>NW_004524709.1:3881655-3900550 GCF_000260255.1 Octodon degus | reverse complement strand
GGATTACAGGCACATGCCACCATGCCCAGTCTCAACCGCAGTCTCAGTGCTCCCCAGGGCAGGGAAGGCATGGCATGTGTTTCTGAGGATCAAACCACCATCCCTGCACTTTGCCTAAACAGGCACTTCAGTCCATTGAGCTATCTGGCTGATGCTCACTATCTTTTTTAAATTTCCCCAACACAAGGTAAAAGCACTCCACCAAGGGGAAACTCTTTGTATACAAGCTCCCAAGTTATGATCAGTTCTATAATGTAATTATAGATTTTACTCCTAAGGTTAAAAATACAACATTGAAAGTTATCACAGTTTGTTAGTTTCTAAACTGCTTGATGATATTGTTATTACTAATTATGTTGCTTTAACTAGGGCTTCATATCTGTTTTATCCAGTTATTCTCACTTCTGTAATATTACTGGAAAGTTCTGGAGTGACAACCTCACCACACCCCAGCACCATAGGACTGAGGACTGAGTCAAACATATACCAACATCTCACTCTTAACTAATTGGAAAGATAGTATCTTGGGACAGATATAAACTAAGAACTTCTCACATACAGAAGATTTCTCTGAAGAACAAACCTTACCTGGAAAGACTTTGATAGTGACACAGCTACCTACTACAAAAACTTAGAAGGATCAACACAGAAAACAAAATAAAGACTGTTGAAATAAAAATAGGTAAATGGATGCAAATTGAGACTAAAATCATAAGTGAAATAAGTCAGACTCACATTTTTAAACACCATATTGTCTCCCTTGTGTGAGAACTTGAAAGAGCAAGTGAGGTCTAAAATATATAATAGAGGGCTGGTGAGCTACTCAGTGGACTAAGCGACTGCTTGCTTAGGTAAGTGCAGGAGCCAGAGTTTGATTCTTGGCACTACATGCCATACTGGCCAACCCTGGGAAGGCTGAGCTGCCACCAAGACTGAGCACGGTGGCACATGCTTGTAATCTCAGCATTGGGGAGTCTGAAAACAGGAGGATCACTAGGAGTCCAAGCTACATAGTGATACCTGCGCCAAATACATAAAATCAAATAAAATATATAATAGATATTGTGAAATGGAAAGAAATTTTTCAAAATGAAAAGGTAATAGAATGGATTAAAAGGGAAAGCACATTACAGAAAACAGAAAAATGCAAAGTCAGTTATAGTCAGTGTCTCCTGGATCATTGAAAAGGACAGTTTGTGCTAATATGAACTTGAAAATTTTTGATGCTCACATGTTGCACCCTGAGCAAGTACTCTCATGATGACATGTAATGAGTAAACTATTGTTATTTACTTATTATTTTATGAAATATTATTTTATCTTTTTTCTGTAAAATAGAATTTGGTACCAGAGAAATATATCACTGCTGTGTCTCCCCCTGACCATGTAGATTAGAAGCTTTTAGGATTGGCTTTTGGGTAGCTGATGGATTAGGAAAGGTTTGGACATGTTAGCTATAAAAGGTGATGTGTAATGTCTGGGGCTATGCTTTATGGAAGATTTTGCTCAAAGCTCAGAAGTCCAGAATATGGATGGAAATTCTACCACTAAAGACTAAGCTCAGGAGATTTCTGCTCAAATTGGCTGTAGGATATGCCATGGCAGAAAGTTTGTCTATATTTTACTCATGTTCAGAGACTTTTCCTGAGACAGATTAAGGGTGGTAGACTAGTCTGATATGAGAAATTTCAAGGCAGTCTAATGTTGAGGCAGGGAAATGTTTATTGTTGAAGGCTTTTAGCCAGATGTATGTTGAGAATCAAGAGCAAAAAACCCAAGAAGAATGATTTAAAATATTTTCAGTTTGGCCTTAAAAGAAGTTCCTGCAAAGATAGAACACAGGAAAAGTTGGTTGCTGACAAAACTAGTAATAAAAAGCCAAGCATTTCAGAAGACACCAGAAAAGATCCTCTGAAGTCCTCACAAAATACAGCAGCCCTCCACCTTTTGCAGCATCAAAACTGCAACAGTAAAAGACCTTGCTTTGAGAAGACAGACCCAGAGCACTAGGTTTTAGAATGGGGGCAACCGAGGGAAGTTGATACTCAGGATTTGGTTAATAGTCATTAGACTTCTATAGCCAAGGAGAAAGAAGCCTTGCTAGTGTTTGAGCTGGTGTCATCTTGGTGTCATCGAGGTGGTGCTGGCTTTAGGTGTATGCAAAACCAAGAGTTGTGGGGTCAGAAACACTTCCACCAAGATTTCATTAAAGACCTGGGAAGCCAAGCAGTGTGTCTCTAGAAAGGCAGTGTATGATGCTCTGACTGTGAAACCAAAGGTTCAGTGGAGAATCCACAAGTTTGAAGAAGCCAGGAAAATGGATCATCTTAGGAAACCTGCATGGAGGGAGCACAGCCAGTCCCAGAAAGAAGACAGGGAAGGCACAACCATCAGTAGTGCTTAAGGGGTGGAGCTACTCAAGCCCTTTGGAGTTCACAACTTGCCACAGATTGCTGGGGATGCTGGAAGTGAAACTGTGGAATGTAATATTTACCCTTTTCGTCTTACTTTGATCCAATTCCCACCATTCCACTGTATGTAGTTTTTAGAATGGAAATTTCTATCTTGTCCATTGAATGTTGAAAGTGTTTAACTTTCTTTTTGTTTGTACAAGGGCTTGAAGCTAAGATTTTGCCTTAAATCTCAGAAAAGATTTTGGATTTGGACACTTTAGTGATACTAAAACTGTTAGGACTTTGACACCTCTTGGAGATGAACTAAATACCTTTCACATAAAAGGAAGTGCATAAGTTTTTGAGAAGCTAGCGGTGAAGTGTTATGACTTGTGTTTAAGTGTCCTCCAAAGCCTTTTGTGATCAGAGGTGGGGCATTTTCTGAGGTAGCTAGATATAGAGTGTGTGAATCTGGAATTTATTCCTAGTGCAATACCAGGCTTAAAGGCAGTAGAATTAGGATATGAATGCTCTTAACTTTTGGCAGTGTGGATCAGACAAGAAGAGCAGAAAGACATTGTTAAAGTCTCTTGCTGCTTTTTCTCTTTTTCCTTGCAATGAACTGTTTGTCCTCTGCAACGATTCTCCATGTGCCACTCTGCCTTGGAGCTAGCCACTTGTGAAATGAAACCTCCACACACTGTAAGCCGAATAAACCTTTCCTCCTTTTTCTTGTGGATATTAGGTAATTTGTCTCAGCAAAGAGAAACATAACTAAGACAACATCAAAGGTCAATATCTTGTTTGACAATGTATATTGATCATGCACATATTTAATAAAGCAGTATGGAGGGAGTTCATTACTTACTCAATGGCAGTGTAATGAGCTCAGGGAATTTTCTCCCCAAAGAAAGATCTATTAACCTGGTTAAAACAAATCTGCCGAAAACAATCAGAATCTCTAGGCACTGACTGGTAAGCTTACAATAAAGTAAATAATTCATTTTTTTAAGCTACAAGAATACACAAGAGATCAAACTAATGGCAGAGCACCAAATGTAAGCAACTCAAGATTCTCCAGGACCAATTGTTTATAGTCTGGAAAACAATAGCTTAAAGAGTAACTGAAGTGAATGGAGGGTACACAGGAAACAAGAAAAACTGACAGAGAAGAAGAAAAGATAATTAAGTGACACAGAAGAAATAGACCCCTCTGCAGAGAGGAGACCACACAGAAGCACAGTAGGTGCATAGCTGCCAGCATGCAGGGAAAGGGAATCCAATAGCTTTTCTTCTCTGCTATTGAGAACAGAATAATCTTATGTAGTTGGAGACAGGGAGAATGCCAAACATTGCTTCCCAAACAGCCCTCTACAGTCAAAAGTTGGGGAGTGACTGTAATACAACCACAGTTTTGTGGAGCAGGATCAGGGAGGGAACAGCATCTTAGGGAAGAGCTGGGTATTTTAAGCTGGGATCCCAAAGAATTTCTGGGCTCCTTCACAGTGCCCAGTTCCCAGAACAAATTCAGAAAGGCAGCTCATGGTAGACGATGGAAGTCGGAGAGCAGAATGGATTCTGCTGAAAGTCAGGGATTGGTCCTCACAGACTCAGTAACAGTGATTGATCACAGGCCAGCTTCAGCCTGAATTGCACAGGCTTGGAAACTCACACTGCCAAGGTTCCCACTGTCACCAGATCTCTACACCAAGCACCACTTGGGAGGCAGCCTTCCATGTTACACTTCCAGCATGAAAACGACATGTGCTGGCCTCAGCTCTTCTCCTGCACTCAAGCCTGAAGAAAGAAGCCACATGTCCAAAGCAACAGAAATCTTGCTTTTAGTATTCTTTATTTGATTATATTATCTTTTCACTTTTTACAGTTTTAGTTTTTACTCTGTAGTTTCCCTTCTGTATGTTTTCCTCCACTATTTTACCTTTTTTTCTTTTGTGAACATGTCTCTGTACATACACTTCTCTTTTTCCTTTAACCCTAATGTATGTTTGTGACACCAAATCTAGATAAAATATTCAAATAATATTCTAAAAATACACAATGAATTGGATACAACTAAAAACTGAGAGGAAAGTAGTGAGGTCAATGGACAACAGCAACAACAGCAACAAAAAATAAATAAAATCAACAAAAAACGATGACGCACCAACAGATTAAAAAAGCAGTGATAGTAAATAAGCAATACACCTCAGTAATATGTCTCAATGTTAAAGGTCCCAACTTTCCAACCAAAATAAAAACTAGTGGATGGGATTAAAAACCAGAATCTAACAATCTAGTATATTCAAGAAATTCCAAAATGATACTCATAGACTGAAAATTAAAGGGTAGAGAACAGCATATCATGTACCAAGACCTCAAAAATACACAGGGGGAGCAATTCTAGTATCAGACATGATAAATATCAAATTAATATTGACTAAAATAGAAAAAAGTCACTTGATTAGTTACTTTTTCTCCTTACTGAGACAAAACACCCACCACTCAAGTTAAGGAAGTGAAGGTTTATTTAGCTCACAGTTTGGGGAGTTTTCAGTCCATAATTAGCTAACTCCAAGGCAAGGTGGCCCAGCAGGGGGTCACAGCTCAAGGCAGCAGAAGACAGCAAAAGCAGCAAAGGCTAAAGCACTCACATCATCTTCCTGCCCTCCAGATGAGGCTATTTACAAAGTGAAGGTCCTGCTGAGTCTTTTCCTTAAACTTCTAAACTTCTGAAGTTGACACAATGTATCAACCATTACAGTTGTCACATACTAGTTAAGGGAAAAATCCACCAAGAACAGATAAACATTGAAAAGTATGCATGTAGTGTACCCTAGATCATCTATCTTCATTAAACAAAAACTGCTGAAATTAAATGATCAAATAAACATTCATACAGTCCTAATAGGAAAACTTAACATCACACTTTCCCAGCAATATATCAACTAGATCAACTAAAAAAATTAAAAAAATAAAAAGTGAATCACATTTTTGCACATACAGATTTTTTATTATATTTTAAAAAGAAGAAAAATAAGACAGAATTTCAAAACAAGATAATAGGAGAGTAACAATAATAAATACATTGTGTGTGCTATCTTCAGAGTAATTATTTCAAAACAAGATAATAGGAGAGTAACAATAATAAATACATTGTGTGTGCTATCTTCAGAGTAATTATTCAGGGTATGAGAAGTAGGCATGAGATATTGTCCAAACACTAGTAATACAAACCTTTCTTCTCAATGAACTAATAGAGACTATCCTAACACCTCATTTACATATATTATTTTCTTCTCCTTCCTTCCTTTCCTCATCGCTCATCACAGTTTCCTCCCAATTCACATTATCTATAGTATATTTGGGTCATATTTATTCATTCTGTTTCACACACTAGTGAGACTGTACAATGTTTACATATGTGAGTCTGATTTAGTTCACTTATGAATATGGTCACAAGTTACATTCATTTATAGATAAAAAATCTCAAGCTTAAAAAAAATCTCAAGCTTATTCTTTTTATGACTGAGTAGTACTCCACTGTATGAAAAAGAAAAATAGCTCTATTTTGTCCATTCCTTGGTTGATGGGCATTTGTGTTGTTTCCAAGATCTAGCTATTACAAATTATCCTGCTATAAACATGAGTACACGAATTTCATTGTGTTATGATATTTTTAATTTTTTGAGAAGACATCCAGAAGGGAAATAATGCCTGGACTGAATGGGATCTCTAATACTAGTTCATTACAGAAGCTTCACACTCATATCCACATGGTTTTACCAGTCTATGTTCCCACCAACAGCTGAGAAGTGTTCCTTTTTATTCTATTTATTTATTTATTCATTCACTCAATCATTCATTTAATTTATTTAATCTATTTGCATGTATTTGGTACAGGGTCTTACTACGTAGTTCAGACTGGTAGTGATTCTCCTGTTTTCAACCTCCTGAGTGCCGGGATTACAGGTGTGCAGCACCACACCTGGTTTCAGTGGTCGGCTCAGCACAATCGGGGATGGGGCAGGTGGGACAGGCTGGGCATGTAGTGCTGGAAATTGAAGCCTGAGCTTGCCTCAGCAGGCACTTAGTTTTCTGAGCTATGTCACTGGCCTCCTTTTCCTTTGAAGCGTCCCTCCCACCAGAATTTGTTATTGGTTGATTTCTTAATGATAGCCATTCTTTGTGGGTGAGATGGAATCTCAGTGTCATTCTAATTTGCATCTCTTGAATGACCAGTGATGTTGAACATTTTCCATATATGTATTCTCCATTTGTGCTTCTTTATCTGAGAAGTGTACATTCATCTCAAATGCAATTTTTGGATAAGGTCTTAGAATTTGGGGGCCCTGGTTTTTTTCTTTTTTCTTTTTATATTCTGAATAGAAGTCTTCTGTCTGTGGGACAATATAAAAAATTAGATCTATAAAGATTATTTCATCACTCTACAACAGATCATATATTCTTTCCAGCACAACATGGTGATTTTTCCAAAATAGATCACATAACAATCTACATTACTTGCTTAAATAAATATTAAAATTTTGAAATTATCCATGTATATTATCATATCACTTTGCAATTAGAATAGAAACTAATGGTAGAAATCGTATCAGAAAATGCAAAATCTGGAAAATTTGCAACATACTCTTAAACAACCAATGGACTATTAAAGAAATAAAATAATAAATTTGAAAATTTCTGGTTAATGACAATTATTGTGCAGCTCAATAAAACCTGAAAGACACTGTGAAGGCAGAAGTAAGAGGAAACTTCATCACAATTAATGCTCACAATAAGATAGCTGCAAGCCCAAATAAGTAACCTTAAGAGAAACCTTTAGATACTTGAGAAATAACAACAAACAGTCTGAAGCTGACATTAAGAAAAGAATTGTAAAAATGAGAGTGGAATTCTATGCAAATGGTATGAAAAACTGTAAAATAAAAACAAATTAAAGAATGTTTTTTTAAAGAATAAATAAAACAGATAATCCCTTAGCAACACACACCAAGAGAAATACAAAAGATTTAAATGAATGCAATTATAAAAGAAAAAGCTAAAATCACAGCAGACATTTTCAATCTCCAGAAGATATTAGCCACTTGGAAAAATTACATTCCACAAATTAGCAAATTTGAAGAAACACAGATTCCTACACACATACAAACTACCAAAAACTATTCAAAAAGATGTAAACCTGCTTAACAACACAATAATAAGCATGAATTTGACTAAACTCTAATAACTAAAGTAAGAAAAGCCAAAGAACAAAACTTTAAGGATGCTTTTATCATCAATTCTCCTCAAACTCTTCAAAGAAATTGAAAGTGAATGTTTCCAAATTCATTTGTGGATGTTATATCATGTTGATCCTCAAATTAGATGCCCAACTAAAAAAGAGCACTGTTGGCCAATCTCATATGCAAAAGTTCTCCCCCAAGATATTAGGAAATGCAACGCAGTGCATTGCCAAAAACTGATACATCGTCTTCAAGGAGGTTTCATCCAGAGATGCAAGAGTGCTCAACAGTCTGCGAGGCAATGAAAGAGATATATCACAGAGGGAAGCGAAGTCAAGAGCGTTAGGGCCATATCGGTAGACACAGAAACAGCTTTTGACAACACTTCTTCATGACAAATACCCTAAATAACACAGGTATTGAAAAACCATACGAATATGGTAAAGGCCACTTTGGGAAAAATACAGGCAGAATCATACAAAATGGGGAAAAACTAGAAGTATTATCGCCAAAGAATAAACAAGACAAAGAGGTCCACGATCACTTCTTCTGTTCAACACAGTGCTTGAAATACTAGCCAGAGCAGTTAGGCAAAAGGGAAAAAAAAAGAAAAGGATGGATGGATAGATAGATAGATAGATAGATAGATAGATAGATAGATAGATAGATTATATGTAGATATAGATATAGATATAGATATAGATATAGATATAGATATAGATATATATCCATTGTGGACAAAAGAGATTTCTATTTTTTTATTTATTGTATTTGGTACAGGGTCTCACTATGCAGCTCAGTCTCATAGTGATCCTCTTGTTTTCAGCCTCCCCAGAAGTGGGATTATAGGTGTGTGCCACCATGCCCCATCAGTGTGACCAGGGATGGGGCCAGCGTGGCATGTGGTGCTGGGGATCAAACCCTGGTCCCTGCCTTTGCTTAAGCAGACACTTAGTCCACTGAGCTATCTCTTAAAAAACTGAAATTACATATGGCCCAGCTATCTTCCTACTAAGTATATTTCCCAAAGAGCTTACGTTTTCATACTACAGCGATACATGCTTAGCAATGTTTATAGCAGAGTAATTCATAATAGCTAAATCTTGAAAGCACCTTATATACTTATTAAGAGACAACTGGCTAAAGAGGAAAATGTATCTAGATATAATGGAATGCTACTCGGCAGCAAAGATGACACATTTGAGACATTTTTAGGGAAATAGTTACACCTGGAAAACACAATGTTGAGTGAAAAAAACTAAGCAGGCATTAATACTATATGGTATCTCTTATTTGAGTGTGGTAAAATACAAAGAAAATTATGAAGGATGGGCAGAAAGGGACGAGGGAATGGATCTTTTGCAACAGGGAAGTAGTACCAGGAAACGAAAGTGAGGGGAGAGGAGGAGGAGGAGGAGAAATAACAATACATCCATGCCATGCACAGGAACTCAGTAAGCCCGATCAATGAAAAAGCTATGCCCCATGAGGTGAGCTAAGAGAAATAATAGCAACAAGAATGAAAAGTGGGATGAGAAACAAAATGAAGAGGAGAGAGGAAGGGAATGAGAAGGTAATTAAAAATAAAAGGGGAGACTATAGTATGTACACACAACTACTCCCCAAGATATGGCAAACTGCATGAGTTTAAAATGTGTACTAACAAAAATTGAAAAGTATTTTTAAAAAAGAGAAAGAATTCCCAAGAGTAGGGAGTCATGACTTTTATCTGGAGACTACAATCCTTCCCAATTCCGTTCTATATTATCAAAAATGATTCCATCAGAATTTAAAACCAAATAACAGGGAGATTTTATGAAGTATTTGGAAGACTGTCAATACTGAGATTCCATCTCCCTTTGCTCTGAAATGAAATATTTGCACAAGGCATTTGGTGACAGTATCTATTGCCTTACCTTGCAGTTTTCATTCCTTTGGGTGAATGCGAGCAAATCAGCCTTGGAGGACACCTCCCAAATTTTCACAGCTCTGTGTTTCAGGATAGATATTTGGCAGACATCTTAGCCAGGTGGCATCCTCCATCCTTCACATCTTGCTGATACAGGTTATATTCCAGAATACCTCAGAATCCTGCAAATATGGGTAGGTGCTATCTCTTCTAATTCTGTACTGTGGAAGGACTAAGTTCTGGCTCAGTGGTAGAGCACTCAGCTGGCATGGTAAGGTCCTGGGCTCAACCCCCAGCTCTTCAAAAACAAACAAAACAATATATATAATCTGTGATTGTATATAATCTCTGATTGTGCAGTGTGGCATATATACTGTACAGGCAGTAATATAATCTCTGATTGTGCAGTGCGGCATATATACTGGACAGGCAGTAACACTTGACAACGGCAACAGTTACACACACACACACACACACACACACACATACACACACACCTTGATAATGAGAAACTAAGTGACATAGAAAAGATCAAATGTACATTTTGCCTTGCTGCTTTGTAAATTAGAAGATTTTTTAGTGGTGGAAGCTGGACTCAAAGACTGAAAATACCCAGTACCCAGACCCTTCCTTTAACCAATAGTGGCTAAACCCTAAATAGTATTGAACAGGCTTAAACATAAAACTAAGAAAAAAAATCCGAGATGAGACTTTGTAGGCATACACTGTGAGGAAATATAATTTATAGAATTAGTCTAGACAAGCTGCTCAATAAATAAATGCAATCAAGTAATAATAAAAACAAGAAGTCTGGTTATTTAGGGGAACCAATATCATTCTCATAAATGTCCACTTCCTAGCAAAGAATGATTAGACATGCACAGAGGAAAATGTGACCCACACACAAGGAGGAAAGCAGTTACATAGAAAATTTCTGAAGAATCACAAGTTCAGGTCTGAGTGGGGCAACCTAATGGGATCCTATAAAAAAAACTTAGAAAAGGGAAAAAGAACTGGGAATATTGCTTACCGTGAAACTCCTGCGTTTTACCCCCAGTACTACAAAAGAAAAAAATGAAAAAAATGAAATGAAAGAGAGAGACACACATTGTTCATCTTTGCATCATCTTGCAGGTGATGAATTATTCTTTCCTGCATCCTCGTTGTTTTAAGAGATCCTTTCTTACCTTTTCACTAGCTACACCAGCATCTTCAAGATCTGAAACTCTGTCTTCACATTCACTTAAACGGTTTTGCAAGCTTGTGATTGAGAGTTTCATTTCCTCTATATCTCTTTGACTCTGCTTCATGCCTAAGGAGAGTCACATGGGGAGAAGACATCTCTCAGGCTTTCACAGAGAGCACATTGGCCACGCATTGGCCGTGACTCATCCACATGGCTGACACTGACAAAGGTTCTACAATCTGAGGTACAGGATCTCAGGATAAATCCTGAGGGCATTTCACTGACCTTCTCAGACCAAAAAGCTACAACTCTTGTTGCACAGGTCCTGCTTTACCTTGGTCTTAACCATCCAGTAGAAAAGTATGAAGATGAAACATAGGAAGTAAAGCCATGTTGTTATGTTGAGCTGTGGGGCACTCAGGTCAATAATTTCTGACATTGCCAGTTAAACAGAAGACCCAAGGCTATTATGGTCTACTGGACTCTTTTAGAATATTTTGCTGAGTTTACACACCTATAATATTCAAATAACGGAACTTAACAAAAAAGGGGTATACAGATGAATGTCCATTTTGTATCTGTGTATTCAAAGTGGTTGGGATAGATATATAGTTGCATTCTCTTAATGAATAGAATGATTTTTTCTAATGGTGTTTGTCAGTAGGATTACAAGTCTGCATCTTGTGCAGCAATTAATCACTAAGAAGAATATATGCAGTGTATTATTTGTTGAAACTGTACTTTCGATTTGATTTGAAACTGTCTCATTGCTATATGTTTATCAATAAAACTTTGAAAAGAAAAAAAATAAAAAAAAGAAAGAGAGACACAGAGACAGAGATAGAGACGGAGACAGACAAAGAAACCACCACTGAGGAGGACCAGATGTTGAGCATATGAGAAAAGCACTTCAAAGTAATTATCATAAATATATTTAAATATCTAAAAGAAACAATGCTTAAAAATGTAGAGCTATTTGCTGTCAGAGTATTTACCTACCATGATTATGACCCTGAGATTGATCCCAGTACTAAAGAAAAAAAAAAAAAAAACAAAGGATTAAATTCCTGTAATGATTCACCATAATATCAATACAGAGATAGAAATTACAAAAAAGTACAATATAGACATTTCACAGTTGAAATGTAAAATAACTAAAATGAAAATTAATTGCTGGAATGGCTCAATAGGTTTAAGCTGCGAAACCTTCAAAAATCAGTTAGTTAGGAAATATGAAAGTGGAGATTTGACAACCTGAAAAAGAGAATGAGAGTTGGGCATGATGGTGCAAACCTGTAATCTCAGAACTTGGGAAGTTAAAGTATTAGGATCATGGTGAGTTCAAGGCCAGTCTGGGCTCCAGGTGAGTTCAAAACCAACCTAAACTACACAGTGACACCCCTCTTGAGAGAAAGAAAGGAAAGAAAGAAAAAGAAAGAAGAAAGAAAGAAAGAAAGAAAGAAAGAAAGAAAGAAAGAAAGAAAGAAAGAAAGAAAGAGAGAGAGAAAGAGAGAGAGAGAATACAGGGAGGGAGGGAGGGAGGGAGGGAGGGAGGGAGGGAAGGAAGGAAGGAAGGAAGGAAGGAAGGAAGGAAGGAAGGAAGGAAGGAAGGACGATTCAGTCTCAGAGAAATATGGCACATGGTCAATCCCACTGATACACACACACAAAGTACCCAAAAGAGGAGAGTATAATATAGACAAATTATGTGAAGATATAATGACTAGGTACTTCCCAAATTTGATATAAAAATATATTTACACATATACAAAGGTCAATAAACCCCAAGTAGGATAAGCACAAAGAACTCTACACTCGATGTCCCAAAGTCAAAACACTGGTAGCCAAAGACAAACAGAAAAATATTTAAAACATAAGAAATGTCACTGTCACTTGTTTCTGAATTCTCTCATCAGATGCAATGCAGGCAGGAAGAACTAGGATGACAGATTTAAAGTGTTAAAAGGGAACTGTCAACCAAAAATCCTGTGTTCTTCAGGATTCCATTTAAAAAATTGAAAGTAAAAAATAAAGCCAGATCTCTTTCCATATCCATCAAAAACTGAGTGTGAAATAACAATTTCATTAGAAAAAAAAGTAGAGCATGTTTGCTAGTAATACTCTGTATGGTAATGATTAAGTGATGTTTTTAAACTATAATTTGGGGATTCCAGGGATAATTTGAACCTATAAGAAAAAATAAATAACACAGGTAAAAAGTAATCATGTTTGTAATTATAAAACCCTGTACAGAGAAAATGTAACTCAGAGATACAGTCATTATCTACCATGTGCCCTTGATTTTATTCCAAACAGTGCCAAAAATATTTTTAAGATAACATTATCATTGTATGTTCCTTCTGCTTTCTTCTCTCAAAATAGATCCATTAGATGAGTCTAATAAAGTTAATAATCATACGACATTGGATTTGTATCATATGTAGTTGTAACATATATAATAATAACAGAGCAGAAAGTGGAGGTAAAGAAATGAACAATTAGGCAGAAGAACTCTTGTGTAGAATTCCAAGTGATAAACAAGCAGATTCTGCAGTCAAGCTGAGCATAAACCCCTTACTTAAGCATATGCTATGTATGAGGAATCCCCTGCAGAGAAAACAGCATGAAAATAAGGAAGATTACAGACAGGGATGCTGACCAGAATCCCTCAGCCTCAGATCAAGGTCCTCAACAATCACAAGTCATGCTGATACTATATACTCTTGACATGATGCAAGAAAAATGTGTTTAAGTCTGTGATCTTCCTCCCCAAAATAAAATTTAACTATACAACAAGCCTCCCCATAACCCTACTTTAATCATGAGAACTATGTCACACTCGTGTCAGGAACATTCTACAAGAAACACCTTAATGATGTACCTCAAACACGTCAAAGTTATCAAAAAAGAAAGAACAATCTGAGTAACTGTCATAAACAAGAAGACTGTAAGAGGCCAGGTGGGTTAAGTAAAATTCAATATATCCCCTGACATCTTGGAACAGTAAAAATAAATTGGGACCATATTCAATAATTTGGTGTAAATATTGACCCATTAAATATATCAAAGTTAATGTGCACTAATGTGCACATTATCAAAATTAATGTATATACACTAATAATAGAGGAATATGGGATATGTGAGGTCTATAGAAACTATATTGTTTAGAATTTTTCTAACATTGTAGTAAAAATGTTTATGTAAAATTATCATGTATAAAACTCAAGGAAGTAGCTAAGGAAAAGTAAAGAATAAATATGAGAAAATGTAAAGCTAAAATGATAAGAAAATGTATTAAAATGAGCCTCATCTTTATATAATTCAACCAGAAAAACTTTGGTACATACAAGAAGCACATAAGTATATATGAAAACAAAATCAATCAATACAATTACTATAAAGAAAATATGTAGAATATTTAAAATTCAATTACAGAAGCCAGGCATGGTCATGCATTCCTATAATCTTAGCACTTGCAGTGCTGAAAAAGGAGTATCACACGAGTTCAAGGCTAGGTCAGCCTAGACTGCGAATATCTCAAAAAATAAAAATAAAATTTGACCATACAATACATTTTTATATGATTTTGTATGAGCACTTGTTTTACATAAAATAGGACATGTTTTGATGGGCCCTAGGGTATCAAATTATCTATCCTGATTTCTCTTTGTTTTTATTTCATTGAAGGCAAATAGTTGGTGAGGAAAAATCCCACTGTAGAGATAAATTTCAGTTAATAATTGCAGAAGGAACAAGAAAATTAGAACAAGAGAATTTTATAGTCCTTAGTTAATTTTTAAAAAAATTTCATCAGTCAATGTGAAAACCTCAGAGTAAGTAACCTGACCAAATTGACACCACTAAAATGGGAAAATCAGAAGCTCTGTGACATATATTTTTTGAAATATAAATTTCACAGCATCAGCTACAAATCATTTGACATCAAAATAATGCTAACTCTGTCTAACCAAACCATTGCCTCTGAATATGAATTGCAAGAAAACCTCTCAACACCTTTGGTGAGACTGGGTGGCTGGGTGAGCTGGAGGTAAGTTCTTTCATTCCCCAGTGTCAGCTAGATGCTGGTGATGCCCCACAAGATGAGACTCTAGTTAACTTGTTTTTGCTGAAGACAGATGGTATAAAGAAAACTATGGAGAATTTCAAAGCAGTTCCCTTTTCCCTTTCTTCTACCAGAAGCATGAGGGTATTTTTTCTCCTTTACTCACCAAGACAACCTGGTCAAACTTTTGCAGACAAAACTCACAAAAATAAGGAACCCTAATCCAGGACTGTGTCCACTGGAGTTACCACTCTCAGACTTGGCCATCCAGAGTAGCCATGAGCTTGATAATGACAGCTTCAGTTATCCTCATACAATGCTGACCCCATAAGGTTTCTGCTCCACACTCCAGTGATGGTTTAAGACTCTACTTGCCTCCATGTTAGGGTGGGCAGTTTGACCTCAGTGATCATAAAGAATCTAAGAAAAGTAGTTGATTGTTCATTTTGTTCAGCTTTTTTTTCTTTTATTGCGCAGCCTGGAGAGACAACTTTCAAGATCCTCACATGATCAGAAGTCTTTTTTCTTTGTTTTAAAGTTGACTTCTATTTACTTATTCACATTAAAGTATACACATGGTTAAGGACCTCAACAGACACAAAACTATAATTTAATAACTTCAATTCATATTTCTGAAATACCATCTCCCATGACAGTGCATCCCACAAGTAATAATAGCTTTTGCCTTCATGTATGTATCAAGCCATATATGTTATGGACACATAAACAGCTATCACTTAAAATGAGCGTCTTGTAATTTACTCCTTCTAGGATTTGTGTTATTTAAAATACATTTACATTTTCATGTATTAGCACATTGTTTTAACTGTGCTTTTAAGCTTTCACTTGGATTTTTTATTTTTGATCAAAGGAAGTGAATTACCTATTATTTATCCTTGCCTATTGTTTTGTATAACTAGATAATTATAGAAATATTGTTCAGATAATCAGTCTTTTCCTTACTGAGTGCCATTTTCATCTTATAACACATTTGTCTTTGTGAATTCTGTGTATCAATTCATCTTCTAATACTAAACTCGTTAAATTATAGCCTCTTTATAACATGGTTTGTATCCATCATATAGTTATGATACGTTCATTATTCTTATTTAACAGAAATTTCCTGTCTAATTTTACTTTTTCTTTTCCTATTAACTTTGGTAATAGTTTGTACAAGACAACAAAAAAGAAAACTTCAATCTTTATACATTGATTTAAATCATAAGGTTACATAAAAATATATTAGTTTTGAGACCCAGCCTTCATCAGGAATTTGTCTCTTTTCTTATTCAGTCTTTAAAAGTTGATTACTTTAGAAGCAATGAAATAGACAACAAATTTTTGTCATTTTAAAATTAAATGTTTCTTGTGAAATGAAAGTCATTACATATAATGTGATAGCAAGACTCCTTCTGGGGAAAGTGCTGGAGTTAGAAACGTCTTAGTTCATAAACTGCACAAATGCAGTGACATCAAGGTATTTTGTGATACATTTTCTACTCTGGGGAACACTTTGCTGTGGAAGAGACTGTACCATGAAATTGCTTCGGGGATTATGCATTTGTCTACTTTCAGACCCAGGAGACTGCTGACAAGCTCATCACAAAGATGAAGGATTTGGTATTTAAGAATCTAGACTATTTCTTGGCAAATTTGAAAAGGAAGTTGCCCAGAAGTTGGGCACTGTTTCTTCCACTTGAAAACAGCAACAAAAAAAAAAAAGAATCAGGCACCAAAGCATTAGCTAACACCTCAGAGATTTGCAGGATTTTGGGAAATCATTCTCTTATTTCCTGAGCCTTAATAGTCAAGTCATGGATAGAAGATTAGTAGGTCACTTTGTATGAAGATAAAAATTATTAAAATTTTCTAATTTTTTATTTGAGGATTCAGTTTTCTTGGCTCTTGCATAAAAGAGAATGGTACATTTTATATATTCCCCACCTAAAGTTGGATTTACTTGAAAACCCAAATCTGCATTTTATTTAAGAATATGACCTCCCAATGCTATTATGGGCTACTGGACTCTTTTAGAATATTTTGCTGAGTTTACACACCTATAATATTCAATAATGGAACTTAGAAAAAATGGGGTATACAGATGAATGTCCATTTTGTATCTGTGTATTCAAAGTGGTTGGGATAGGTATATAGTTACATTCTGTTAATGAATAGAATGATTTGTTCTAATGGTGTTTGTAAATAGGATCACAAGTCCACATCTTGTACAGCAATTAACCACTAAGAAGAATATATGCAGTGTATTATTTGTTGAAAAATAAAAAAAATAAAAATAAAAAAAGAATATGACCTCATAAGTGAAAATGAAGTATGAAAATTGTTTTGATATAAAGTGTGAAACTTTAGTTCAGGGATGATTGCATAATGTGTAATTGAACAAATTACAAGGACATACAGTTTCACCTGGCACCGGAAGCTCAAAGGACAGATACATGATCCTCCATGTTGTATTAATGCCAAAGGTCTGTGTGAGGATGAGGGCTCTACAAACCACATGGAACTCATCTGCAGAGAGCAGGTCACATGAGGCAAGTCACACGGATTAACCACTCTAGGCTCAAGAACTCTGGGCCCCCTGAGGCAAGCCCCATGCATAAACTACTAGGTGGAGGGGTTTCACTTGACATTCAACCTCCTGAGTTTATAAATAAATGCACTACAATCTATGGATCTCTCCTTCCCTCCTTCTCTTGAGAAGAAAATCATTCTATCCTTTTTTTCTCAGATGTACTCTGACAGAAGGAAATTATGCAGATTCTGAATTTTACTCAAGAAATAAACTATTACGCTGGGTTTTTTTTCCTGTAATACAGTTAGTTGGTCAGCTTCTAATTGCTTATCTTTCTTAAAACAATGCTACCTGTCAGCCATGGTACTCATATGTGAGCAATTCTTTAATTAAAGGCTAATGAAAACAAAAACTATGTTATTCCAATCTCACTGGTTGGCTGGTTCAATAAGAAGCAGAAGGATTACTTACAAACTCAATGCAAATAATGAGAGACATCAGAAGATATATATGGAGAGGAGGGCTGACTTTCAGTAAATGATGAGTCTTATCTAAATCAGCCCCTACTGCTGCTTAGTTGACATTTTGGATAATTAACTCAAATAAGAAATTCAGTTTATCAATAAAGTGGAAACCATGGGGTTAAAAAGATATTAGTCATTTTCATTTCCTTTCCAAATTCTTCACTTCTTGGAATGAATAAAAAGAACTATGAACAAATTTAGAAAAATTGAACATAATTCCTCATATTTTTTTAATTCCTCATATTTTTAACTTCTTTTCTCAGTCTGAGCCTTGCCAAAACATACCAAAAAAAAAGAGGAATTTGTCACTTTTCTCCTAAGAATATGAGGCTGTAAAATATCAAAAAATAATGATTTAGTGTGCTTCACAAGTTTCCTCCCATGCACATCTTGCTGCTTAATCATGTGTTAAATCTTTTTAGCTAATCATACACATGAAGTGAGGTTTGACTTCATGAATGCTTATAAAGTCATCCAGACTTATTTTTTAACTTATCTGCTTTAAACATAGTGTATGCCTCTTGCATATGCTTGTGCTTATGTTCAGTAACTAAATAATGCTAATAATTTTATATTAGCATTCTTTGTTGATATAAATACACATCGATATAAATATATTTACTCTTTACTGTATTATCTTTTTGCTCATACATTTTCCTCAGCACTGGTGCATTCTACACCATTTCAGGATTCCAATGCATTAAACAATAAACATTTATTTACTCTGTGAGTTGGAAACCAACAATATAGCCTATGCACGACTGGGCAGTTCTAGTATGAGTTGGATTCATGTGATGAGATACAGCTGGTTACTGATCTAGCCTAACCTTGACTATAAACCAAATTCAGCTCCATCCTTCTGTCTCCTCCAGTATAAATGACCTGTCAAGACTATTGGACAAGGCCAGAAGAGAGAGATTCTAGGTAGAATAGAAAGGCTCCTTAAGGATTCCAACTGTCACTAACGTATATTCACTCTGTGGGATGGTATTTTGAAGAAAAAGGGATGTGAGGAGGTACTGAAGCTGGAGATCAATCACACATGCA
>NW_004524709.1:3879014-3880395 GCF_000260255.1 Octodon degus | reverse complement strand
TACAAAATGGACATTCATCTGTATCCCCTTTTTTGATCAATATATTATTGAAAGGAAAATGCATCATTTTGTAGCAATAGATGCCCACAGGACAGAATAGAAGCAAAAACATAGTAAGTTGAAATTCTGAGGCTAAATATATGTATTAAAATTATTTCAAATATGTGCTAATGTATAATTATAGTTGTTTATATCAAATTTACCATAAAGCATACTTTGCCTCAAATATTTCAAATACTGACTCCTTTAATCTTCACAAGTCATTATTACTCATCTACACTTTCTTTGTCACATGAAGCATCACCATCTACCCTCTTTGCCCTGACTGCAAGTCATGTTTAAATAAAACTTAAATGTTATTCTAAAATATATAATGACTGATTTTCATTTACTCATAGTTTTCCTGCTAAATATGTTCTTTTGGACACAAAGACATCGGTTCATTTACCTTTTCTGTAAATTCAGTTTATTTTTTCTAATTAGGTACAGGAGAAATGAAAAACAAACATATAAATTACTTCAACTGTAAATATTAAAATAAATTGCAGAATGAGTTGCAAGAAGCACAATTGTATTTCATTTTTCTGTCTTTTGCAAATGTGCAAAGTGTTCTTATATATTTTCCCACTAGATGAAGAAACAATAGATAAGAAAGCAATAAAACAGGTTAAAAATGCTATAGATTCATCAAGCATTACCAAATCCAGCATCATAGTTATCATACATGATACTAACTATGGTTTTCTCATTTTTTTAATACAACAAAACACCAAATATTTTGTTTATTGTTTCTTTTCTTACCCTGTATTGCGACTGTATTAATTTCTGGTGTTGTTTTACTAATAAAACTTAAAGTATTGTGCCAAGCAAACATAAGATTATTTTTCAGGTTGAATACAGGAGATAACTATTCTTTTTTAAGTAAATTATAAAATTCAGAATTATAAGCTGTATTGTATGATTATGGTCTCCATCAAAGAACCCAAGACACACGTGGCAACCTGATTGATTGCAGGAAGCTGTTCTAGCTTCCCACATAATTCCATGATTTAATTTCCTAGGAGAATTTTTAGCTGTAGCATATACATACATTCAGGCTTATTGTAGCAAGTGAATTGTTCAATTGTGTGCTCAGAATTGTGTTCACCAGGATTTAGACAAATAATTTTTCTCTTTCTTTAAAATGTTAGTTTTAATACAGAATCTAATTTAAACTCTTGGATTACTCTTTAATCATAGAAAAATAATTTTATTCTTTATTTGTTATCATACCCTAAAGATTTAAAGTATTGAGAAAAATTTTTAGAAAAAACTTTTAAAATATTTTATAATAAAGTTATATAATCCTACTAACCAGAAAAAAATAGATTATAAAAATTTT
>NW_004524709.1:3866169-3878215 GCF_000260255.1 Octodon degus | reverse complement strand
TGCCACTGAGCTATCTTCCTTGCCCTCCAGGAGTCTCTTAATCTAGTCAAATTGACAATTAAGCTTTGAGACATCCTTGAGGTCCCAAATAAGGCCATCTTTATCACAAACTGGTATTCTGGTTGACGAGAGGGTCCAGACACAGCACAGTTTTTTAATTTCTGTTCCCAGACACAAGCATAATTCATATTTGTGACAGCTTACCACCAAATATCTCTGTAAGTTTACTACACAAAATCATTGCAGAATAAAGTATTGAAAGAGCAGTTTAATGTTAGTGGATCTAGATTTATAGATGCAGAATAAGCAAGACTTTGAACAAGTGAAAGCTTTATATCCCTTTTAGATGCTCAGGATCTAGTTCAGAGGCTAATTTTAGAATTAGGTATTGTAATCATTGTATATTATTGGAAATCACATGGGTCTTTTACTTGCAAATTTACCTAAGCTTTGTCATTCCATTCATGATGAATGTATATTCCTACAGATAGATATATATATAAATATAATTTAATATATAATATATATTCTGCTTTACAATAAGACCGTTTGTGAAATGTGGCAATGCATAAATAGTCAGTCATATTCTACATGTAGCTTCTTTTCAGTTTTTATTTAGTTAGTACACATTTACAACACACAATGACTGCATTTCTTATAGGAAGTTCGTTACATCTCAAATTTTTTAACCTCTTCCACCTCCCCTCTTTCCCCTCTCCCTCCATGTCTCGGTTCCTTTCCTACCTTGTCTTTTATTTTGTTCTTTATATTTCAAGGTGCTGTCATTAAAGAAGCCATGTGATATTTAAGCCTATTTGTTGTCGTGAGTTTGTGTGTGTGTATTGTGAGGTTTTTTGTGTGTGTATTTTGTGAGTTTTTAAAAATTTATTTTCTAGAAAATAAATGCCACTGATAGTTTAAATACTAGTTCCTGATTCCTTTGAAAGGGAAAATTATTTAGTAATATGCAGGGGTATATAAGGACTTGTTTGGATGCAGTAGGGGCTAAAAGTATTTCACTTGGAATCCAGCACTTGAGTTAGTCTGAACTTGAGTATATAAAACAGTCTAAACTTCACTTGCCTACCTGTAAAATTAGACATAATGAAATCATACATAAAAGAAATGTTGTGCCTCTTACTTTATATACAACCACATTTGCATATGCTTATTTTATACACAAGAGTTTTATAAACTTTCAAGTTCTGTCTTAACAAAATGGGTTACAGTTGTACACCATCAAAAATATTTCAAGCATCCGTTGCCTTCTCTCTCATTGATTATTTTTCACTATCACTTGAACTCTGTTTATGTGGCTTGATACTGGGTATTTAATTATGTGATAGACAGTAATACCTCTTTTTCAGTTCCTAAGATTCTTAGACTGCTGACTGGGGACAAAGGCTTACCTGACAGGGACACTGAGGTGGAGGTGGGTGGAAGCTTCTGGCTGTGTGCCCAGCCTCTGCAAGAAGCCTGGGCCCACAAGTTAGGAGAGAAATAGTGCAGTTCACGCTGGCAGCTTGGAGAACTGCCAGGTAATGATTGCTTATGAGGGAGCAGATTTCTGATCTTCTTATACTCTCCAAGCTCTTTTTTTATCTAATGTTTTCAAGTCTATAAAGATCTTATGCCAGCTACTTATAGCCACTTGCCCCTCCTCAAATCCCTGGACACATATTCTACGAGAAAATATAAAATTAATTCTGGGCGCATAGCCTGAAAACAGACACATTTTCAGCATCTTCACTTTTGTGGGTCATTGTCCTTTTAATTATTGTGTGCAAAAAGACTGACCTTAGATTTACTTGTCAAAAGAGGTAAGGTCATTTTGTGAACACCTTCATTCCAATTTCCTAGTTGTCTTTTCTGATTAGAAAAACCTATAAACTACATAGCCTTGAATTTATAGAATCATTATTCCTGAAGGTTTTGCTGTCCTTCACGCTCCAAGATGACACTCTGACCCAAGGATAGTAGAGCACATGCTCTTAGTTACAGAAGAGATCAACTCCCCTGCCTACATCTGACTATGCTATCTTGTCACCCAACAAAAGACCTACACTTGTCACACACCACTAGGTCAATAGATCCATCCAGAAGTCAAGCTTGTTTAGTCTCCAACTTTTGACCTTGACCCACAGAAGGAAGCAAGTTGTACTCAGTGATGCAGAAATTTCACAGTTTTTAGAAACATGATTCTATTTTACTAGCTGTGATATTTCTGATTCAATTTTAACCTTTACTGTTCTTTACTTTTGTAAAACATGTTGATATACACTCAGGTATTATTTTCAGATTGAACAAACATATATGTTGGTCTTATGTACTGCAGTAGAAACTGCAGAGTTTACTGGGTATTACTTTACCATATGTTAATTCCATCTAACAAATTGCAGTTGCCTTCCAAAGTGAAGACTAATCTCAGTTCATTGTGTGTGGAGTACCACTTCTCTGAGCTATGCTGGGTTGATTTGGCTGGGGTGTCTTATTTAGTTCTCTGGATTCTAGCTGAAAGTTTCTGTACTCTTCTCTGTGCCTCTGCTTATTAAGGAGCAGCTGACTCTGGGCCCATCTACAGTGGCCTCAGCAGTGCCAAATGTGGAAGACTGACTCTGTAACACAAACTTTATCCATTGGCTGTCTCACCCGGGCTTGCTGTTGGTATTGCAGGTCAGGCCAAGAAGGATGAGTTGACATCCACAAGTATTTTTGAAACCCCTATTTTCTTTCACACCTGCTAACAACTCATTGGATAAAATGTCACCTGTCTGGGTCAGAGCCAGACTGAGCAGATGGGGCTGTGACTGAAAAATCTGGATTATTATTGTTATATACAAATTTGTGGGGGAAAAGATGATTTTTATTTCCTTGTGCCATTCTAAGTCAATTGAGCTAAAATCAAACCTTTCATTGTGCCCTCAAAATTTGCAAATAAAGACCTCATGGTCTAATGGTAACATCTATTAAAAATCCATCAGGGAAATCAACCTCTTCAGTTGAATATTTTGGATAAATGAGGAATGAAGAGAACATTCTAAATACTCTTGAAGAAAATATCATATACAGTAAATGTTTTGTGGCTTGAAAATGAAGTTATTTATTTTGGTGAAGACATTTCCCAAACAAATATCTTAGGGTAGCAGAAGCAATGGCTAAAGACTCCAGTTTTATATTATTGAATTAAAACATATTTTTCTTGGTAAAATTACAGTTATCAACAGTTATAAATATCTATTTCTCTAGAATATTCACTTAAGAGAATGTAACCATAGACAAACCAAAGTGGTCTTGACTAAGTTAGAATTTGTCTTAAGAAGATTTAGTAATAGAGGAAGCATCAGTTGTTTTTTAACATGCTTAACAAATTTTACCAATCACAAAAATATGGGGATTGTTGTGGTAAAACTCTATACAAACTTCTTTTTTCAAATAAAAACTTCTGTTAGAAGTCAGAGCTTATTTTCTAATGTACAGTAGGCGAAAATGGAAAATAAAATACAAAACCATCTGGTACTCCAAGTGTTCAAACAATATACAGTTCACGAAAATGGTTTTAAGGAGTATAGTAAAGCTGTGGAAGTGGTTGTTGATTATTGACTCATAGTGCATGCATTTAGATACTAGAAGTCTATATTTTCTATGTGCAATCATTAAGCTGTTTTGGAGAGGTTGAAGATGAGGATTGATTAATTATCTCATGCAGATTGAAGAGCACCATGACAATTAAAAAAATGCCAGGAAGTGGATTTGAATTTAAAGAGGCTCTCAATATTTACTTGGAGAGCTCTAAAATAAAGCATGTGATTGAGCATTTAGCGTGACCTTTAAGAGACAGGAGGGTACACCAGAAAATCAGCTTGAAAATGAGAAAGATCAAGTTATAATTCACAACACAGAGTAAATACGTGAACTTCAGAAAAGTCCTTAAATTCTCAGCCCCAAATTCCTAACCCATAAAGGAAGATGATGTTTATTTTCAGAATTAATATATTGTTTAATTTTGGTACTGTAAAGAAGACACAAGAGCTAATTTCTCACTGATAATCTCTTATTAAATGTTGTCCAATCAGTGACTCCAACTTATTTTCTCTGATGGCCTTACATGTTATCTGAATTTGATTCCAAAATATATATTCAGCATATGTAAATTAACTGTCAAGTATACTGCCAGACTCTTTTACTTCTGTTAGAAATTAAGATTTAGGAGGAAATAAAAATAAACTGGGCACAATGGTACACTTCTGTAATCCTCGAACTTATTCATTTGAAGCTGGAGGACTGCAATTTCTAGGCTTACCTAGACAATTTAGGAAGACACTGACCCAAAAGGTTAAAAAGGGTGGGTGGTTGTATTAAAGCTCAGTGTGAAGCCCTTGGGTTAAACTTTCCACACTACAAATGGAAATAAAGAAGAAAGGGAAGTAGGGATGGAAAGAGAAAGGGAAGGAGGGAAGGAAGGAGGGAAGGAGGGAGGGAGGGAGAGAGGGAGGGAGGAGGGAAGTCAGGCAAGCAAGAAAGGGCAGGAGGGAGACAGAGAGGCAGGCAAAGATAGTAAGGGGAGAGAATAAACTCATAAAAATAATTCTGTGCTTACTTTATAATTATTAGTGTGAACTCTCTGCCCTCTTATGTTAATTGGGTTAGTTCTTTCATGTATTTGTCTTTAGTAACTAAAAATTACTGCATTTCTTAGCAGTGTCTGTAGATTCTAATTTTATGTTACTATAAACAATTTAGGAAACTAAGTCATGGAATGGCATGAAGCAAATGGTGTAATACAAAAACTTTGAGACATGATCACACCCAACAGATTTGAATCCTGTTTCTAAAAATCAGCAGTTGTATGAGTTACAGATTCTCTTTGATCTTCAGTTTTTGCATTAAAATAATTCATGCAAAGTGAGAAAAATGCAGTAGGTCTTCAATTAATGAGTTTTCTCCCTTCAGTATTTATTAATTCTTCAATCTCCAGAAAGATTTAATTTTGCCATGATGATGGTAAAATCATGTTACAAATATATTATTAGTTAATTGAAGAATAATAACTATGAAAGTGAAATAAATATAGTTCCTTTATGTAAACATGTACATCATTTCCTTTATATAAAATGTTGATTTTCCTGAAATGTAAGTTTGACAAATTCCACATTCATGTCTTTCAAAATAAACACTATCCCTAAAATTACTGCAAATTTCTTTACTAAGTTCCCAGTTTTCTTTTGTTGTTTGTGATGCTGTGCTTCTAAGTTTGTGTTTTATATATAGCTTTTGCCTTGGATCTCTCTTGTTTCAATCCTCTAAACCTGTCAAGAATAATTTAAACTGTTTTATTGTTCCCATAAATTCATATATAACTGGTAGCTAAATCCAATTTGTGTCAATCTGTCTTTCTTTGTAGCCTATTCTAAATCTCTCTGCATGTTTCACAAAAGTAGAATAAAACACCAAATAACCAGCTCTGTATGTTTTTCAATAGTTGTCACAATTCTTCCAATGTCACAGTACATAACAGATCTGGCCTTACATCAATATATTACAAGAATTTTCAAACCTATTCTGTGGGGGGTTGTTGTAGGGATCTGTAGTATTTTATAGCTAATTACGCACATATTAGCTCTACTTAAAATTTACATCATTACTAACATGATTTAAAATGATGTGACTAAGAATTTCCAAATATCATTTCATGCAAAAGAGACTTCACATTATGAATATAAATAATTTAATGTTTCATAGTTGAAACTTCAGGGTGACTTCAGCAATAAGAAAATTGAAAAAAAATATTTTTAATGGATATGATTGGTTACATTTAGAATGTTCCTGTAACCTTAAGAAAAAAATTAAGTTGGAAGTACAGCATAGATGGAATCATTTTCCTGTGGCCATCCCAGTTACTGTATTCAGAGAACACCAAATGTACAACCTAATACACCGAGCTTTCCTTTGCTTAACTATCTAGTGTGCTGAACAATTTTTATTCACTAGGACAGTTTCATGTCTAATTAGCTATTACATTCAAATAAAGGATGCTTAAAAACCAAAAATCCATTGCTTTAAAAAATGCATTACAATTTAAATTACATTCTTGTAGTGTCATTTGCAAACAGATTTGCAAAGTATGGTGACAGATAAATTATGATGTTTAATTAGCATAAGAATTATACCACAAATAAATGATTCTTAAGAAGTTAGGATATCTATAAAGAAGTTCTTTCCCTTAAATCATTTAATTATTTTATCACATTTCATTTAATTTGTAAACATTAAATTTAATTTTAAATTTGAAGGCTTACAAACATTAAATGGAAAAATAAACTTCTCATCTCCTATTTGGTTTCTGAACTGAAATCATATGAAATATAACTTGAATATCATTTATATTAATCCTAAATATAAAAACATAGAGAATACAGTGTATGTGCATTAGTAAAGTATTTGAATAAAATTCAACTATTAGCACTGTGTTTTAAATCTATGCATAGGGTAATCAATTACTAACAAATACAAATTTGCATTATTTGTTGTGGTGGATTGATAATTGGTGATCAACTTGTAATACCTATCTGAACTGAACGAGCATGGTGCTGTGTGTGGTAGGCCCAACTAAGGATTGTTGCATAAGAGACAGACTGGAGAAGAAGAAAAGCTGTTGGAAAGCTACTAGGGAGGCTATTAGAGCTGTTGGTTTTCCTTAGGGCTGCTACTGGTTCTCTTGGAGCAGGTTGTCATACTGGCTTTCATGATTAACTCATCATCAAAGGAGCTTGGGACCTTGTTGTTGCTAAGAATGGCTATGGTTCACTTTGAGGGAGCTCTAGTCCTCATTTTGAGCAGTGCTTTCTGGCTGGGGAGGGGAAGATGGTGCACAAGTCAGTCTCCTAGAGAAGCTTGTCTCCTTGGCTTTCTTGATGGCAACTTGGCTTCCCTTATTGTAGGAGCAACTCGGGACCTCACTGTTGATGAGGATGGCTGTGGCACTTTTCAGGGGAGCTCTTGTTCTTTGAGCTTCATTTCTGATTGCATTCAGATCCCTCAGCATGTTAGCACAGATCCTTCATCCTGCTGGCAGAGACTTTCTAGTTTCCACCATTGACTTTTGGGCCTTCCAAGTGCAGACCCATGAAATAGGCCTACACAGGCATTGTTACGGGCTCTCCATCTTCATCTGAACGCACTCAGGACATTTTCATGGGATCCAGGCCCTCTGCTGAATTCTTTGGTCTTTACTGGGTGGACAGATTTCCTGTACTCTGTATATGATTTTTTGGTGACTATTGTAACATAATCTTATAAAATATGTTTCCTATATTGCTTTGTTCCCCTTGCAAAACCCTAAGCTACAAAATTTGTCATCCATGATAAAGCCTGCCATGATACAATTAGAAATACTAAGAAGAATGTGATTTAAATACATTTTGTTGCTTTCTTTTCACTGCATAATAAATTACTACAAACAGCAGCATGAAACAGCACCCATCCATAGAGATCAGAAATCAAAGAGACCAGTGCTGAATTCTCTACTCAGGACCTGACAAGGCCAACACCAAATTGGTTAGTTGGTGATTTACATAATTTTCTTTTTTTTTTTTTTAATGTATTTAGGACAGGGTCTACAGGATCTCACTACGTAGATTGGACTCATAGTGATCTTCCTGCTTTCAGCCTCCCAAACACTGGGATTACAGGCACATGCCACCACGCCCAGTCTCAGTTGACCTCTAAGTGTGCCCCAGGGGTGGGGCAAGCACAACATGCCAGGGATCAAACCCATGCTGCACTCTGCCTATACAGGTGCTTTCATCCCCTGAGCTAGCTGGCGGCCAATTTATATGCTTTTTAAGATTAGGGATAAAACTACGTTTTTCTGAGGTTGTAGGTTTGAAACCATGTTCTTGTATATTATAGGCTGGTATTTATTTATAACCATTATGTATTGCAAACTCGGACTAATAAAAATAAAATAGGAAAAGAAAGCTCAGCAATAAATTACTGTTTGGCCCAATTTAAAGGTTCTGCTGCCTCAGTGTCTGAGTTTCTTAAGAGCAGCCTCCTACTTCATTTTGTGTCCTGAATCCATGCCGCCTATTTTCATTTTTATTTTCTTGACTTCTTTTTAAAAAATTATTTAATTAATTAATTATTTATTTATTTGATACAGGGTCTTGCTACACAGCTTAGGCTCATATTGATCCTCCTGTCTCAGCCTGCCTAGTTTTGGTGGCTGGCACAGCAAGCCCGACTGGCACAGCATGTGATGCCAGGGATGGAACCCAGGTCCTTGTGCTTGCCAAGCAGGTGCTTAGACCATCAACCTATCTCTCCAGCTCTCCTTGACATCTTCTAGCTATGCACTTTAAATCGTTGATTTGTAGATGTAAATAAATCCAGAAAGAATAGCTGTCTTGGAACACTAGAGACTACTATGGCAAGTAGTCTAAAAAAGGACTTAAATCTTTTTAAGTCTTCAATAATTTTAATAAAAGCCTTTATTAAATATCCATGGTCCTTGAAAAAAATAGCCATTTGTAAGCAAAACAAAGTACCTATCCCCAAAACTTTGAAATCTCTACTATTTAGAACATGGGTTACTCTGGAGGTTGGACTTTTCCCCATGTCTTCTCCTGGTACATTTAAAATAGCTAGTGAATGTGCTGATGATCTTATGGGAAACCATTATCAACATGCATCAGCAGTTTCCTCGCCTTAAACAACTACAGGGTTAGAATTCAAATTTCACTGGTCTGTTGGTGTGGAAAGCACCATGAAGGCCAGGATAGAGAAGGATGCTGAGCATCTGTCAGCCTCCCCAGCTCTGAGCTCTGGGTCACTGGCCCTCTGTTGTACCTAGCAATGTCGCATCCCAGCTCTAGCAGGTTTCTATCAGTGAAGGATCTCTCTTCTTATTTTCACTGTTCCCATCTGGATACTGTAACCCTGAGATTCTCAGACTCCCAAAACACGGTGATCTGTCTACAATAGTAGGAGGACACATACTCAGAGTTGCCATTGAGAACTTTTTATAGCAAGCTGACAGAGTAATTTTATGTCTGTCACATGTAACAATAAAAATGTTACTCCTAAACTTTTATGTCTTTTTATCTTTGTACTATTTTCTTTTTATTATATAGTACAAAACTATTGATCTGCAAGATTGGAAAGTAAAAACTAACAAAACAAAACTGGTCTTTCCCTATGAATATTTTGAGAAATATTGTTCTAAACTATAATCCTTCACCAGGTTATGAATTTACCAGAAATTGGTTTATATCATAGATTTGTGTTACACAGTTACCTTCTTTTTATTGTACTAGGTTTATACTTAAGTATGTTCAGTCTGACATCTAGAACCAGATTTTATTGTCCAGTTGTATACATGTGTATGTCTGTGTGTGTCTTTGTCTATGTGTGTGGTTAGGATTTTTTTAAAGTATTTGTCTCTTAAAAGTAATGCATATTAATTAGCAATTACAAAATGCTTGGATTTCAGTTACCTATGACAAAAAATGATGTATAAAGTAATAGCAAATAGATATAAAATAATGAATTGAAAGTCTTTTCTATATCCAGGAATGGAAGACTAAATATTGGGATTTCTAACAATAATAACATAAACCTCTGAACTATTACATGATAGCTAATGAATTCATATTTCAATTTTCTAACAGATATTTCTAGCCTTATCCCTGTTCTCTCTCCCATTAGGTAGAGTAAATACATCAGCCTTGCCAATTTTCTGAAATCTTCAATTAACATATTTAGTCCCAAAAATCATAATATATACATTTGCATCATTTAATTATAGGTAGAATTTCTTTCGGGTGGTCTCTCTTCTCTCTGTCTCTCTGCTCTCTCTCTCTCTCTCTCTCTCTGGTTCTCTCTGGCTCTGGCTCTCTCTCTCTCTCTGGCTTTCTCCGGCTGCTTCTGTCTCTCTGTGTTATGATCTTGCTGTGTGTGTGTGTGCCTTGAGCAGAGTAAATGACTAAACACGTTTATTGAGCCACTGTAATAGAACTGAATATTTGTCCAGCTGACTAGTAATCTAACTTACATGAATAGTATCACTATAAATTGCTTAATGTCACAAAATTTACTTTTTTCTGCACAAAGTGGAAATGTTAAAATAATATTTCATGCTTTTACAATTTAAAATTTCACAATAAATAAGAAATAATGCCCATCAAATATTTCTGCTGTGGGAGGGGTAGAAGTAGTTATGCTTTTACTTTTGTAAATAACATATTTCATTTTTAACAATAAGCCAGTAGGCTGTGGCTGTGAGGTGCAAACAAGGCCATTCTCAGTGCCGACCTTGAGCAAACTTTATCTTTGCTTGTGAAGCAGAACTGCAGCCTTGGTAGGTGGTTTTAACGAATGACTGCAGGAAGCGGGCTCTCATCAGCAATTGGCATTCCTATTTCCATATCAATACTTCAGGCTCTTTTAATGATAAGAAACTTCAAATTAATGCTGGGGTCAGGGATCTGGACTCCTATAGAAATGTCTGCATAAGTCTTATTTAACTCAATCAATATTATGTAATATCAAAGTTTAAAAAGTTAGTTAATGGCTTTTTAAAATGTCCCCAACTGAATTTAGGAAGATAAGGGGGTGAAAAGGATAGGAAGTCTATAGACATAGTCAGGAGAAGGAAGGATACCTCAAGGAGAATGAACTTGGTGGTTTAAAGTATCTTTTATAATTGAGATAGAAGGAAAAAACTTCCCTATTTTTTAATATATTATTTTAGATTCTGCATTTTAATTTTCTTTGCACAATCAGCTATGAATCTAGAGTAATTAGAGAAGAGAATAAAAGGAAACATTGAAAAGCTTTAGTTCGTTAATTTTTCAAGGATCTGTAGTGTTACTATATAAAAAATTAGGATAAAATGAAATAGTCTCCTAATTATCTTTGACTGTATTGAACAGATAAGAATGATTGGTTATTAGCATGATACTATTTTACATGTAAATGCATCATTCTCAATAGTTTTAAAGCAGTCATTATTTTTCATTTATGTAAGTGTATTTTTATAGATTTATTTATATCATCAATATTACAGTAGGTCCTTCAGTGACATTTAGAAGACAGACAATATCATTTGTATTTGAATCTCTGGATTAATTACATATTTTATTTATAAAGTCCAGATTAAGAAGAGTTTCTGGTGTTAACATTTGTTAATTACATCATAAATATCTGCAGTTCATTTAAAATATGATTATGGGAAAATGATTGCAAAAACTAACGATTTCAAGATCATAAAAGTGGCAGCTAAAAAAAAAAATAAAAAAAAAAAAAGGCCAGCCTGATAACTCAGCAGACTAAAGTGCCTGCTTCACAGAGCTCAGCGGCCTGGGTTCGATCCCCAGCGCGCTGTGCTGGCCCTGCCTCCAGGGCGCACTGAGATGGCAATTGAGACTAAGTGTGGTGGCAGGCACCTCTAATCCCAGTACTTCTGTGGTTGTAAACAGAAGAATCGCTACAAGTTCAATCTACATAGTGAGAACCTGTAGACAATGCCTTAAATATAGAAGAAAAAAAAAAGTGGCAGCTAATTTGATCTGAAATCTTTCTGTAAGTATTAAATATTTGCCCAATAAAACATTTTTAATGCACACATAAACTCAAAAACAGGTAAATGTATGCAGAACATTTTAGAAATAAAGTTAATACTTAAGCCAGAGATTTAAATACTTGAGTCAAAGTTCTGAGAGGATAAAGATTTTCTGAATGGAACTGGACAGAATGCTGAGAACACAAATTCAAGAGCTAGTATTTTAATTTCTACAAAATAAAACTGAAACTCTGAGACTTCAGGAAGAAGTAAGCCTAATAAAAAAACAAAAAAAGATAATAAATATTTCCAAATATTTAAGTAGGGGGATCAAAATTGGAGCCCAGGATTCCATATTAAAGTGGGATTAAGAAAGACTATATTTGTAGTAAAATGATGAATGAAAAGAAACAAACTTCTATGCCAAACCTTGAGTTAAACGAGGAAAAACATTCTATTGCTTAGGCTCAGAGTGAAAACAAAGAG
>NW_004524709.1:3864222-3865887 GCF_000260255.1 Octodon degus | reverse complement strand
GAGCTCCAGACATGGGAGATTCTAAATTTATGTTTTCCATGTGAGTTAAGATTCCAATTTGAGAAATTACACTAGTCAGATTTCTATTACTATGACAAAACACTTGCGCTAAACAATTTAAAAAGAGAAAAGGCTTATTTGGGCACACAATTTCAGAGGTTGTGTGTGGGGCTGATTAATTGGTCTCATTGCTTTGGGCCTGCAGCAGTGCAGTATATCACGGGACAAATTCATGAGAGAGGCAGCCTGTTCACTTCATGCTTCCAAGGAAACAGAGAGACAGGAAGGGGTCAAGGTGCCAATACCCTCTGCCTGTGCACGGCCTCTGGCTGGGCCCCACACCACAAATGTGCCACCGGCTTTCAGTAGCACCACAGCCTACAAATAAGGCTTCAACACACAGTACTTTAGGGGACATTCAAAATCCAAACTATGAAAGATACCAATGTAACAGGAACATTTTGGTGTGTTAGCAAAAATAAACGCAAACTTTTTCATAGTGAAGGTGAATTTCTGTAAGTGAATATTCATTCCCATATGATTTACATGGAAAGAACCAGGCAGAACTTGTAAAGACCGACCCAGTTAAAGCAATTACAAAGTGTATAATAATCTTCCCCACACAAGAATCAGGGTTCAGAAACTCTAAGGAAGCTGGAGTCAAGGTTTCCAAACATCAGGCAATAATCAAATGCAGCAGCCAGAGCTATTTCCTTTATCCCCAGAATTGTAGACTAAGATACACAAAAAGTCAAAATATGTAAGAGCATTTAATAAGTAAAGGCAACAACATCCCACGCCCATCCTACGCAGAACCATGGAGTTTATTTATGTCAGCAAACTAGACTGGGGCAAGAAGCTCACCAGAGGTGAATGCCCTTGGCTAATGAGAGTGCTGGGTTTTTTTCTTTCACTTCCTCTGAGGGAGCAGAAAGGTGCTCTGTTCTTGCCCTCCTTTCCAAATCACGCAAGCTGAATTCTGTGAAAATCACTGAGCCTGCAAAATGGCAGTCTCGAATTTCACTTGGTTGTGAACACCTGCTAAGCTATGGTTCGCCATTTTATTCCATGGGCCCATGCTGGCAACATATAAGAGATTTAGAGAAAGGTTGTAAGATAGGACTAGAGCAAGCAAAGTGAGATTTACCACTGGCCAAAAACTGATGTTTATGCTCCCTTGAATCAAGTGACATGTTGCCAGGACCAATATATATAATGTGAGGCCTCTGGTGAGTGAAGCTCTAATCAGAGCATAGAGTCAAAGGAACTAGAGTACATTAACCTTTGGGAATTCTACAGTAAGCAGGCTCCCCAAGGGTCCCACAGTATTCAGCTGTGGCATTCTAAATAGGCTAATGTTGGGACAACAGCCAAAAATCCACTATTATCAGGGGGCTTTCGTATTACTAGGTAAAAGTAGATAAGTACTAGAAGAAACTTATTCTCCTGTGGTCCACTTTCTTTTCTCGCAGCACAGCATAAAAAGTAGTGCAAAAAATAAGAAAGAACTAATGAAAAAGCATACAACATATAAAGTAATAAAACTGTATTACATGATAATTCTACAAGTTTTATACATGATTACATAAAATAGCATAAACTTTTTCTAATTTGTATACATTGTTGGTAAGAAGGTAAATTAGTAGAGCCATCATGAAAATACTA
>NW_004524709.1:3861232-3862673 GCF_000260255.1 Octodon degus | reverse complement strand
ACACACACACACACACACACACACACACACAAATAAATAAATAAATATTAAGTTTCTCTTCTGGAGGATTAACAACTTAAGTTTGCAGACCAAAACTTAGAGAAAAAGAAGGGCTACAAGGACTGCCAACATTTTGGCCCGAGCCTTTGAAGGTCAGTGAGGACTCAGGACATTAGAGAACCTGTACTGTAACATCCTGTAACTCAATGATGTCCCAAATTTTCTGATCAAGGAGATTATGGGGCTACAGAGTAAAGTGATCAGTGATGTAGAGTGTGGATGTACAGTGTGCCTAAGGAGAGTCATATAGAGAGAAAACATTCTCTCAGGCTTTCACAGAGAACAAATTGGTCAAGCGGTGGCTGTGACTCATTCACATGACTGACACTGACAAAAGATCTACACACTGTGGTAGAGGGTTTCAGGGCAAATCCTGAGGGGATTTGGCTGACCTTGTCAGATACAAAAGTTACATTTCTTGTTTATAGGTCTTGCTTTATTGTGGTCTTAACTATAAAAGTAGAACATAAATGATGGTCTCTAGAAACTTGGAAAGATTAAAGGGAGAATAGGAAAAGCTTGGAAAACAGGTACAAGATTTCTTGTAGTAAGAATAAGTGTTAGTGTTCTACAGCAAAGCATGATGGCTATATTTAACAGGAATTATTGTATACTCCAAAATAACTACGATGGAGGACTTGGAATATGTTCATAACAAAGAAATTATAAGTGTGTAAGGTGATAAATATGCTCATTGCCCAGTTTGATCATTATACATTGTACCCATATATTTAAATATCAATTGCACTTTATACATACATAAAATATAATGTAGCAATTAAAAACTAAAAATAAATTTTTTAAATGCATTAAATGAATAGAACATCTTGAAAAGGTTTAATTTGAAAATAACAAAAGATTTATAAAAAGAAAATGTAGGACTGGGGAGATAGGTCAGTGGCACAGTGCCTGCCTGGCAAGCACAATATCATGATTCGATTCCCAGTATAAAAAAAAAATAGATGTTAAAAATAAAATGTAATTTCTGAGTTTAAAATTCAATGAATTTCAGAATTCAGAACTGAAAATAGAGACTAAGATTTTAAGCAGAAAGGAACTGAATTGAAAGGAATTGAATAGTTACCAAGTGAGGAATAATGGGGTGAGAAGTAGATTCCAATTCATTAATTTAATTCATTGATTCCAATTTCAGTGCACATTCTGGTGACCCAGAGTGAAAACCTGATGGTACACCATCTGGCGATTATGCTACTTCTCCAACAAAAATGAGTTCTTAAGACTAGACAAGAAGGGTAATATAGTCCTTCATCACCAAACTCATAATCACTTGGGCCTTCCACCTTCCTTTGCAGTCATAATGAAAGCAGGAGACCTGTACTTCAATTCATTTATGAAAATTTATCACCATCCCACAATTCAC
>NW_004524709.1:3856357-3859244 GCF_000260255.1 Octodon degus | reverse complement strand
TATTTGTTGAAACTGTACTTCCGATTTGATTTGAAACTGTCTCATTGCTATCTGTTTATCAATAAAACTTTGAAAATTAAAAAAAAAGAAAATTTCATATGAAAAATGCATGTTTTTACTCTTTACTTCAATTTCATGCTTAAAATATTGTAAAATGCTATATGATTTTTAAAAAGACCAAATGACTTATAATGTGTTTTGTTTTTATAATCAGAAATTATTCTAGAGTGTTTAAGAATAAATCTTTAGTTACCAGTGAAAGTGAATGCCCTCTACTGATAAAGAGCTCAGATTTTAGGGAAAGAAGTCAAAAGATTTGCAAGAGAAGGTTAACCAAGGGCAATTTCAAAGGATAGCACAAACCTGTAAGATGTGTCAGGAAGACTAATTAATTATATCAAATGAAAGACTAAAAAGAGCTGATGCTTGCAAAACCATTAATAATGACCAACGTGTGACTTTTCATAAAGAAACCAAAGCTTTTTGAAAAGGAAAAAGGAAGGGAAATGATACCATCTTTTGGAGCACATAGAATAGAAATAGGGGCAAAATTGTTCAGGAGGTAGAATATGAGATTAGAGATGGCAAACCTTTGGGAGGAAAGAATATGAAATTCATTTATTATTTTCTTAAAATTAATAATTATTTAATTATTAATCAGTACAAGAACACCTGGATTTGGGTCCTTGTTTTACTATTCTAAATTTAACAATATCTGAACTAATTTATTTAACTTGTTTACCTCAAATTAGGTATGATACGTGATATACATATACAAGTCATCTATGTATATAGCAATCTGTGTGTAATTACATATTGCATATTTATATAAAATATGTTACATTTATATATGCATTTATATTAAATCTTTATTTCTTTCCATGACTATTCCATGAGGCTGTCATGAAAATAATCAAATCTTGCTTAAAAAAATGGACAATCTGAGATTATCTATATACTTTTTTGTTTTCACTTTCATTAATCAGAAATCTTTAGCTTCTGTACAGTAGATGCTTTATCATAAAAAGGAGAATAAACTCCAAGTTACATGAAAAAAAGGGAAATTTGCATTTCTTGAAGGAATAATGATGCTGAACATTTTTTTCATCAATTTATTTTCTAGTTGTATATTGTCCTCTTAAAAGCGTGTAGACATGTCAGTTGTCCATTTTTTGATTGGGTCTTTGAATTTTGGGGGTCTAATTCTTTAATTCTTTACATGTTCTGGATAGAAGTCTTTTTTCTGAGGGACAGTTGACTAAAAATTTTTCCAGTTCATGGGTTTTCTTTTTACTCTGTTAGCGATTTCTTTTGAGATACAAAAACTTTTCACTAAGATGAGATCTCATGAAGTATTTCCCATGAAGTTTGGTTTTTCTTCATGAACTCTTTGCCTATTCCTAGTGTTTCAAGGGTTCTATCTACTCTACTTTCTCTTCCGGTAGATTTAGTGTTTCTGTTATAATACATGTGCACCTATGTTTATAACAGCATTATTTGCATAGCTAAATCTTAGAAACAACCCAAGTAAGGACTAGATAACAAAGATACAGTATTTTTACACAATGGTGTATCATTCAGCCATAAAGAAAGATACACTTAAGGCTACTATTGGGAAATGGATACAATTGGAGACCATATACATAAGTGAAATAAACTAGACCTGCTTGTGTAAACCTTAAATTGTTTCCTTAGTGTAAGAAATTGAGAGTAAACAAAATCAAAATGGTGCAATAAATATTATGAATGGGAAAATAGTTTCTCAAAAGGAAAGAACAAATGAAATTGAGAAAAGGAAAAAAGAAGGATACATATAGATATAGATACACAGATATATAGATAGATAGATAGATAGATAGATAGATGATAGATAGATAGATAGATAAATAGATAGATAGAAAGATAGATAGATTGATTGATCTATATATCTCCTAAGATAATTATACTACTAAATTCTAATTTCTATTGTTTTATTGCAAGAAGCAGTTCATGCTTAATTGTTTAATTTTATTTGTCCATACCTGGTAATCAACAACTACTTTGAAGATAACGATATGCGCTATAACAACCATTGTTAATTTCCTATCATCTTGTTTTGAAATTCTGTGTAGTTTTTACTTTTTTATTATTTTCTAAAAATATAAGAACAGAGAGCAATTTTTGATCTAATTCAGATTAATATATATGTAATTTTTCCTAAACCACTAAATTTCTAGATGTTTCTATAAAAACAATTATAACAATCATTTGAAAATCATATACAGAAGGGAGGAGCCCGGGAGATGGCTCAGTAGAGTAAGGGCTTCCCTGGCAAGTGCAAGAGTGAGTTCAATCCCCTGTTTCAAAAACAAAAAACAAAAAAAAAAAATATATATATACAGAAAGGAGATCACAAAGTATTAATTTTGATTGTCAAGCTTAAATGTTTAAGATTCCACAACATCTCAACAGATGAACTTCAAAATGCTCTTAAAATAGTTCTAGAGCATTTGATTTTGAAACAAGGAAGAAAATTATTAGCAATCATTACTAGATTACTGGAATATGATCACAGAAATCTAGTCATCTTGCCTTTTAGTAGACTGTTTAGACTAAAGAGCAAGAAAATAGAGCAGACATTGAATAACTTACTTTCCCTATTTCATCTTTATTGAAAAAGAGGAAATAGTTGGCTATACATAAGCAAATTATTGTATGATAGAAAAAAAGCTGGCCAAAGTCCTAATATTTGCAACTGAGAGTAGGTTTTTCAAGAAATAACATGACGAACATATACAAATAACCATAACTTGTCTAATAAAATTACTAAGGGATGGGGCTGGAGAGATGGCTCAGTGGTCTAAAGCACCTACTTAGAACAAGCTTAGCAAAGCATCAGGGACCGCGG
>NW_004524709.1:3853258-3856257 GCF_000260255.1 Octodon degus | reverse complement strand
CCAGCCAGCCCCGCCCCCTGGTGGGCTGAGCTGGCCACACACACTCTCTCTCTCTCTCTCTCTCTCTCTCTCTCTCTCTCTCTCTCTCAAATAAATTAAAAAAAATTACTAAGGGATGAACTCCACAAAAATTTGTAAAGTTGAATAAGCAAATTTCAAAGTTTGGCTTTTCTAACACATAATTACTTAATATTTGAAAAATTATCTTAAGAAAATATAGATTTGTATCAATATCACCTCAGGACATTTCAGAACATCTAATATAGCAAAAGTAGTGGACACTTAAACATCTTTTACAAAGGTTAGCATACACTTAAGAACACATGTATACACACAAATCCACACACACATACAAATATACTTCATTCTCAAAACAAATACCAAGTGTAAAGGTCTAAGTTCTAAAATTACAAAATAATTTTCATTATTTTGTATGGGAAAAGTGTTATTCAATAACATACTAAGAAAACTGAAAAGATAAATTAAAGATGTTAAAAGGATACCAAAATTAAAGTTAAAATACAGTATGGCAGGTCTGTAATTAATGTAATCATAATTTATATACATTATATAGAATTCTAGCAAGTCAAGACAAGGTAAATGGAATTTTGACTTTTGTAATGGTTAGTAAACAAGTGAAGAGATATCAAGCTGCACAAATAAGTTGTGCAAATAAGTTTATAAAATTAATTATACTCAAGCTGTACAATGAAAAACCACAAAGCTTTCAAACATCAAGCTTGGGATATACATGGAGAAGTCTAGAGTTTTACATGTTACAAGGAGTTCTAAACTGAGACACCAACCTTAGAAGTAAATAAGTAGGATCTGATACCACGGTGTCAATGCAAATAGCTCAGTGGATTAAAGTGCCTGCAAGCAGGCACAGGGGCTGAGGGTTTGATCCCTGGGCTTGCCATGCTGGCCCTACCCCCAGGGCGTACTGAGACTGCCATTGACACTAGGCATGGTGGCATGTGCCTGTAATCCCAGCTTTTGGGAGGCTGTAAACAGACGGACCACTATGAGTCCAATTTAGTAGTGAGACCTTGAGCACCCTGTAGACCTTTCCCTAAAAATACATTTTTAAAAAATGCTAAAGTATTTTAATATTGCTTCAAGTCAGTGTTCAAAAAGTGAACTTATTCCATACATAGCATTTCTAAAACCTTCTTACTGTATCACTCAATGTACTTTTCAGGAAATTTCCCCTCATGTATCACCACAAGACGTATTTCAATATTCTCCAATATGAATCATGCAAACAAGAACTGTACATTTGTTAGTCATTATGAAACACTGGGATTTTCAAAACAGATTGCCGAGAAAGTGATTAAAGACAAGAAGACACAGGTAAATGATGGACTACTAGTCCCTGAATAAACTGCATGATCCTACAAAATGATATCTTAATCCTCAGTGATAAAAATTAAGTGAAAGCTTCTGGATTTGAGATGAATAGATAGAGTGTTGTGGCTTGTATTCAGATATCTCCCCAAAGCCTTTAGATGTCCTCTGAAAGATAAGGCTCTTTAGAAGTGGCTTGTTCTAGGCTGTGTGATACTGAGATTAAGGGTGTATAGTAGTACATTATTCTACTGCTTGTTTTATCATAATGCTGGGTGTAGATAATGGTAATTCCTACACTGGGTGGAAGCACACAAAAGATGTGTCCTATAGATAGGATTAAGGGAAAAGGAAGGCTACTGCTGCTTGCTGCTTGCTGCTTGCTGCCTCCTAACTTATCTTCCATAGACTGTTTCTCCTCTATGATGAACCTCTGCCATGCCACCCTGCCTTGGAGCCAGTCAGCTATAGATTAATCAGCCTCTACAGATTATGAGCCAAAATAAACCTTCCTCCTTTAACTCTAGGTGTTGTGTACTTTATCTCTGCAATAAAAAAGTAACTGAGAAAAGGAGCATATATTATTCAAAAGTTTTGCACCGAAAAAGAAATCATCAATAAAGCTAAAAGACAAACCAGAGTGGGAAATAATTTTATACATTTATCCCTCAGACAAAGGACTTATATTTAGAACATATGAGGAACAAAAAAAAAAGTCAGACCCACTAAATTCAAACACCCAATAAAAAATGGACATCTAAGATGAATATTTACCGCAGATGAAGAAATATAAACAGCAAATAAATATATGAAAAGATATTTAACATCATTTGTCATTTGGTAGATGCACATTAAAGCAATACTGACATTCCATTTCATTCCAGAAAGATTGGCTATCATCAAAAAATGCTGGAGAAGCTGTGGGGAAAAAGAAATCCTTCTTTACTGTTCCACTTAGGAATATAGACTGGCACAACCACTGTGGAAAACAGTATGGAGATTCCTCAGAAAACAAGGATTAGAGGTCCCTTTCAACCTAACTACTCCCCTTCTTTGTATCTTCCTAAAATAATTAAAAACATCATGCCACAGAAATATATGTGCACCCATGTTTATAGCAGAACAATTTGTCATAGCTAAATCTTGGAAACAATCAAATGCCCATCAAACAAGGAATGGATAAAAAGATGTGGGTTCTTTATACAATGCAGTACTACTCAGTCATAAAGAAGGATAACCTTGAGACACTAATAGGTAAATGGACGCAACTTGTGACCATCCACATTAGTGAAATAAATCAGACTCACACCAGCAAACATCATCTCCTCGGTTTGAGAAACTGAAGTAATGAATAAAGACAAAAATGTACAATAGATATTGTGAAATTGGAAGCAACTGTTCAGAAGGAAAAAAGGAACTAGGGGAAAGAAAGTAAGGGGAAATGAGATGAAATATAAATTAGTTATACTACTAGTTTCTCTCAGTTCACTGAAAATATGGGTTTGTGCTAATATTATTTAGAGAATGTTCATGCACATATCTTGTACTCTGAGTAACTATTTTGAAGATAACAATACACAATGGACTAACTCTTGTTATTCTCCTTTTATTTGGTTGTGAAATTTGAGGTTTTTTTTTTTTTTTTTTTTTTT
>NW_004524709.1:3847164-3851042 GCF_000260255.1 Octodon degus | reverse complement strand
CCAGGAAGTCATGGCCTCTATCTTGAGGCTCGATCCCAGCCAACAGCGTGGAGCACTGGCTCTTCATCCTGTCTCAACCTGGCTTATATTGGAGAGCAGAAGGTATGGGTTATCAAGGAAACACACACGCCATCTTCAGAAATTACCACCAGCACCTCAACTAGACCAATATACATTGCTTAAGGCCAATTGAAAGGATAAAGGGAAGTCCTAGCTAGCTCTGTACATATCAATACAAGAAAATAGGGTCAGGCTCAGCCAAAATGGAGATAATAGCTCTTCTTTCAAGGAAAGCTGCTCAGGTGGTCCTCCACAATCATACCTCAATAAAATCACTCATTAGAAAAATACCACACTTAAGCTAACCTAGATAACTTTTTCTTCACACATTCCTTTTAGTGATGTCTAAAATCCCTGCTCTCTCATCCTGGAGAGATTTTGTTCTGTCTGCTAATCAAAATGATGCTGACTGGTTTTGCACATATAATACATATTGTTGTTCATGTACAAAAACTTCAGAGTATTTCATTGGTCAAAACAGGTTCTCAAGGGCAGATAAAATCCTGTCAGGGTAGGAAAAAGTCTAAAAACACTGGCTTCGTGGTGTCCAATAGTTTTGGGTCTGTAGACAGAGCCAGGCCTTATTTTTGGAACATAAAACTGAGCCCAGTGTTAAAAGAAAAAAATGTCTTGGCAGTGTCCCTTCTGACACCTGGGGGCCATATCCCAAACACTGAATGGGACATTGGTTTAATCTGTTGAATGCTGTATACATCATGCTAACAAGATATAAGTCCATCTGGTTGATTTCTGATGTAACTCTGCTGGTATTCCCTGCTGATAATAAAAGCAGATATGGCCTTTCAGATTACATATCTCAAAAGTAACATAGGCTAATGTTTTACAATAAATATATTGTGTGTGTTTTAATTGGCAAAAAATAATACAGACTGCATTTAAATATATGAAATAAAGAAAAGGGCCACAAAAGAAAGATTTGCTCCTGGTAGCTCACATGATACTTTAGTAAAAGTATGGATATATGACATATATCCAATCTTTGGGTATACTTCCTATTTCTACTTAACACAAACATGGGTAGATGTTAAAATGTCATGATTTCAACAGTATTTACAAGTGTTTTCAAATTGAAAGACAAAAAACAATTCCCTATTCACTTGCTCCAAATATCCTGAGAATTTCTAAATCTTAAGGTTTTTATTTTTGGTTTTTTTGTTTGGTTGTTTTTGTTTTTGTTTTGTATTTAGTGCAGGGTCTACAGGATCTCACTATGTAGATTGGACTCACAGTGATTCTCCTGTTTCCAGCCTCCCAAGTGTTGGGATTACAGGCTTGTACCACTAGGTCCAGTTTCCATCACTGTCTCAGTGCACCCTGGGGGAGGGGCCAGTACTGCAGGCCCAGGGATCAAATCACCAGCCCCTGTGTCTGCCTAAGCAGCCCACTTTAATCCTCTGAGCTATTTGGCTATTCCTAAATCTTAAATTTAAAGGCAAAGACAGTAAATTTGAGTTCAAATACATAAAAGCAAAAAAAAGAATATTTACTAATGTCATTGTTTTCTTGCAAGGCGTAACCAGAAAATTCTGTCATACTTAAAAAGTTTTGTTTTGTTTTTTTCTTCTTTTAACACTGGGCTCACTGACACTGCTTAAAATCACTGATATTGAGAAAATTAAGATATTAATCTAGTTTTTGTAAATTATCAAACATTTAAAGATAATTATAACTAAAGCTAGAGGAACTTAAGACAAAATGTCAGACTCTATCAGGAAAGGGATCTAAGAGTCAGTGGGTTACAATTCCTATCCTCTCAAAACAGTTTCTAAACTTGCCTGTCAGCTCTAATGCTCATGCTTTGATTGTATATGCTTTAATTTATCAGAAAATTTGTTCTTGCCTAGAGGACACAAAGCCCCAGGTAATCATACAGGTAAAATGTATAATAAATATGCAAGATTACTTTTAGATTTATTTTATTGGGATTCACCAGATCTTGTCTGAAGAAAAGGTTATATGACACATATCAAGGTCTTAACTAACTACTTAGCAGGCCTTAAGTAACACTATAACTAGTCTCTCTACTCAGTAAAAAAGTAAAATTAATGAGACTGGCCATCCTCCAAAATTGAAGAGAGACACTTATAAACAGCAACACAGGGAGATACATATCAAATTATAAAAAATAAATGTTGTGTACATTCCTGATATTTATGACAGTATCTCAATAACTGTTCAAGATATTAAACAATAGATCAATTCTATATCAGACTGTAAAATGCCCTAGAACTTACCTTTATCCTCTTTATAAAGTGTTATTACTGTCTCCTCTTGATGAAAATCTTTGTTGACTGTATTCATAATTATCTTGTTAGTGTCATTATTTGGCCCTTACATACTTAATTGTTTCTTTGGCTTTGTCTCCTCCAGACTTAAAGCTATATGTCTACCCAAGATGAAAGTGCTGGTGTATATTGAGAGCCTTTAGATAGATACCCTGTGTAGTGTCTCTAACTGCCAGTCAACATTTATGCCACTTTTAGCCTGAAGAAGCCAGAGCAGTCATCATTCATTATTCTCTCATGGCAATTCCAGTTACTTCCTCAGAGAGGGAATGTTGTAGGCAGCCCAGTTAGATAAAAAATACTATAGGTAGTCAGACAGGGCTAGGCCCTTGAAGGAGCCAATATTGAAGATAAGATACCTTGCAACTGTGGGAGGGACAGTCATTTTCACTGTGGTCCAGACCTCAGGACAAAAGATTAAACAAATACAGCCATATACCTCCCTTGCAAGAGATATCAGTGATTAATAATCTAAGTAGGTATCAATCAGTCACCTTGAAAAAGCCAGGAAGAGTCACTAACCCATGATCCTACAGGAAGAGCTCCTATTCTGTATCCATGTCCACTTACTACATGGCTTGTTTCCCCCATTTGATCTGATTTAATCAATTTTACCTGAGCAGTCATACTTGTAATCTTATCTATGGACCATAGTTTTGTACTACCTCATGCCCACCTTACAAATTCCCATGTTTTCCACCTTAGACCTGCCTCACCTCATAGCTTTGCACTATGAAACCCCTAGAAAAGGCAGGGTCCCTGGTAACCTCTCAGGCCCCCTTCTGTCCCTCTCTTGGACAGAATCTTTCTTCTCCCTCAATAAATATATATTCTACTCAAAAGAAAAAAATTCTCTAAAATTAAATTCAAAGAACAAAAATAACAAAGCAGCAAGAGAATTATCCTTTATGTTAAGAAAATTCTCTCAAAGTATAGGTATGTCTTCATGCATGCCTTTAAAAGACTCAGACAATACCAAGCTTGAGAAGGTAACTGTAAAGAAGCAGTAACCAACTGTTTTGGTTTGTGTTTAGATGTCCCCACAAAGACTTATGCAGGCACTGGGACAGGCTTCTAGAGTTTGTGATTAATTCATGATCCAGTGCTGGAAATATGGGTGTGAGTGCTACACCCGTCAAGGGGCAGATATTCTGAATACACATGGGGAAGGGAAAGGCTTGCTAGTTGCCACAGCTGCTGCTCCTCTCTCTGCTCTTTGCTGTTTTGTGCTTCCATGAAGTGCTGCTCTCTGCCATGTGCCACTCTGCCTGTAGAGACAGCTGGAGATGAACTTAAACTTCCACAAGTTGTGACCTAAATAAACCTTTTTCTTCCTTGATTTTGGGTGTCTGGTGTTTGTTTGTTTGTTTGTTTGTTTGTTTGTTTGTTTTTCAAACATCATATGGTCTCCTTATTATGAGAACCTGAAAGAGAAAAATGAAATCTGAAGGGTACAATAGATACTGGGGAAAATGTAACGAACTTCTTTAAAGCAGTGTTGAGCATTTTGTC
>NW_004524709.1:3843419-3846919 GCF_000260255.1 Octodon degus | reverse complement strand
AAATCCAGACCATAGATTGAAACCTAAACAGTAACTAATAGAGTAAGGAAATAGTAACTTATATATAAAACCTTTGTAGAGTTTTGTTTTTTTTGTTGTTGTTTGGTTGTTTGTTTGTTTGTTTGTTTGTTTTGCAGAACCGGGGATTGAACTCAGGCCCTTGTGCTTCCAGGGAAGCACTTATTCTAATGAGCCATCTCCCCAGGCCCAGAGTTTTTGATATGAACAATGTATCATATTATTACTGTGAAAGTTTAAAGTGATACAGCTTCAGAGATGCATTAATAAACCCTTAATGTCCCAAGCAAAGCATCAGCTGAGAGTTGGCACTGAGAGTCTCTGAAATGACAGGCGACTTGTTAACTTGTCACATTTGGAAGTGTTTGTATTCAGCTACCATTTATTGAATGCTTCCTCCATGCCAAGCGCAGACCTGGCTTTCACATGCATCTTCTTGTACTATGCAACAGATTTTCTTGCAGTACAATGCTTATGGAGATTTATCTGTTGTCAAATAATAAGTAGAACAGGGTCAAAGGAACAGCTGCTGCCATCTGTCTCCCCATCAAAGGGCCAACCCCAGGATTTTTACAGCATTTGTTCTTGCTGCTATTATTGTGGTTTTTCAAAAGCAAATTATGACAACTAAATTATTAATAAACTTTTTAAAACTGTTGTGAATGAATTTGTTAATATTTTCAGACAAGTGAAAACTTCAAGAGATGATCATGATTGATACATATTTGTGAATGTACAGTTCCATATGTGTGATTTAGTGCAGATTAAGCAAGGCACTATATTTGCCTTGGCTACAGGTTGGCTTTTTATTTTCCTTCCACATTGCATCCAGGAAGCTCTCTGTTTTCATCAGCGGGAGAGAAAAATGGAATTTCTGGTTAGATTCACCATGATTGCAACTGCAGATGTACCACTCAGTAGTAACTCAATAAGGAGCCTGACTTGCCTATGTAAGATCTCTGGTCTTTTATTGCTCAAGCAAATTCAATGACATGTGAATCAAATGTTTTGAGGAAACATTTGGAGTGTGAATCCCATCAAGTGTGCTCCGTAAGTGTCAGCCTTTATCGGATATGATCAATGTTAATGCTATTTATACAGTTATAAAATTTGCTTCCCACAATGTTATAACCTCAGACTTTCCCATTCAAAAACTAGGAGATTAAAATTAGGAGGTTTTAAATCTATTATTTTAATCATCTTGTCATCACTTATCTTCCTGTGGAATTTCCTTATGATTTTTTTACATAAGTGTTTAGTAGTCATGCTCTATTTTTAAACTTAGTTTCAGAGTTTTATCTGATCCTGATTTACATATGTTATTTGCGTGTTGGGGGATAAATATTCCCATTCAAGACTTAAAAGGGTCTGAGGAGTGCACCAAAATTATATGTATAGCAACATCGATTTAAGTATTGCTATTGTGTCTCTTTTAATGGTTTGGGTCCTGTAAGTAAGCTAGAAGACAATCAATTTTAGCCTAAAAGAAATTGTACTTTTGATATTACATAAAATATCAAATTGATTGATCTAGTAAAATTATATTTTTATCCAATATGAATTCTAGTTATATAAAAGACTAGACTAAAGCTCATTATGGACTCAGAAAAATACATCAATTTCCTGCCCAAATTCCTACATTTCCCAACATATTCCATTAAGATTACTAGAACAAAATGATTTCTAAAATAACAAAATAGCATGGTATGATTTTAAGTGAACAACTTTTTTTTTGCAAGTTCAAAAGAAAGTACAAAATTTCTTATATGGCTTTTTCTGAAGATAACTTTTAAATCAAATGATGTCCAAAGCATTGAAAGTAAATATCAGGAGAGTGCCCTCATCTTGAAAATGCTACTCACACTGGCAATTTTAAAAGCTAAATCTTCTTAATATTACATAATAAATCAGCTTTCATTAAGTGAAAAATCATATAAACACATAAGACACAAAAAATCACTGAATGCATTACATATTTTCCTGACAGCAGCTTTATTTTTATCATATTTTGTTATTATATCTGTGACTGTTTTGTTGTTTATGTTGGCTTTTTCTGTATTTTTCCCTAACATTATTTCCCCAGGCTTTAATCTACAAAAATAATTTAACTCTTCCAAGATCACCATGTATTAAGGATCTGGATTTTTATCCATTACATAAATTGCATCATTAAAAGCACAAGACAGACCTTGTTTTCTTACATTGCTGAGAGGGAAAACCCACATTCTTAACAGGAAAGAAAATGATTCTTTGTAAATAAAAGATTATTTCATTTATTATTTATTTACTTACTTGTTTATTTTTGATACAGGGTCTCGCTACGCGGTTTGGACTCCCAGTGATTCTGCTGGAACTACAAGTGTGCACCACCACGCCCAGCATGGTGTACTTCCGGAACCCACGCAGCATGCAGTGAATGCAGTACCAGGGATCCAACTTGGGACCTTGCACTTGCCAGGCAGGCACTTATGCAGCTGGATATCTCCTCAGCCCTAGATTATGTAATTTATAGTCACCTTCATACTGGAAATTTGTGAGGAGACTACTTTTTGCTGCTGAGTTCTTACTGCACCAAGCACCTCTTGTTAAAACAACTAACCTGTAAGGAGATTCCACCCCCAGGTAGTATTTACGGGATGGGCAGCTTGGAGGCTAATTAAGTTCTCAGAGTTGCAGACCCAACTTTAGGTAAAATGCACATTTGATCCTAATGTTTTTGCTGTGGATGGATAGCATTCACTACAGAATCCTAACTGTGAGCAGCCCGTATGGAAAGAGGAGGAAGGAAGACAAAAGAGAAGAAGGACAGCAAAGAAGAAGGATCTGGAGTTCACTAGCTCAATGGATTTTCCATTTTTTTAAAAACATTGTTATCATGCTAAAATGAACTTTTTTTCTTATTTTCATCTGAAATATGACAGGTGTGCTGCATTTCTGCTATGATCTAAACTGTGGCCAGGCAACAGGGCTTCCTGAGGCCTGGGAACCCTTGCTTTTGTTGTCTTCCCACCTGTGACACAATTGCTGGCCTCCTGAAGACCCCGCCTGACTGTCTGATGCCCTGGGCAGCGTGCTGTCTGGATATTTTCTATCATCAGCGGAGGAAAAGGCTGAGAACCCGTGCAGCCCTGGCTTTTCCAGCTTGTTTGTATTACTGTAATTTAACCCCAGTATCCTGCTAGATCGGTACTTCTTGCATCCATTCTACTCATGCTCTGTGTATGAGCTAAGAATGAGTGATCATCTTAGTTCAATTCCCTCTTCTTCAGGAAAACCCAAGACACCTTTTAAGCAGTCTCACCATAATTTTTACAGAGAAGGTACTAAAACCTTCTCTGTAATCTTAAATCATATAACTGGCTCTTACTACCAAGAAATGCAGATGTAGGGCTGGAGAGATGGCTCAGTGGTCTAAAGCACCTACTTGGAACAAGCTTGGCAAGGCATCAGGGACCGCGGTTCAATCCCCCAGCACTACATGC
>NW_004524709.1:3832797-3843319 GCF_000260255.1 Octodon degus | reverse complement strand
CTCTCTCTCTCTCTCTCTCTCTCTCTCTCTCTCTCTCTCTCAAATAAATAAAAAATTTAAAAAAAAGTTGTTAAAAAAAAAAGAAAAGAAATGCAGATGTAAAAGATGAGCAAGGTATTGTTAAAATCCAATCATTTGGGAATGCTTAAATACTGGTAAAAATATAACTAAAAGCTTGCTGTAATTGATACATTTTTAGCACATTATTCCCACTGAACTTACTTATCTCAAAATTACAGTCCGCATTTCCTTAACACAGTGGGAAATCACACAAAATAATTGGTCCTGCTACATTATCCAAATACCATGCTAAAGATAAACCCCCAATCAAAAAGGTAATTAAGACCTAAATCTGAGTATATTCAATTTACCTCTCAACTCAGCTTTTGTAATTCTGGGACTTCTACCCTAAGAATGAGCTATTAAAGTTAGGCTCAGATTTTTTCTAAAATGCTAACATAGGACTGAAAGAAGTAGCAATTAATAATATATGTTCTCACATTCTTCCAAATTCCTTCTGTTTACTTCTGTATCCAGATCTACAGAGTTCTGAGTTCTGAAAGAATGAAGACATTTGCGCTCACATCTAGGCAAGCAGATTCATTACAAAGTAACCGCTTTCAGTATTTTGTTGATGGTTATGCTAAGTAGAAAACCATTCCAGTGTCTACATCTTTCAAGGGGAAAGCTAATGACAAAGAAAGATGCCAGGCACATGGGGATTGTGCGCGTAGGAAGGGAACAGCTGGATTGCTTTGTGATTCTTAAATCCGAACAAAATGGATGAGGGATAAACCTCCTGTGAGTTAGCACAGTGAAGCTAAAGGTTGAACATCTAAACTTCACTTTCAGTTATGCTTCTGCTATTTGTATTTTCAAATCTATGATCACCACATAGAGTGAATAATAACTACTGTTCTTTAAGATGAACTATGAAGAAACAAAAATTTGAAGATGGCTCCAAATACTTCTCATATGGAAATTTCAGCCCTTAAATTCAGAAGAGAGAAAACAGATATTTTCTTTTCTAATACATTTTCCTAGAAAGGCAATAGTAGAAAAGTGCAATCTTGTCATTTATTAACTTAAGTGAGATTAATTCACTTTAAATATGATAATGTAAGGACAATGATCATAAGTAAACTTAATGTTTACTGTTTATTTTCTAATTGTAAAGATAATTCTTATTCACTCTAAGAAATTCATAGAATACAGAAATTGCAAACAAAAATTTCCTATTGAAGAGTCTCCTATTAGTCCTTTTCTTTTTCTTGTACATATCCACATATTTTTAACAAAAGGGTATTCTAACTCTGTCTCCAGTTTTGATTTATGTCTCATTACTGACATGGGAGTGAACACTTTCTCTGGTCATTGCCCATATTTATAGAAAACAGGGATGTATTAATTGTGTCTTATATTCCTATCAAGATGTATTTGGTGGACTGGGGAGATAGCTTGGCAGCCTAAGCACCTGCCCAGCAAGCACAATGTTCTGAATCAATCCCCAGCACTGTGGGCCACTCTGTGCTGGCCCGAGACTGGGCATGATGGTGCACCCTTGTAATCCCAGCACTGGGGAGGGCAAGGCAGAAAAATCACTCGAGTGTGAACTGCATAGCAAGACCCTGTATCAAAGAAAAATGGACTTGGTATAGCAAAAAAAGTCTAGAAAACTTCAAAAGCACAGTAACTACAGCACAGACACATAGTTCTACTTGCTTGCATACATACTTGTAGTCATAACTTCTATTATAAAAATCTATTTAACTGTACTTACTTGCCCAAAACATTCCTCTGTCTCCTCCACTCCCAGGTTCATAGTCACAACAATGTGAAGATGGAAAAGAAAATGAAAGACGGAAAGGTGAAATCAGTGCTGCATTTGCATTTCCAATTTTAAGGGTGTCCCTTATTTGTTAACACTAATTTCGTTAGCACTGCAACTCTTGGCACCAACCACCTAGGCCCTGTGAACGGCAGCTTTGCAGCAGTGCTCAGTGCTTATCCACATGCTCAGAGACCTCACTAGGAATAGTTTAGCTCCTTTAATAGAACAAATGTATTTGTAGCCTTCAAGTATGGGATGCCATAGTGGAGACAAAACTTCTGAAGAAATATTATCCCCCAGCTTCCCCATCCCCTGGCCCATGGCTTCTTCTTCAGCTGTGGGCTTCACACCATCACCTACCACCCTCTGAGGCTGCACTCAGAGACAGCAGCTTCTGCCCACAGCACAGCCTCGACTCTGTGGAACAGAGAAGCAAGTGGAGGCCAACAGCCTGAGGCCTGACTGGTGGAGATTAAGTTGTGGTGGGTCCAGACCTTCCCCCTAAATGCCTAGCAGATATCCCTGCCGCTGTCGCATCCACCTTTCACACGCTTCTCCTAGAACTGGGAGATGTCGCTGCAACCTTGGAGCCCAGGAAAAGAACTGAAGCAAGATGACAAGAAGCTCAACCACAGCCAGGCATGTTGGAGTTTGCAATTTCAAATCTAGCTTTGTTCTTTCCAGAATAAATATCCTTGAGAGAATCAGTTCTTCTCAAGCTGTCATCTTCTTTAATATGCTAATTTGTATTATTGTTTTGAAATTTTGCACCATTTTTATTGCCCTATGTTGCATTGTTTTTGTGTTTGTTCTTGTTATTTGTTTTTGTTTTCTTTCTCTTTAAAATAAAAAAAAAGTTTTCTTTAAAAAGCACATTAAAATAAAAGTACATCACACCACAAAATCACAAACATTCTGCAAGCCAAAGAGAGGTTCACAAGATGTGTAGCAAGACAGGCATTTTGAGTGGGGTAAAGGGACACACAGGAGGTGTTCGTGTAGATTTCTCTGCCCTAATGCAGCAAATGGAAGTATGTAGATAGCCCATATTTGTAGTGTCTGTAGAGAAAGAAAGTGAATTGACTGAAACTAAACTTTAAGTCTGGAAAAAATGTACAGTTTTGCATGTTTTTGTATGTGTTCTCTAAAATATATTGTCAATGGAATAGTATTTTTAGATGATGATGATGATGAAGATAGATGCTAGAGAGATAGATGGATAGATGATAGATAGATAGATAGATAGATAGATAGATAGATAGATAGATAGACAGATAGATAGACAGATAGATAGACAGACAGATAAACAGACATTTCTCTGTGTGAGAGACATTTCTTTTAATCAGTGCCTGAAATAAATCTCTTTGCACTGCAATGAAAGTTCTTGAACACCAAGGCAATAAACTCAGAAGAAATTGAAACACCCATAAAATGCTTGGTCTTAAACTTCACCATTTTTTGGCAACAGCAATGGTATAGGTAGAAATGCCTTAAATCATATATATCTCATGCAACAATAACACCTCTACAGTGCCTGTAAAAGAAACCAATCATTATATAATAAAAAATCAGACTTTTCAAAAATTTTCACCTGCCTGTGTCATTTGGTAGTAGCAATCTTTTCACAGTGCAGAGAAGCACACCAGACACACCAGACAATGTCCTGTTCCAAAAATCTTCCGGAATGTTATCCAAAGGACGAATAATTGTGAAAGTGAGAATCATAAGTAGGGAAAACTACTAACTAACTGGGGGAAGATTTCTCTGCTGGGGGAAATCCCAAAATTAATTAAATCAAATCTAACTGTTCCCTTTGGTGCTCAAGGCATATTAGTTTACTCATTCACTTAATAACTTTTCCACTATGCCTCTTCAGTTCTAGGCCCTAGACCTGAAAGCTCTGCATGAGTCCTGAATTTATGGAAAGTGCATATTCCAGAGCTAGGTCAGAAAACTACAGATGCCATCCAGGTGTGGAGGTACACGCCTGTAATCCCAGCACTGGGGAGACTGAGGCTGGATTGTTGCAAGTTCAAAATCAGCCTGGTCTACAAAGTGAGGTCAAGGCCAACCTGAACTGCATTGTGAGATCCTGTCTCAAAAAAGACGAAAAAGAAAGGAAGAAAGAAAGAAAAAGAACTACAGATGGCTCACTAAATCTTTCTATAGCTTGTTTTGTATAACCTATTGTTTTATTTTTAAAGAATTATAAAAAGAAAGGAAAAAGAAAGTCCAGGAGAGAGAAAAGGAGGAAGGGAAGGCAAGCAGAAATGAATGAAATAAGGAAGAAAGAAAAAAGACAAAAATAAAAGAAGAGAGAAAGGATGAAAGGAAAGGAAGAAGGAGGGAAGATGGAAGGAAAGAAGAAAGAAAAGAAGGAAAAATGGAAGGAAGGAGAAAGAAACAAAGAGAGCAAAAGAAAGACAGGCAGACAGATAGAAAGAAGGAAAGAAAGAAAGAAAAAGAAGCAAAAGATGGAAAAAGAAAGAAGGAAAAAATGACATAGGAATTATGGAAGAAAAAAGAGAAAAGACAAATATTAAATAAAGATATCATGTGACTCACAAAGTTTAAAATATTTACTACCTGGTCTTTCATAAAATCCCCATTCGAGAGTTAAGTATGAAAAAAATTAAATAAATGATATAATTTGATGGAATGTATACATACTATGAGAAAAGCCATGAAGATACGGGAGGTAGATTAATTGTGGCTAACAGGCAAGAATGTGACCTGCCAGAAATGAAGAAGGACATCATTAGAAGAGCCAGAGGCTTAGCTCAGTGGCACAGCAACTGCCTGACAAGCATGAGGTTGTGAGTTTGATTCCCAGTACCTGAAATAAGGAAAACAAAGACATCATTAGAGGAAGACATCAGGCAGGATGTTTGCATACTGCATACTGGTGTTCTGATTGGAAACTGTGCCAAACAAATGCAAAGGCTTGTCAATGAATCCAGTTTGGTTCTCAGTGTGAGCAAGACTGAGGAAACTCTATGTGACATGGTAGTGCTTTTCATAGTTTCAAGGAAGCTCCATACTGTTTTACGTCATGACTATACTACTTTACATTCCTCTCAATAGTGTATGAGTTCCCCTTTCTCCACATCTTCACCAGTGTATGTTATTATTTGTCCTGATAACAGATTTTCTAATCGAAATGAGATGATATTTTATTCTAATATGATTAGAATTTCCCTGATAGTTGAGGAAAATTCATTTTTGACATCTTTCATATTAGCCATTTGGCCTATTAGCCATTTGTGTGTCATCTTTGTAGAAATATCTACTCCAGTATTTTGTCCATTTTCAAATTGGATTATTCATTTACTTCTTATTGAGTTATTTGTTCTCCTCAAGGACTCTGGATATGAAAACTCTGTCACAGGTATAATTTGCAAATATTTTCTCTCATTCTGTACTTTTTTCTTTCAACCTGAAGGCCCATAAATGGACTCATAAATGAAGAAAATGTGATATATAACTACAGTGAAGCATTATTTGGCAATAAAATGTGAAATCCTACCAATGGTAAACATATAGTTAAATCTGAGGGACATTTCATATTTGAAATAAGACAGACTCCTAAAGCCAAATATCACATGAACTCATTCCATTAATTATCTTTGTGCTGCTCTAAAGAAATACCTAAGATAATCTATACATAAGAGAAAACTCAGTTTGGCTTTCAGATTTCCATTGTATTAAACACAAGATTTTTTAAAAGGAAATTCTTTTCATCTTTCTGCTGTCCCTAACTTTCAGAAGTTAGTCTTCCAGGCTTTGCTAGAGTTATCTGCTTCCTACAATTCAGAATTACTGTTGATTATTAGGAAGATAAATATTGAACAATTGGGAGATTCATCTAGATACTATAAGAATGAAATTAACACTAAGATATGCCCTACAGAAATGGTAAAATAGTCAACCTTGGGAAATATTGACAGTCAAGAAAGAAGGACCAAGGCAACCTCCCATGATCATGCTGTATAGATGATGTTATGAACAGCACTCAGGAGGCTGAGGCAGGTAGATCACCATGAGTTAAAGACCAGACTGGGCTATACAATGAAACCCTGTCTCAGTAAAAGTCATGTATGATTTGGGCCATGAGGACTCAGCAAAGTGTGCACTAGAAAACATACCTGCAGTGTTTAACTTATCAGTAATTACATGTAGCATGTTTCTAAGATGCAATACCAAAGTAACCAAGACAATTGTATTTCTTATATATGATAAACTGAGGCCCTATAAAACATGAAAAAATTATCAAAAGTATGTAATTGTATTTATTGACTAGGGGAAAAAGACTGAATGCACTAGATATAATTTTTTACAGTTTAACAAAGAAAAGAACACTTGTTCTTATTCATCCTCTCCAAACTTTCAGAGTAGTTTGTTAATAAAAATTCCAGACTTTCTCATTAACCATTTGTAATAGAATTTTCAAACTGTTGATAACCTGCGAATAATGAAATTCAGTATAACTTTAAAAAGTAAAATAAAATTATATTTAGCTGTGTAAGTCAAGGGACTGACCTTACAAATGGAGTTAATAATTTAAAATTTTTAAAAATGTAAATCATTTAGAAAATGGATATGCAAGAGATAATTATAAGTTGTAATTCAGCCATCTTAAGTTGTACATGATACTGTTTAAGAATGTTTCTGTGATACACTTGGGATAAATTTTTCCAGAAGCAGAAACAGTATTTGAAATAAAATCATCTATATTTGAACAGAATTTCCACAGTGAAGTAGTTCTTATTATTTATTAATTTCATGAACAAATAGCTGCCATGTATAAATGGATGTAATGTTTATTTAACAAATAAACCATGCACTAAATAAAATTTGTGTTACTATTGATTATAAAGCTTACAAGGCTGGGGAGATATCAGTAGAATAAGTGCTTGCCTGCAAGTGGAAGGGCCTGAGTTCAATTCCTGGTTCTGGAAAAAAAAAAAAAAAAAAGCTTACACCGATCACCTTAGTAAACGGTCATAGTAGATGATTCCTTTTGCAGACAGATTTCTGCGTGTAACTGTAGTTTGGCAATCAGAAATCTCTGTCAAGTATTTCCAGTTGCATGCTTTATAAGGCAGGCTAAGGAAAATGATGAACAGAAGTTTAACCTACTCACAGCAGAGTTATAGAGGAAGCCTCTTCCATCTCAGTGTAGAGAGTGTCCCAACACCAAGTGCCTGGAAATCTCTTCTGTTATCTCCCCATGTATGACAGTACATCATTCAAAGAGTAACTATTAATTCAGAACATAGTTTGAAGACAGTATATATCTATGTATTTAGTACAGGGTCTATAGGATCTACAGGGTCTCACTATGTACATTGGGCTCACAGTGATTGTCCTGTTTTCAGCCTCCCAAGAGCTGGGATTACAGGCGCACGCCACCACGCCCAGTCTCAATCGTCCTCTCAGCATGCCCCCAGGGGCGAGATTAGCACAGCACACCAGGTATTGAACCCCAACCACTGTGCTCTGCCTAAGCAGGGGCTTTAGTCCGCTGAGCTATCTGGCCCTATGCTACTCTGTTTTACTTCTTCAATCTGAAGAAGACTGATAATGACTTATTCAGGAATTTTGTCTCATCTTGTTTCAGCTTGGACAACTTGTATGTGTCTATTTCCTCTGAATGTCCCTTTAAATGAGAATATAGTTTCTCAAAATAGTTACTGATAATCTTCTGGATTTCAGTAGAATTCATTGCAATTTCATTTTTTTATTATCAATTTCATGAATTTATGGGTTTTTTCCTTTTGTATGTAAAATTAGCTAAGGGTTTATTCATTTTCTTTAATCTGTCAAAGAAACAACTTATTAATTCTCTGTATCTTTTTATTGTCAATCTCATTAATTTCTGTCCAGTTCTTTATAATTTCCTCCTTCTTAATAGCTATGGATTTGGACTGTTTTCTTTGTTTTAAGACCTTGAGGTACATTATTAGGTTGTTTGAATTCATTCTGTTTTGCTCATGTGAACATTCACTGATATAAACTTAGCTCTTAGGAGTGTGTTCACTGCACCTTATACATTCCAGTATGTCATACTGGCATTATTGTTTGGTTGTAGAAACTGTTTTATATTTTAATTTCCTCTATGATCCACTGATTATTCCAGAGGATAATGTTTAGTTTCTACATATTTGCATATTTTATGTGGTTTATGTTGTCATCAATTTCTAGTTTCATTGCACTATGATCTCTATTCATGGGATAATTTCAATTCTTTTGAATTTACTTAGGCATGATTTATTGGCTAGTATGTAGTCTATTTTGAAAAAAACATCATGTGTTCCTGAGAAGAATGTATATTCTGTTATTGTTGGATAGAATACTCTGTAGATATTAAATCCATTTCTTCAAAGGTTTCATTCAACTCTTTTTGTCCATTTGATTTTCTCTTTTGTGACAGTGACGTATTAAGGACCCCCATTACTATTGTATTAGTGTTTATTTGATTTTTCATGTCCATTAGTGTTTGTCTTATGAAGTTGGGTTGCAGATATTTGGTGCATATATGTTTATAATTGTTAACTTTTCCTATTGAACTGTTTCTTTACTTAGCATGTAATGACCTTCTCTGTCTATTCTGCTATGCCTTAGCATTCACTTTTTATGAAATTAGGAAACCAACTCCTACATTTTCCGTGTTCCCATTGCATTGAATATTGTTTTCCATTCTTTTATTTTTAACCTGTGGATATCTTTTTGAATTAGATATTTTCTTGAATGCTACACTTTGGGGGATATTCTGTTTTATTCATTCTTCTAATTTATTTGTTTTTATTGGGGAATTAAGACCATTTAATCTTGAAAGTTATTTCTAAGAAGTATTGACTTATTCCTGTCATTAATTATTTTCCTGTTGTTGATCACCTCATTTTCTCCCCTCTCCTTAGCTGCTCATCCTGCCAGGTGGATTTATCCTTTTTCACTTACACATTGTTGTCTTCACTGTCACCTTCTAAGATATTTTTGAGAATCTGTGTTATGTTGGTTTGATGGTCATGAATTTCTTGAGATACTACTTCTCATGGAAAGTTCTTATTTATCTATCAATTTTAAAGGAAAGTTTTGCAAAGTACATAAGTTGGGGTGGAGGTTCTTATTTATTAGGATTTAAAACATGTCACTTCAAGCCTTCCTTGTCTTTAAAGTTTACATAAAGACATATATTTTAATAGGTTTCCTTTGTATGGGATTTGTTACCTTTCTCTAATAGCTTCTAGAATTGAGTATAGTGTGTCATGGAAAGCATTCTTCTGATCATGTGATTTGATTTGTTTCTCTATATGTGGGAAGTTTTCATCCATTATTTTTGTACTATAGGCTTTTTATGATAATTGTGCTGTCTTCTGATTTTTAATTATCTCAGTTATTCTTAGATTAATCTTCTTCATATTACATAACAGTTGTTGAGCCGAGTTTTCATTTTCTTTTGCTATTTTTAAGGTGTCTCTGAGTATTTGGTCTTTGGAAACATAACTCTTCAAGTTCTGAAATTCTGTCCTCACACTGGCTGGTTTTGCTGCATGTACTTTCACGGAGAATTGCCACCTTCTGCATTTTTGACTGAAACCTTTTCTTGTACTATAACTCTTTGATAAATTGGCCATGCATATTTTATATCATTTTGTTTAGCTCTTGTAGATTTTTATTAGTGTCTTCTTTTACTTCCGTTTTAAGTTTTGTTATATTTTCTCTAATTAGACTGAGTATTTCTCTGAGTTATTTTCTAACTTCCTCTCTCTTCACTCAATTATAGTGGAACTTTAGTTTATAAAATTAATTTTCGTTATGACTTTGGGGAAGGTGGCTAAGGTTGTATTTTTGTGGGTAAGGTGACTGTGCCCGTGTTTGATACACAATGCATAATTTGCAAGCAAAAGCAATATTTTGTCAAACACTTTTGGTTGTGAAACAAATAATTTTCAAACAGAAGCATTTGTGAACTGAAATATTACTGTAATTCCAGTGTGCTGCTTCTATTGTTCTGCCCCTTTTTGGTCTCTGGATTGACTTTGGAGGAGCTGGGTATTGGGAAGATGTTCTCCTGTCATTTCTTCCCACGTTTCAATTGTTTCTGTTTGTTCATTTGTTTGCTTTGTTTTATGCTGAGGTTTGTGGATGCTTACTGTCTAAACACTACTTTGCTTAAATAGATATCTCACTAGTTACTTTTAAGTGATGTACTTTGGGCATGCCTAGCTACACTCCTTCACCCCAGCCCAAATATTTGACCACCTTCATTATCTCACAAAATGAGGATGCAGTGTATTTACCCCAGCAAGTAAGTTCTCCAGGAAGGTACTATGGCATTGTTAATGTCATGAAGGCAATCTGAGGGCTAACTTGCAGAGAAATAGTGACAATATTTCCTGAGACAAATTAGAATATGATTAGATAATACCATATGAACTAGTTATTTACTACCTTTATTCCTAGGGAACAAATTATTAGTAATAATGTCAACATTAAGGAAACCCAAATATTGACTCATACCAAATATGTTTTGGTATAAGATTTATATTTCTACTAATAGTAGAAAAGAATTCAACAGTAACTTTAAGAGTTAACTATCTGGGGGCTGGGGAGATAGCTCAGTAGAATAAGTACTTGCCTGGCAAGCGCAAGGGCCTGAGTTCAATCCCTGGTTCGGCAAAAAAAAAA
>NW_004524709.1:3829697-3831732 GCF_000260255.1 Octodon degus | reverse complement strand
AAAAAAAAATGACCAGCAAGTGATTGAAGATTGGTGCTGGTTTGGGAACTTCCAGGTCCATAGAAATTCAGGCTGAACCTGGTCTCTGGTTGTAGGGTGGGTCCTGGGTCAGTTAGTTTATAACACTCTAGGTGTCTCTTGCTGGCCTGACTACAGCTCCCTGAGCATGGCCGTCTCCCATGGTCGTCCTTCAGCCAGTCATTGTGGGACTTTAACACTGAGAGGCCTCAAATGAAGCCAGCCCATGGCTGCTCTGAGTTCTAGGTTCATCTGGCTCTCTCAAGGGTGGTATCCCACCAGCACTCTGTCCAGGTGACATGGCAGATACTCATCAGTTGTTTAGCACACATCGTCCACCGCTGTGTTCCACTAGCATGTGTCGTCTCCACGAGGGCCTCCAGAGTCTCCTGTTTTCAATGTGTCTCTGTAGATTCAACCTTCCTTTCTCATCAGCCAGAAGACAGGAGCCAGAGAGAAAGTACGGGTTGTCCCTTCCTTTTTCTGGATTGTGGTCTGTCTCTTCAGTTGCTCTGTAGGCTCCAATTTTCACACTGCATGTTCCTGGGCCCCAAGGATCCACCCCCTGCTTATTTTCTTCCCCATGTTGTTATTTTCCCTTGTCTGCACTCTGAATCTCAGAAAAGTGTTTTGCTGCTGCTTACTACTCCATCACCCTCCCAAAAGGCTCCTAAATGCTGGAAAAGCTGCCACTCACTCGATCCAAGGCTCCAGCCAACTACAGCTTGCTATGGAAGAGGAGTTTTGATTCTTAGGTCAGAATCATGTTTATTGACTTACAGAAAATCCTGGCCTTCAACTGTTTTTGGACTATAAAGAAACTGTGTGACCATGTTTAAATGGTTTATAATCTTTAATCAAGCCCTCTTGATATTACAAGTGTAATCTATTTCTTTGAAAGATAGGGGAATAGCAAAGAATTAGGGTGAGAATAAATCTAAAGGAAGATACAATATACAATGCAAACCACACATCTTCTCAGAAGACTGCTTCACAGCTTTTCAGCCACATTACATGTAATTGCTGTGTATTTCTCTTGTCTTCTGATGCTTTTTCTCCCAGAATGACCTTTAATTTTTATGCAGACAAGTTCCTGGAGACATATCTACTTATGTTCTATTGTTATAGGAATCCGACAAGCAAGGAACCTCTAAACATGGCTGCAGGTTCAAAGATGGAAAGTGATCCCTTTTAGGACTGATATGTTACTGAAATAACTGAATAGAGAATGTTGAATATTAATTCTTTGCTTTAACGTTGTGCCCCAAAACTTAGATAATTATTAAAATTGAAATTATGTGTATATAGAAGTTAATGTCACTGAGTAAATATTTTATTACATATTAACAACAAACATATTTGTAAAGGATAATAAATATACTCTGACAAGCAAAACTTATTTCCAGATGAGAAAACGTAATTCACAAAGAAAACAAATAGGAAATTATCAGCACATGTTTCCTTTTGGTATGTTTTGTTCAAGAGAAACATCCTTGTGATGGCTCTACTTCAAGAAAATGAGTGCATATTGTGGGAAATGTGCAAAGGACAAAATGGTATTTCCCATAAAAGAAACACATAACCTAGCTATTGCAAGGGCTCAACCTGCTTTCAAATATGAACAGATATTTCTCACTAAGTCCTAACAATAACAATAGTTATTGTGGGAGATGTAGACTTCATCTGTATTTGAAGAACCTCTACTCATAATGAAAGAAAAATCACCCTTTTCCCATGCAATATCAAGTATCTGTTGGAATCAAGATCCTAAAAATCACTGCACAGATTGTTCATTGGCTGCTTGTCCCAGTGGTGAGTTCATTTATTTATAAATGCTATTCTTCCTTTTTTTTTACTTTTTAAAGTTTCTAATACTAGGAGAAGATATCATACATTGTCTTTTAAATAAATTGTGAGTCAAAGATAGAGTATAAATCTTAGAACAAAAATTAAGATTAAGCAATATTCAGAAAATTAAATGTTTCAAAACAATTGAACTAAGAAAAAGTTTTCATGA
>NW_004524709.1:3827369-3828238 GCF_000260255.1 Octodon degus | reverse complement strand
TCTCACTCACTCCCCAGGCCTGCGCTCCGGGTCTGTTCAGGATCCCGCGGCCCGGTGGTCTCACTTGCTTGCCGTGTCTGCACTCTGGGTCTGTTCAGGATCCCACGGCCCGGTTCTCTAACTCACTCGCCGGGCCTGTGCTCTGGGTCTGTTCAGGATCCCACGGCCCCGTTCATCTCACTCACTCGCCGGGTCTGCGCTCTCTATAAATGCTATTCTTAAAAATCAATCAATAAATAAATGCCATTCTTTTAATCATATCAGAAATATCACAAAGGTGAATTTTATTTAATTATTTACTTGTTTATTTTTGCTTTGAGGCAAGAATGGTTCAATCTCTTTCAATCTGAATGTGCTTTTTACCATTATGGCTAACATTAAAGTCATCCATTGTAAAAAGGGCTATTCTTTCTTTTTTTAAATAGATTTTGTGTGTGTATCCAGTACTACAGACTGAAAGAAAATTTTTAAGTGTGTTCTAATTTATAAATTCACATGAATTTATGAACTAGTCAAACCTACAGATGCTCAGATAATTAGTGGGTGAGATAGTAGTTATCACTACCTAGTTGCTATAGTCTGGCACTCTCAAAAATCCTTATTTTTAATATCATATCATATATCGTGTGTGTGTGTGTGTGTGTGTGTGTGTGTGTGTGTGTGTGTAAAGTCCTTGAAAGCAGGCGCAGGAGCTGGGGTTTCAATCACCTGAGCCTGCCGTGCTGGCCCCATGCCCCCAGGTGTGCTGAGATGGCTAATGAAACAGGGCACAGTGGGGCACATCTGTAATCCCAGCTCTTGGAAGGCTATAAACAGGAAAATCACTACAAGTCCAATCTAGTAGTGAGACACTGAACACCCTGTAGACC
>NW_004524709.1:3825897-3827244 GCF_000260255.1 Octodon degus | reverse complement strand
ACTACTGAAGGTGTCTACACTGCATGTCTCCAACAGGCCAGCATAACACTGGACCAAGGTCCATGCACACAGAGAAGTAAATTTTCCCATTTCTAGTATTTAGAAAGGAAGTATGGAATGATTTGTACTTATACATGAAGAGAGATTCCTTCAGAAATTCCACAATGTTCTGCCTACAATGGATACAATTCTGTTAACCATTCAAATATACAAATCTTCTCTCATAATAAAAGTTAGGTGAAGTCCCTATGTCTGTAGTAGTAATCATTGTTAGAAAGTTAGGCATAGGTACCTCTAAATTCTTGAAAGAAAAGCATCTAACCCTTCCACATTTTTTAATGTAAAATAAATACACAAATATTCTTTGACATTCAGAAAGTTAAGACCAACTGACAAACTTAGTGAAGAATAAAATTTGAGAAGTCCAGATCAGAGACATTATGAGGAAAAGACATAGATAAGTGTGGGCATGTAGTCCACCAGAACTGATTTCAGACCAGAGCAGTCAAAACTATATAGGCAGAAAGACAAGCATGGGATAAGACTCGGTAAACTAAAAATAATACTTTTTACTGTGTGTGACTTTGCAGGATTCTTTATAATCAAGGCACATGTCACCTGTAGATATGTCACTTGTCAGCACGTTTTTCCCTCATCCTTTACACGAATTTCTCTCAGCCAATTTTTCTATCACACCAGTTGCAGCAGGTACAGGATCGGGACATACATGAGAACTTCAGGGCCTACTTGATTGAGGACCTTGTCAGGTGCTAGCACATTAAGTGCCATGTTTCAAGCGGGGATCTTATCTGATGTTTTCCCTTGTCATGATGTCTTAAAATGAATGGCATCAGGACTGGCATCAGGTTTACCCACTCTTTTATTAAATTGTCCTTAAATTTATTTCACATTCATTTGTTCCTTTGGTTATTAGAATCCAATTTTGCTATGTCATAATACTTAAAAAACCAAACACATATGATATGACAAAAACTAATCAAAGATAAAGATGATAAATATGTCTTAACTCAGCCAAAAATCTAAAATAAGCAAAATAGACAAAAAAGCAGAAAAATGTAAATTGTATAAATGATATTAATGAAAGAAATATTGATAAACATATCAATGCTGACACTGGCAAAGGATCTACAAACTGCAGTACAGGGTCTCAGGATAAATCCTGAGGGGATTTCACTGACCTTGTCAGATACAAAAGTTACATTTCTTGTAACTTTTAGGGCTTGCTTTATCTTAGTCTTAACCATCCAGCAGAAAAATATAAAAAACAAAATGTAAAAAGTAAAACCATAATAATATACTGAGCTGTAAAAGGCTCAAGTCAACAAC
>NW_004524709.1:3822825-3824751 GCF_000260255.1 Octodon degus | reverse complement strand
CTCTCTCTCTCTCTCTCTCTCTCTCTCTCTCTCTCTCAAATAAATAAAAAAATAAAAAAATAGTAGGTACCCAAAATTAACTTACCATTAATGGGTTTGTGAAATATTTGTCTATTTTTTTTTCATTTTTTAACCATTTATTTATTTATTTATTTATTTGGTACAGGGTCTCACTTCGCAGTTCGGTCTCCTAGCGATCCTCCTGTCTCAGCCTACTCAGCACTAGAATTAGAGGCGTGCGCCACCACGCCTAATTTCAGTGGCCAGCTCGGCACAGGGCTGGTATGACATGTGGTACTGAGATCGAAAACCAGGGCACTGGGCTTGACTGCCAAGCTATCTCCCTGGACCAAGGGTTTGTGAAATATTTAAATCAAAGTAAATTTTATTAAACCAGAAAAGATAAATGGATCCATAACTATAAAAGTAGCCCAGGTAACAGGAAATGAACAAAATAAAATGATAATTAAAGCAACAAAACATTTTTGCCCCTGACTCCTGGTTCCAACACCCTTGGTTCTAAAATGGGATGACCTTGAAGGGACCCTTGACCTGAGTCCTCTGCTTTTGTCTGCGTGGAATATAAGAGAATCTCTGGGTTGTGTTCGGACTACTGACCCGCAGCTCCTCTCAGCTAAAGTTCCACCTTAGCCTACCTGATCTCTCCCTAGTCTTGCTATTTTATGAACCGGAAAAATTCTGATACAAATTAATGAGGAAGTTTTAATGCTGGCAGATGGCTCCTGAGCACTTGGAGCTGTTCTAATACCTGCTTTACCTAAGTATTGTACTCTGCCATTATTTTCAGCCATTGTAAGTTGATAATCAGCCACAGAAGCAGAACAAGGCATATGAAAAAAGGCTGCTCCATCCTATTTCATTAGTCCTTCATTGCAGGCACGATGAAGGCAGTAAATGGTAAGTTAATTGTTTCTGCGCTGCTATAGTTCCCTGGGGTACATTATGTCATCGTTAACACTGATGTATTAAGATAGGCACTTCATGGTGCTTGACGACTACAAAATAGTCATGTGTTTTTATTCTAAATGTAAAAATAAGCTCAGCTCAATTCCCTAAATTTGTATTTCTTTGGGAACTTTTGTAAGTTGAAGACACTAATGCTTCATTCTGAAGAGAAGGATTGCTTCTATCAAAACTTCTAAGGGACATCACTGAAGACAGGGAGCCTAAGTATTTATGTTTTAAAGGAGTAAAAGGGTGCTGTAGTTACAGAAGAACCTGAAGAGCCCAGAGGATCTTTTTCCAGGGAAATAATCATAACAGATGAAGCTATTTTTACAAAAACCCAGACATTTAAATAATTTTGAAATGGTCCAAGAGCAGGCAGCAAGTAAGAAAACCTTTATTTGGGGGTGGGGGGAATCTATTACAGCTCAGTAAAATCAACCAGAGTCTGGCTGTTAGGCCACAACTTGTTCCCTCACTGCTCCCCTCAGCGCAGCTACAGAGTGAGTTCACTCATCATGGGGAGCCGGCCTGGTGAGATAAGGGTGCCTTTCTGTGGAATTCTTCCTGCCAAGCTCCCCTGGAAGGACAGGCCACCACGACTTCACACCCCATCACTTTCTGTGATTAATTTCCAGGTGATTCATCTGATTCTCAAGAAATAGTTAAAATCTAGTCTAGTCCCAAGTCTGCTTCTGAGGACTCAGGACAACTGAAACACTTTCTCCCTAGGAATTTACATTCCAAAATAGAATCAGTGAAGAATGAAACTTGATGTCATCGGTACATGAGTGGTATACAGCATGAATTTAGCCATTGGATAAATATGTATTTATAAAATATATGAATATATATATATTTCAAAATCTTAGGCTAAGGGAACAAGCCTTTTTTCCTCTCTCTCTCTCTCTCTCTCTCTCTCTCTCTCTCTGCCACAAACACAGGGAGAACTGAGAATAA
>NW_004524709.1:3813858-3822725 GCF_000260255.1 Octodon degus | reverse complement strand
ACAGAAATTTTTTAACTTTTATTTCCTTTCCAGAAGGATGGGCTATCTGCCTTTCTCCATTGTTTTTCACCTTTGGGGTTTTTCTGCCACTTAGTTAGGGATGATGCCATCTGTCTTTCCTTGTAGTCTCAGAAGTGAGGTCTGGGGTAAAAGGGATCCTAGAGTGTACTTATTACTATAAGTTAATAAAAGCATTGGCTCTGATACAGAATGTATTATGTGTATGTTTGAGGAAAAAATTAGCTATGAATGTTAAAAGACAAGCAATAAATATTTGCATCTTGTAACAATTTAATTTTTGACAGTAGTTCTTCTCCAAGCAGTGAGTGCATAAGAAAAGTAAATTGAGCAGCAAGGGCAAAGTGAAGTGTGTTGCATCATGCACATGTAACTCTCTTGAGTTAGATCTTTTTAAAAATACCACTTTTAAATCCCTGCCGCATTGCTTGCCTGTACTTTAAGAGGTAGATCTCAATGATTCCTTCTAATAAACTCTAACTGAAAGGGCATACTCCTAAAGAAAAATGTAACCTGAAGTAGTTTTAACTATTCCTTCAGCTCCCACTGCAGGCCCAAATAACACATGTGGGTCTAGAGAGATTATATATATATATATATATATATATATATATATATATATTTTAGCTGCAGACTAGAGGCTAAGTTAACTTATTGTGTCTTCTGTACAACAACCTTGTTTTTAGTAACCAGGAAAAAAAAATCATGGTGAGGGCAGTATTCACAGCCTTGATGTTCAATAATAAAATAAGCACTTTTGTATCTCCAGCCTTCTGCAATACTATAGCATGACAAAGCAATCCATTACTTTGGATATAAAATATCTGTTTAAAATTGGCATTTATGTTCAATGTGTAATTATATTTGAAAAGTATGAGATTTGTAAAACTACTGTTCGTGGAAAAAAATAGATTTCTGAAATTTTAAGTATCAATATGATCAAAACTAGGTGAGCTTTTAATAATTAATTTTAAAATCAGTCACTAAACATCAAATAATTTGACTTGTTTCATGCAACAAATTTTGATGATACAAATTTTAAGAGGCTAATAAAAAATTAAAATATGAAATATATTAACAGGAAAATGATGCACAAATTAATATGGAAAATATTTTTAAATGTACTGAAACATCTACCTTTAGGTTAACCATTAAATGTTATAAGTTAATTAGAACATTGGAAACAAGGCATTGTTATGGAAAACAATTCTACATTGTGTAGTCCTTCCTTGTTTTTTGTTTGTTTAGTCTTTCAACCATAATCTCTAATTTTCTTCTTGGAAGCTCTATTAGAATGGATTGTTTTAAGAGACTGTGACTTGAATATAACACATTCATCCTCAAGTTACTAAAAGGCAAGGAAAGGAATGAGACACATTATCGTACTAGAAATAGTATTTAAGCAACCACTGAGAATGTACAGAGAAGAAAGTTGCTTTGAGACTCAGAAAATAGAAGATAAGAAGTCCTACAAAGGATTCACTATTGTTGTTTTGGGATAGACTTAAAAAATTATTAATATAGTGCTGGGGAGATAGCTCAGTAGTCTAAGCACCTGCCTGGCAAGCACAAGGACTCAGGTTCTATCCCAGGCACCAAGCCAGCCACTGAAACCAGGAATGGTGGGGCACACCTGTAATCCCAGCACTGGGGAGGCTGAGAAAGGAGGATTACTATGAGTCCAAGCTAAGCAGTGAGACCCTGTACCAGATAGATAGATGATAGATACATAGATGGATGGATAGATAGATAGATAGATAGAATTTATTAATATAATACTCATTTACTAATATTTTCTATGCCTCAGACACTGTGGCATTCTGGAAAGTTTCTATGAGTGCAGATTGGAGTGAGAAGTGAAATAAATGGGCAAAATTTAAGCAGTAATCTGGTTATGTTGGATTTTCTAAGCAGATGACCAAGTTTCTCAGCACTAAGAATAACATACACACAATGGTAATACCTGAGAGAAAATAGAGGCCAGGACACAGAAAGGGATTCTGTCTGTCCAACAGAGGAGTCTCTTAGATGCATCAGGATTGCTGAAGGTGGTTAAAAGGTAAACATTCACTCATTGCTCTGAAACAATAAGGGGAAAAAGTACTGCCATCAAGAAGCTGGACCACGAGGCTATAAACAGGTGGATCACTTTGAGTCTGATCTATTAGTGAGACCCTAAACACCCTGTAGACCATTACCCAAAATACAAAAAGAAAAAAGCCAAGAAGAAGCTGAAGCCAAAAATATTAATTTCAGTACATAGATATAACAGAAAATCCCCAACTAAAAAAGGGGGGGCGGGAGATGGCTCGAATAAGTGCCTCCCTGGCAAGTGCAAGGGCCTGAGTTCAACCCCAAGTTCCACAAAAAAAAAAAGAAGAAAGAAAGAAAGAAAGAAAGAAAGAAAGAAAGAAAGAAAGAAAGAAAGAAGAAAATCCCCAAAATGCCAAAGCCTAGGGAAAACATTTGCTATTGACTTCCTCAATGAAACTATTATTGATCTAAGTCAAAATTTATTAAGCTTACTGCTATTAGATAAACTAACATCTTAAGAGTGCCTTGGTAGTATCTCATAAGAGAAATATCATGCAAAAGCATTAGCAAGGAACTAAGCAGTGTGTGATTTAAAAGTAAATTACTCAAGAACTGATTTAGGTTTCAGAGAGTTAATAACAATAACTTCGAGTTGGTGGGCTTGGAGTCCATGTTGATAGGTAAGATGCTAGTCTTGATAAGTAAGACTTTTTGATTGTTCCAGTCTTATATTGCAGGAATATTTCCTGAAGCACATCATCTAAACTAGGTATCCCTGGTCACAGAAATGTTTAGCACAAAGTACCTTTCATCTCAAAATTGTTTATTCCAGAGACACGAGTGTATACTTAGCCCATAATTGCTGCACACAAAAACAGTACATTGTATTGCATTAAGTTCTCAAAGTTAGGTTCTTGTGTCAGAGACGGATATTGACAGCCATTCTTGATCTATAATCTGTTCCACAGAGGTCACAGCAGTAAATTCAAGGTAGGAGAAAGAAATATAGCAGACCTAGAAAATGACATAAAGACAGAGCTAATACAGAGGTAACTACTCATTATACCTCACAATTCCAGCTAGTGCTGATAAAAATTCACAAAATAGACATTAGGCAACTAAACATAAGCTTTGAAAATCCTATGAATAATATATCTTCAGTCCAGATGAAAAGGAAGCACAGGTAGACATTATTCCAGGGTCACCTTAGCTGCTGTGGATGGTGCAGGGAGTCGGTCACTTGGGAGAACTGGGTAGCGGGGATGCCCTATGGCTGTCCGGACGCCATAGAATGTCTCTACCAGGACCAACCAGCTGAGAGACAGAGTCAGAGCAGCTGGAACCCTAAGAATGTGAAGTTCTCTAAAGCCTCTCCATCACCTCTATTAAGAAAAAGAAGTTATGAAAGCCTGCATGCTGTATGGGCGAGTTACTCTATGCAAAGAAAGAGAAGTATATTTCACAGGACCGCAAAACTGATTGGAAAATTCTCACTTCATGTTATGCCAAAACTGTGTCACATGAGCAACGGTGTTCCAGTTCTCCCTCACAAACTGGATTTTCCTTAAAACGTAGTGTTCTAAGTTTCTTGTGAAAGTCTAATAAATAATGTATATAAAGGATTCGTAATGAATGATGAATGGGATCCCTTGGTCAAAAATATAAACATAAAGAAAAAGAGATAAGAAGAAGATTCATACAATTTATAAAAAATAGAATCATCTCATTGTCTTGGGATATATGAAAACATTTATTTTAGCACTTCTCCACCAAGTCTACCTTTTCTTTTTTTTTTTCCTTTTTGGCAGAACTGGGGATTGAACTCAGGCCCTTGAACTTGCCAGGCAAGCAGTTATTCTACTGAGCTATCTCCCCAAGCCTGTTTTGGAATATCTGAAGGCAACAAAAATGGGTTTATATGTGAAGAAAAACATTGAAATAAAAGTGCTGAGTTTAAGTTAAAAAAAATGCTCCTGGAAATTTCCACATAAACAACTTTACCTCTGACCTTTGGTTATTCACCTGCATAATGGGAGTGTTACATTCAATGATCAATAAATTTATGGCTACATCCACAGCATTAATACTCAATTATTAATCTTTTATTATTTTGTTATGAAATTTTTCATTAAATAAAACAAAATTCAGTATTAAAAAAGATTTAATTGTAAGTCTAAAAATTCTAGACAGAGAAAAACTAACAGAGATACTGATGAAGGAGGTTGAGAAGCCTAATGTAAATTGTGTGGGGAGTGGGAAATTATGCTAAAGCCATAACTGTGAATTAGGTTCAAAGAGTTCAGAGGATACTTTGGGATAGCTGTGAATAATAAATAGAAATTCTAGACTTGTGAGGAGGAAATTTCTAGAAATACATTTCATGTCCAAAACAAAGCTCTCTGTGGATCATAGCATAGCAAGAGCATCAGGCCAGCTATGTCTGCTCTCTCTGCTTACAAGAACAGCACAAGTCCAGCGTACAAGGCACCCAGCCACAGCAGGAAATCAAATATTTTATTTGGGCAATAAGCTTAAGTCCTCCATCCACTCCACAGAAAGATACTCTTCCTGGACTGTTCACTGTACAGATACCCCTAGAAACATAGACCAGAACAACGTAAAGTCAGAACCTTGCTTGTAAAATCTCATCAAAATGTGAAACTATGGGAATTTTCACCCAATAGATCTCCACATGAGAAAGACAACTCTGTCTAAAGATTATAGATAACTAATTAAATTTTTCATACATTAAATTTTAAGAATCATTCAAATTCTAAATTATGATGAAATTAGACAAGCATTAGGGGAGATAAGCTGAGAAAATATTTCTAGAGGAGATGGAAATATGTAGAGCACAATTAAGGAATGTTTTAATGATAAACTTAAGTGTGATATAAAAAATGGTATTTAGCTTCCTTTCTATATAATCTAAGAGTCCAAGGAGATTCATAATCATTGACTGTAGTATGTTGAATGTTGTTCTCTCCAAAGATACACACAAATAAAGCCACAGGACAAGATATTATTTGCAATAAGTGTCTTTGTAGGTGTTACTAAAGTAACGATTGTGGGGCCGAGGAGATGGCTCAGTAGAATAAGTGCTTCCCTGGCAAGCGCAAGAATCTGAGTTCAATCCCTGGTTCCGCAAAAAATAAATAAATAAATAAATACATACATACATAAATAAATAAATAAAATAACAATTGTGAAACAATACCCTTCTGGGCTAGGTTAAACCATAAATATTATGATGAGTATTCTTGTAAGACAGGGAGTAGATGACACAGAAAAACACAGAGAAGAAGGCAACACAAAGACAAGGCAGAGATTGGATGATGCAGCCAAGGAAAGCAATAGATTTCCAGAAGCTTCCAGGAACTGGGAGAGAAGAGTGAAATATGCCCTCCTTCTGAGTCTTCATAAGGAATCAATGCTCCTGACATCTTGACTTGGAACTTTCAGTCCCCAAAAGTGTGAGGGAATGAATTTCTGTTACTTTTAGCCACTCAGTGGTGGTCATGTACTGTCATATGTGTGTGAGTGGTGGGGCATGGGCATGTCTTTAGGAGTACATGAGTTGAACTGCTCATTCATAGTGGGAACATCACTATGTGAACAAGGAGATATAGTCATGTATCATTGTGTCGATTAATGAATGAAATGGCTAGGTGTCGACCTATTCTTTTCTTATAATAACTGTTTGGTGTCACTCTGTCATAGAGTAACATTGTGCACAACAGCTATTCATTCTAAGAGCTGAGTGGTGCCAAAAGCAATTAGCACTGCATTTGTCAAAAATAGTGTCTCAATTCAGGTGCTAGAATTTGGCAGAACCCCTAGATTATCATGTTTTGCAACAATGTGGTGCTGTGTGTTAGAAAACACATTGAGAATATTTCACTTTTGAATTGTTTCATTCTGAAAATATTTGTAACATAATGCAACATTATTATAATTTTTTAAATTTATGTATTTGGTACAGGGTCTCAGTATGCAACTTGGACTCATAGTGATCCTCTGTTTTCAGACTCCCCACCTCTGGGATTACAGGCGTGCACTGGACGCCTAGTCTCTGTGGCCAGCTAAGTGCGCCTGGGAGCAGGGCTAACCCCACTTGTGGTACCAGCGATCGAATCCCTATAATTTTAAGTAACATAATAACAACTTTTTTTTTCTATTTTCATATAAGCTTCATAAAATAAATGGAAATATTTTTAGATTGAAATTTAATTAATGTATCTACATATAATATACCTTACAATGAAATTTGGAACAAATATTTCATTTAAATCACTGCTTATAATCTTCATGAAGTATACAGAAGATTTTCTAATTATGACATTTTAGAAATTTGTTTTTAAATTAATTATGCTTTTGTTAATATGTGTTTATAGTGTATGGTGTTTAATTTCATCTTAGGGAGTTGGGGCATGTATTTAAGATATCTTAGTTCATTTTATTATGGCTAATTGAAACATACACATAACATATATTAAATCTTTTTGCATTGCTTCCTTGCTTGCCCCCCCCAACAGTCTCAGCCTCTTAATCCCCTTTCTATTTGCAAAAGATCTATATCTCTATCTACTTTTATAAATCTTTTATTTCTACTTTTAATTTCTTGTATGCAAAGAAACTATCCTGTACATAAATGTGTGTATCTGAATTTTTCAGTTAATGTTACTTTCAGGGTATATCCATTTCATACAAATGTTGCAAATTTATCCCTCCTGAAATCATACAGTCATAATTTAGGAAAGCATGAAAAAGTAACTTTCTAAAGGTGTAATAAAGAGCTTCTTAGTCAATCAATTATAATTTAGATTTTTTCACTGTTACTCATTATGAGTCTCTCAGCTTGTTCTTAAATAGCCACAGGTTGGCCCCATTCACAGTACTGACCAGACAGTAATGCAAAGAAACTGTTCTCACCCTGTCTTCCCTATTTCAAGAAATGTAATGTACTCAGAAAGCATAAATAATACCATTATTTAGAGGTTATTCTGAAAATATCTTTCAACATTAAAATCACATTTTCTTTGATATATCAGTTCCATTCCTAAGAATTTTAACATTATTAGTGCAAAAGACCAAAGATCCTCATATGATGTTACATGGTTAAAATCCCAGCAATCTAGGAGGCTGAAGCAAAAAGATCAGGTGCTTGAGCCTACCTTTGGAAATGTAGTGATTTAGCAAAAGAGGGAGGAAGAGAGAGAGACAGACAGACAGACAGACAGACAGACACAGAGAGTGAGACAAAGAGAGACAGACACAGAGACAGACAGAGAGAGACAGAGAGAGACAGAAAAAATCAGAGAAACAGAAACAGAGAACAGACTGGGGAATGTAGTTCAGTATGAAGGCCCTCAATCTCCAGGTGCAAAATTTTTAAAGTAAATCTTTGTCACCTGAGTACCCCTGATATTATAGTGTAACAATTGGCTTCCCCTTTAAACAGTCTTCTCACTTTGCTATATTGCCATTATACAAGCCACACAAGGGATGAGGGCTTTTCTAGAGTTAAAGAACACATTTATTTATTTATCATTTATTTATTTATTTTTACATTTGGTACAGAGTCTCACCACATAGCTCAGACTCGTAGTGATCCTCCTGTTTTCAGCTTCCCCATAGCTGGGATTACTGGTGCACACCACCATGCCCAGACTTGGTGTCAGGCTTAGTATGCCCAGGGGAGAGGCTGGCATGATGTGTGGTGCCAGAGATTGAACCCTGATCCCTGCACTTGCCTAAGCAGTCGTTTAGTCTGCTGAGCTGTCTTGCAGGCCCTATGAACACATTTTAAATTCAATGTTAATTTCTTTCTTTGATTGACACACTGCTCTCCTTTTATGTGTGTAAAATAATTTAAAATTAAATCTCTTCTGTGTGTGATAATAACTTATCTATTTTCTCCTTTAACAGATAATTATTTAACACTCTGGCCTGAAACAAGGTGATAGTTGGATTTTTTTTTTTATGTACACAACTTCTGCCCTGATAAAAACAGAATGTGAAGGAAGCCAAACTGTATCATTCCTCCTTACTGATGACAGTGTTACAAGTGCTGGGAGCTCTTTCTATTGTCTTTTTCCAAGAAAAAAATATGTCTGTGCACACTGCCCCTAAGCCTGGATGCGTGACAAGTTAGGGTGACTTTAAAAAGGCCACCCTCAAGTACTGAATGAAACACAGTATGAGGAGACCTAGTAATTGATTCACAATGTATGTTACAAAGACTAGCATTTTTCCATAGTATCCTGAAATTTTCTTTTATTAATATTTTTAAAACAATAACATAGGAAGTAAGGAGATCAAACCTTTGCAAATGAGACCAGGGAATGGAGAAAGTGGAAAGAGAGGAGAGAAGGGCTGAAAACAGAATTAAGATGTGATGTGTACAAGTGCCCAAGCCCCATGAAAAAAAATACAGACATGTACTAATAAAAGCACAAAATTGAGAAAAAATAAATTATGGCGAGCACAAGAAGTAAGCATTTGCCCTACATTTTGAAAGGGAAAAGTTGTCTTCAGAAAAATGATATCTAGAGTCCCAGCCCAGGCGCAGCGTGGGCCGGACCCTCTCCCAGCCCCTCGGGCCGCCCGCCACCACTCCTCAGTGCCTCCCCTACCCCGCCCGCCAAGTAGGATTTTTTTGCCAAGTTCCGGGAGCCCCCAGACCCAGTCCTAGCCCAGGTTCGGTGAGTGTGTGGAGAGTTTCCTGCTCCCCTGCGCCGGCGGGACCAGTCCCAGCCCAGGCGCAGCGTGAGCCGGACCCTCTCCCAGCCCCTCGGGCCGCCCCCCACCACTCC
>NW_004524709.1:3803297-3805959 GCF_000260255.1 Octodon degus | reverse complement strand
ACTGAGCTATATCCCCAGCCCAACCATATAGTTGTGCTATCTCTTTGTCAATAAAACTTTAAAAAAAATAAAAAATAAAAAAATAAAAAATAAAAAAAAGAAAAATGATATCTATGAAATATTAAATAACAAGATACAATTAGAAAAATCACCATTATCCCTGGGTCTAATGCCATGCTGGCTCTGCCCCCACGGTGCACTGAGCCTGTGAACAAGTCTGGGCATAGTGGTGCACTCCTATAATCCCAGCAATGGAGAGGCTGAAACAGGAGGATTGCTACGAGCCTGACCTGCATAGTGAGACCCTGTACCAAATACATCGAATGAAAACGAAAGAAAGAAAGACAGAAAGAAAGAAAAAAGATCACTGTTTTCAGCACTCAAAAAAACATTTTGTTGTTTAAACAAAAATGAGTTGGACTAATCAGATTAGTCTGCTGCTGAGTTTATGGCTGGTGTGATACTGGGAAGTAAAGCCTGAGAGGAAGATTTGGTTCCCGGTGGGCATGACTTGGGAAGATCTACCTGCCTTCTCCTCCGCTGATCTCTGTCTGCTTCCTATCTGCCATCCCCTGCCACATTGCCTCTGATCCAGCAGACTGCAAATTGAAACATATCCAAACTTTAAGACAAAAGATATTTTTCTTTCTTCAAACTGTGGGTGTCCCATGCTGTGTTCCAGAGAAGAGAAAGTGCCTTAAAAAATGTATAATCAGAATATCTTTTAGATGAACAGGATCAAGGCTTCAAATCACACCAATATTAATGATCATTATGTTGCAGGATTACAAATGTAGACCTTGAAGACAGAGCAGACCCAATGAAAGTCAACCTGGAGTCATGCCATGCTCCAGTGGTTTCTTTGGGGGTAGGCTGGTTTGACACTTCTATTAGAAGAACCGAGCAAAGCATTTCCATAACCAGCACATAACACTTTTTATTGATACCACAAATGACCTGAAACTAGGTACTTACAAAGGAAAGAGGCTTTTTGAGCTTACATGTTTGGCTTCTGACAATTGCTTTATACAGGCAATATCACAGTAGCAGGAATACATACGGAAAAATCACATGGTGAAAGAAGAAGCCAGAGACCAGGAGTAGGTCAGTTCCACTCTTTTTATTCTAACTTAATCTTGGAAGGACTAGCTCATCCCGAGAGACCAGCATTAATTCCTTCCAAAGGCAGCATCTGTGAGGACCTAATTACCTCTTACTATACCTCCACTTCTTAAGTGTCCTATCACATCAACACAACACTGGGACCGAATCTCCAACACACGAATGTTTGGATGCCAAATTTTGTTCAGTCCATTTCTCTAATGATGATTAATGTTATTTCTCTCTTCAGTAAATATTTATTCAATGCCCTGGACCATGTTCTGTATACGGACATATGTGGTGATACACTGATGAATGAGGCTATCCTAATGAACATGCACAAAACGTCACTTGCTTTCATGATAGTTTAGCGGGACAGTCCCTAAGTCCCACTTCAGCACATGTTTCTCAGGATTGGCACTGCCTAGATTAATTCAGCTCCTCTAAAAACAGATGTCAAATAAAAACTAATATGCAGGTGGCTTAGTGGGAAAAATGCCTACAAAGGACAAAAAGGGGTAATAAAAATTTGCAAAACAAATACCTTTCAGACCATGTTGCAAGTCTAATCACCTGAAAGAGGAGAAAGAAAGCAGATGGCAGCATAAGAAGAATCTGACTGGTGCAGAGTTTAAGAAAAGGTAGGCTTGGGGGCTGGAAAGACAGCTCAGTAGAATAAGTGCTTGCCTGGTAAGTGCAAGGACCTGAGTTCAATCCCCAGTTCTGCCAAAAAAGAAAAAGGAAAAGGTAGACCTGGCGGAGAAGTGCTAGAGCTAAGTCATGCTTTGCAAGAATTTCATGGCTGCAGGAAGTGGGAAGTTTTCTGCTACCACAATGCTGAGTCATGGGCTGGAACAATCTGAAGGAAATATAACCCTAGAGTGAATACAGTGGTAGATACAGAAGAGAGGCACCAAGATTTCCAGGTCATCAGGTGACCTCTCCCAATATGTTGCTCACCAGGCAAACCCCTCTCCACATCCTGACTGTCAGGTAACTGCTTTCCCATACTTTGGTTGTCAGGAAATCCTTCCTATCAGTGACTGCACTGTCAGATAGACCTCAGACCCATAGATAGGTTAGCAGATAATGCCTTCCCCTCATCCAGATTATTGGGCAAACCCCCCTAGTCAAAACCACTATGTAATAAAATAACCCCTTTCCCGTACCTGGACTGTCAGGTAACTACTCAAACAGTACCCTAGATGTAGATACATTCCCTGTACTCTGGTTGTCAAATAACTCCTTCCATGGAGTTTTCAGATAACTACCTTTCTATACTCCAATTTTATATTAACACCCATCCTCACACTAAACTGTCATTCACCCTCTTCCTATTCAGAGTTGTCAGATAACCTCCCCCACTGCAAATTTTCACAAAGAAGATCTAAACAATTCATTCCCATGGCCACCACATAACAAAGTTCAATCCCTGATGAAAATTACTGTGCACAAAAGACATACAGGTAGGGGCTGGAGAGATGGCTCAGTGGTCTAAAGCACCTACTTAGAACAAGCTTAGCAAAAGCATCAGGGACCGCGGTTCAATCCCCCAGCACCA
>NW_004524709.1:3790923-3803197 GCF_000260255.1 Octodon degus | reverse complement strand
TCTCTCTCTCTCTCTCTCTCTCTCTCTCAAATAAATAAATAAATAAATAAATAAATAAAAATTAAAAGACATACAGGTAATTTAATATGTATATATGTAATGTATAATAATTCATAGTTACTAAACAGGATAAAACAAGATGAAAGTTGGACTGTTATTATGTGCTGATATTCAAGACAAGCTAGAATCTATGCAATGAGCTAGAAAAAGGGAGCAGTTGCCCAGGCAAGATGTCAGAGTGACTGAAGTAAAGATGGAACCAGGGAGCAACAGAGGTTTGGATTCTAGATGCTAAGATAGCCCAAAGAGTACTTAGAGTTGGAGTACTACAGGATATGTTAGAGTATAGTTATATAACTAGCAGAAAGAGAAAAATCAAAGGTGATGCCTAAGTTTCTGGCTAAAACAAGACAGCAAGTATTGCACAACCTGCTAAAATGAGGGAGCCTGGGTAGGGTTTTGGTTGGGTGGAGAATGATGATTTGGTTTGGGTCTTGTTATAGTTGGGACTCAGGAGAAAGTCCTTACCTGGATATGTACCACTGTGGAGAATTACATACCAGGGAAACCATCTTTCTGAAGCTGGTGTTCACTGCTGTTTGGTCCAGCTTCACAAAAACACAGGTTATATAGTCTACCCTCACTCAGGCAGAGTTGTAGGCACACAGATGGAGGAGAAGCACATTTCTACCATGGTATTCTGGGAGAAGGGCTATCATTCTCCTGCAACTCCTGGTCTGTCCTCTACAAAAATCATCTTCCCCCTCCTAGCGCATTTTCACCTGAGGATTCTCCTCCAATTTTCTTTTTGTTTTCTTCAACTTCTAGTTTGGGTCTTTTCTCACCAAAATGTTTCCTTAATTGTTTCTCTTTGACATTTGAACTAGGGCCAGGAGTAAAGAGAGAGTTCTGTCTTAATAAAAATTAGACCTCCCTAAATTTAATTATTTTATAATAATTCATAAACTCTTATGTATTCTGTCCTTCCATATCTAGTGAAGAAATCATTGTTTTAAGAAAAGAAGGACATCCAAGAAGCCTACTTTGTGAGCATTTCTATTACAAATGGTATGACTGAGTCCCTACTGCTGGATCCACTGAAGAACTAAACTCTGCTTCCCTGTGTCCTTTCTGAAGGCCTATCTAGTGCCACGGCTGCCTCTGAGCCAATCTGTAGCCTTCTGTTCATCTTAAAGAAAGAGTATCAGAAAATTTTAAATTGCTCCTGATAATACAAGTCTTCAAATAAATGAAAATTAGATAATTTACAGCAGTGAATTCTAGGCAGAAAATGGAGAATTTAAACATTTCCCCTGACTCCATTCCCTAGTTCCACCTGTATCTTTATTACAGGTCCAAATGGTGCTAATCTCATGGATGTGATTCCGCACATGAAAGCACATTTTAGAAAGCAAGAACAATTTAACCATTGACCTGGAGTCTCGACTGCCATGCACAAGTTTCATTGTTAAGCAGAAAGGAGTGTGAGATGTAAAAAGGTTTTTTGGGGGTTTTTTGTCTTTTTTTTTAGCTAATGACAGAGCTGAGACCAATTGCACAGGCAAAGAAACTAGATATGCATGGAAGTGGAGATGAATTTTGCTTCCTTGAGAAAGCAAGTGAGGAATAAAATGTACTTATTTCCTTCCAAGTTAGATATGCAGATGGGTGCATTATCAGAGAGAATGCTTTCATTTCACAAACACACTTTTCCGTGTCTAACTACTAAGATTATATGCCTGGTAAATGGTTAAATGACACTGTTTCCACTTTTAAAACAAAGAATAAAGATCATTTGAGAGTGCAGGTTGCTATGAAACTATGAAGTGTCCAGAATTAGGCATTTTGTTTAAGAGACATGGATGGAGTAGAATGCTTGATGAGGCAGGAGGCAGACCTTTACATGAGATGAACTCTCTGATTGACAAGGCTTTTAAACAACTGCTTCACTGTGATTGACAATGAGACTGGAGAACAGATGAGCAGGTAATTGCAGTTCTGTATTATCTTTGCATAAATACCAATGCCCTAAATAGGCCTGCCAGCTTGGAGAGAGATGGCTTCAGCAAAGGGCTGCCAACCAGAACTTCTGCCAGAATGGAGAGAAGGTCAGACCCAGAACTGCTGCAAAGTGCATGGTGTCTTCACATTCCTTAAATACCAGTGGCATATTATCTTTGGAGGCCGTGGCCCGAGGGAACTCCAGACTCATCACTTATCTGTACAGGATCCAGGGTAGAGAATGTAGACTGTGAATTTTAGTTCTACGTTAAAATAGAATTAGTATTAGCTTCCTAATATATTTCAAGAAGCAAATCAAACTATGAATAGAGAAAGACTTGTATCATTATTATTATGACCATACTCCAAGCTCTATTAAAGCATTTTTACACAGCATTTAAGACTGGAGGTTTATTTAACTAATAAGACTTCGCTTTTCTTAAATAGAATCATAGCTAAGTCATTGCTGTATCATAAGGATTTAATGAAGTACTAGTGAAAACAGAATAACAAAATATATTAACTAAATGAATTCCAATATTTATTTTAAGTGTACTTTGGAGATCTGAGAACATATTTGAAACTACAAAAAGTTATAAAATTGTTATTAACAATGTGACACTTTCAGTTATGAATAGTGAAATAATCAGGTAACAAAAACATCTACAAAGCAAGGTTATAATAATCATATTGTGAATGCCCCTAGGAAATGTCACTGAGGCTATTGTCCAGCCCATTGTTACATTTTCCTGCCCTCTCTCAGGTTCCACTATGCATTCCCAGAGCCATCTATGACAGATTTGTGTTAGGAGAGTAAGTTCCTTGATGTCCCCACTACTCAACATTTTTATTAGTGGAAAGGTCACTAAAATAAACCATAAAAATCTTCTTGGAAGATGAAAAGAATAAGAAGATTCCCAAAAGTGCTGTTGACCATCTGAAATACGAGCGGTTAGGGAACATTGCTGCCAGGCACAGACCCATCCTTTATTCTTTATCCTAGATCACTCCTGCTGAGACTTCACAGCTATAGTGGGTTTCCTGCAACACTGAAAGTAAGATCTGTTTTGGGGGGCAGCTCTGTGGCACTGTTCCTCTACCTCAAGCCTCAGTAATCTGAGCTGATGTCCACATTAGAGAATCTTGAGTTTTCTCCTGTCAACAAAATTAATTCTAGGAATGAGCATTTGGAAACTCTATGCACATGTGAGAATGTAATTGTGAATACTAAACATCATTTTTGGTCATCACTTCTTGGAGAAGCCTGCAGATTTATTTTTAATAACTAATTCCTATGCCAACCATAGGCTACCAACTGCCTTCAGCAGCCTGGTAAACTGGGTTGAGTCTCTATCCCCACCCACATCTTTGAGTTTTACTACTTCATCACAGAACATGAGAAACAAAGTAAAAACCAGAATTTCAAATGTATGACAAAGCAAACCATGCAGCATGAGGAAAAAAACAATGAGGTGGCAGCCAGAGACACAAAAGGTAGGAAACCCCCACAGCATACATTATCAGCATGTCCTTTTCACAGCACTGTCTCAGTTACTCTTTTCTCCTTGTGGGGATGAATACCCGACACAAAATGAAGAAAGGAAATGTTTATTTAGCTCACAGTTTGTGGAGGTTTTAGTTCATCTCAACTGGCTCCAAGGCAGAGGAGCACATGGCAGAGAATAGCCCTTAATGGCAGTGGCAAAGAGCAAAAGAGCAAAGGGGCAGGGGCAGTGGCAGCAAGGGCTACAAAGAGCAACTCTGTCTCCCTTATGTTGCATTCCAGCTATCCCCCCCCAGGCAGGGTGTAGTACTCCCACCCATAATCCCAGTAGCACTCACACCCATAACCCCAGTGGATCATGAGTTAATCACAAACTCCAGAAGTCTACCCCATGACTTCATGAGGCTTTGCGTGGACAATTAGACACAAACCATAACAATCGCCATCCTGTGATATGAACAGCCAACACCTGTTAAAAATGGTTTTCTCCATTCTCTCTAGCTTTCTTTGATACAATTCTATCTTTTTCTTGGGAAACTTGCTTCAAAATGCCACATTTTCAAGCCATGTAGCAACTGTGAACAAAAGGAAATGTAAGTAGTTCTTAGTATCTTTCAAATTATTTTGTTAAATCTCATCTGCTTATATGAGCAGGTCTCTCTGTCTCTCTGTCTCTGTCTCTCTGTCTCTCTGTCTCTCTCTGTCTCTCTCTCTCTCTCTCTCTCTCTGTCTCTCTCTTACTTTATTCCCTCCTTCTCTCTCCCTCTCTCCTTTTCCTTTCTTTACCATGTCTAAACATAAAGATAACTTTGCCTCAAACACTTTAATTCAAAATAGGAATAAACCAAGTTTTAAAAAAAGATTGGTTCACAATATCTATCATACCTTTTGTATCTTATTTATTTTTTCAGTTTCTTACATTAGGAAGACAAGATGATATTTATACATGTGAGTCTTGATTTATTTCACTTATGAATATGGTCTCTAAAAATCATGTATCTTTTTTTGTTTTATCTTTAAATCTGTTTTTAAAGGATTATTTCATTCCAATGAAGAAAAAATTACAAGTGCTTTTTAAACATATAAAATATTCTAGAAAGATTTTTTTTCAGACTATTAAGTAATAAGCATTGAGTTTAACAAACTCATGGTCTAAATTAGGACTACGGAGGTATTTCTTTGAGACTTTGAGAACTATCGCTAATATATTTATTCAATTATTGATTATCTTTGAGCAGAAAAGCCACTTTTCAGACTTGAAGTGATGAAAGCTATGGAATAAAGTACATGCTTAAAAATAGTCAGCAAAGGTAACATCATATTAGAAATAATCTACTGTCTGAAGTTTTGCAAAACACAATAGATACTACAGTCTTCTGCCTGTCATTTGGAATGACTCTCTTGACTATTCTTGACTATTCCGTGGAATAGCAGAGAAGGGAAGAAAGATACAATTTTTGTCACTGTACCATCCATTATTCTTGAGAAACTCCCTTTCTGATCATGCCAACTGGTAGCTAGACTGGCTGATTAGTTGGCCAATTTGCTCTTGTTTATTGGTTTGCTCTAGCTGTTGTAGACTGTAGAAGTAACAGTATGGAGGAAAAGAGGGACAATACATTGAAGAAGTTATAAATTAAAACATAGGACCTGACTGTGAAAATCTCGGTACATGAAACTGAGAGATCTTAAATTAAAATTGTTTAAATATTTTAACTAAGTATTTATAGATTCACAGTTTCTCTTTAATGTATCTGAGGAGGCATGTAACAGAGAGCAAGGAATTTAAAAAGAAGGACTCAAATCTTTAACTGAATAGCTTAATGATTCATTCAGATGAGCCTGAGTTGCAAAAATGCAGCATTGCATGGAGAAAATACAGCATAAATTAGCCTGGTTAAAAGATGAAAAGGATGGGATGACACTGGCTATTAGGATTCCCATTGTAGGTATGCTCCGTTAGCAGCCCAGGTCCCAAGCATTACATAAGATGAGTGCAATGCAGTTTATTCCCTTTGAAGCCTATTGCAGTCACCATTAATCTCCCATGGCACACTTTCCTACTGAGGAAGAAGTGACCTCAGAATCCTCCCCACCAAGGTCCAGGCCACCACTACCAATCAATCAGTGTTACTGTGCTGAGATGCAGCCATGGCCATTGCCACAGAATTTCTGCTGGACTCTTTAGGAAGCAGGGCAGACAGCTGACAATGCTGAGTGATATTTCATAGACTTCACTCTAGCATTAAAAATATGAAAACCTTAGCTCCATTTAAAAGAAAAATGCAATAATAAGCTATTCTAACATGTGACTACATTTTTTAGCTTCTGTGATATTTTATGTTATTCTAATTTATAAATAATGTAGAAGTCCCTAGATTTAGCACACATTTCACCTTCCACCTCCTTATATTTTTATACTATCTTTTTTATTTTATTCCTAAAGGAAATCATTTCAGTTAATTAAAGGTTGACTATTCTTGCAACTTCCTTAGCTAAATGTTTAGAAAATATTAATGCTCCTCTACACCAAACTTAAATAGTTATTGAGTCATTCTATTTGGAGGTAGAGTAATACATGCTTTATAATTTATGTGAGAACTTCCCACCTGAATTAGTCTTTACAGTGAGCAAATAATCAATGAACTAGTCAACAAGATAGAGCAGTTAATCTAAGCTGTGTTTCCAAAATCACAGCCTAAAGAACTCTGACCTCTCACAATAGTATGATGGTTTACGAAGTGTCATTTGAATGCATCCAGTGCTACTCTCATTTGAGCTCAACTTCAGGTGGGAATAACTAAAAATACTAACCTCCTTACAGAAGACAAAGCCAGGCTGTTCCTATTTGCAGTATAGAAAGCTGTGCAGCATTCCACTTCTACTTCCGGGTTCAAGTCTCTTATAAACGGAATATTATCTATGTGTCTATGCATCCATTTTCTCTTGAATACAGCCAAGAAAATAACAATATACACCTTACGGTGTTTTCCAAAGATTAAAGTTAAGAGCCTACCAGGTTTCATAAACATTCAACACCGTCCATTTGGTAGTTGTAGTTACATCTGCTTGACATCAACTACCCTTTTATAGTTAAAACATAAAAGCAGCTCATAGTTAATCTTTATCAAAGAGCACACTATTTTCAGCATCTGCTTTCATAAATATCCCAAAGGATTATCATATACAAGTAAATTTAGAAATATTTATAAGGTTTTTTATATTACAAACTAAAAATATGATCTAAAAATATAAAAAGTTGATAATCCATAATTTTTCTGGCATTCATTCCTCATAACAGTTTTATAAATATTTAGCTGCATTTTATAGTAAAAATGTAAATTCTTTTCATTTATGGATTAATTAAATGTACCTTTGCAGATGCATATTTGGTATGTAAAATTACTTGTGACCTTTTGATATGTTTCATTCAAACTCCATGTACTGCATGCAATAGTAAAGTTATTTTCTAAATCATTAGAAACTTCTGACACTTTCCCAAAGACTCTGATGCTGTAAGAAAGAACATCTGAAGCCAATGTCTTTGTGGAGGAGGGATCTTGGTGTCTCCATTTGTGCAGGATGATGTTGGGTAAGTGTAAAAACCGGGAAACTACAGCAGAGTTCTCTAATAGTGATCTCCAACTTGTTCACATTAATTCAATACAATATATAAAATTCCATTTAAATGTTTCAGTTGACACTCACCAGACATGATTATTGTCTAATAAACTCTATATATTGATGGAGGAAGGGAAAGTAGAAACCATACAATTTACACAAAAACACTCAAAACACTGTGGTTCTATGAATTTCTACCTCTTCTGTAGGAGTTCCATGTACTATTGCCCCTCCAGTAAAAAAGCAAAAAGGAAATCAAAGACACAAGAAATGGTTCCACATAATAAGCAAGATAATCTGAGAAAATTTTCTTAAAAAATCAGAAAATGCATTAAATAGAGTTCCTGTTTCAATGCTAATGTGAAACTGGTAAATGTCGATTCAAAAACCTTGCATACATGAATGAAAAACACAAAGTTTTTATTTTATAAGCTTTAACTATTACAAGAAACAAAGATAACAGCTTCTTAAATCTATAATAAACAGTAGTGTATTTTCCCAGGAGTTTACCAATCAAATAACGTTTTGTAAAAGAGCATGCTTGTTTTAAAATCTCATTATATCTTTCTAAGTCTCCTTTGCTATTTTGTTCCCCAGAAATCACCCTTTACTACAGACTGAAACCTCCATTGATGAAGTTGGGCAATCCATAAACACTTTGAATGAGACTAAACTACCGGTTGAAAGTGTCCTTTGTAATTTTTGTGCCTGGTTAGATCACACCCAATTTTTGCTACTTACCACTTGTAAAGGAAATCTATCAAGCCCGCTGAAACATTTATAATGACATTTTAACTCCCTTCCATTGAGAATGCATTGAAAAGTATTCCATAAGTGCAGTATTTAGAAGGAAGCTATTATTTGGGAGAGGAGGCAAATGTCTGAACCCGCTGTTTTAAAATTGCTTTCCAAATTCAAGGAAACATTTTACAAAGGAGGTTCATAATGGAGTCTGAGCCAGGCTTCAGGGACATGAATGCTGTATCCCATGTTGTGTCACTATTGACCCTCGGAGACTTGATAAAATGGAAGACAGATTGCCCTGGTCCTCTATGTGTTTAAGTATCAAGCTGATCCATAACTTTCACAAGAACCAGAAATCATTTATTGTCAGTGCTGTCCAGAATATATCCTGACAGTTCAGTGGGAGTTTCGCTTCCATTTATTTTCAAATCAATACTCAATTACGAAGAGGAAGATTCACTCCCTTGCCCATTTTCAAGATGAAATTATGGACTAGAGCAATAACACTCAGTCAAGGCGAACCACTGTCTATTAACTCAAGATGGTACCAAGGACCAGCCTGCTACTTTATTAAAGTTCACTCCCTCTCGCTCTCTCTTTTTGGCTTTTAATTAATCATTGTGAAAAAGGCCTTTCACATTGTGACTGATGACCAGAGAAAACAATTTTCTCCTAACTGCCTTTTAATTTCAACTCTGGGCGAGCGCATTGACCGAATCTCACAACAACCCATCAATGCTAGTTTTTAATGTGTTTTCTCCTTTGTTATTGAGAAGAATGGGGCACGATGAAGCTTCACCGTCCTCTTCATAACTCAAGTAATTGATTCAGTAAATGCTTCACATTTGCTACTGGATAAAAAGTGCTGTCAATGAAGATACTAGGTACTATATAAATTACTCCATTAACGAGAAATAAAGCTATTTATGGTTTTTGGAGTAAAATGCAAGTATTACTTTTTTTAAAAAAAGAGTAGAATCATGGGATTACATTCATTCACTCTTATGTTTGCTAATCCTTGTCTTTGTTCCTTTAGTTTTTGTGGATAATAACTAAAATGATTTTTTAAACCCTGAAAATGGAATGATTTTAATGGCTACTGTACAGGTGACTTTTAGGCACTGTGCCCTGAATAGTTTCCACCACATTTTTAGATAGATGGGTGAACATGCAAGCAAAAAAATCTCCCAAATATATTCATTTAATAAAAACCTTTAATGAAGCAAGTGTTATCATGAGCCAAGAAAATATTAAATTTTTTTTTAAATTGCCTTTTTCAATGAAAGACTAACTTTTAGGTAGTCAAATTCAATGTAACAAATAATGACATAAGAAAGTTTTCATGAGGTCTTATGGATTTAACAGGATTTGACTGACATTTCAAAAACTGTAAAAATACATACTTAGAAAGTGATTCAAGAGAACATTTCATGTTTGATATCCAAAGTCACTGCCTGTTTAAATCAATCAAGAAGTTGCAAGGGTGAGAAAAGAGGACATTCTCCTGGCTTAGTAAAATTGGCACTTAGATCAGATAGAAATTAATAGAAACTATTCAGAATCATCAGCTTCTTAATAGAAAAAGTACTGCGGTAGGTAGAAGTCAAGGATAATTTCTTGGCAATTCATATTTTCCTACTCATCAAAAACTTCTACAATTTATATTGCATATAAAGGAATAATTGAAGCTAAAGGGAAAAATCAGAAATCAGGTTAGAAAAAAAAAAAAAAAGCAAATGCTACCTGCATTCTGTAGTATAGTTGTTTCAGCAAAAGACAAATTAGCATCAGTTTCCTGGTAATCAAGAAAAAAAAAGAAAAACAACAGTTGTTACAGTTTTCATTTCAAATACAACTTTTTCTGCAAGAAATTTTTTATGGGAAATCTTCTATGTTAGTCTTTCTTTACCATATACAAAACAAGATGTAAGACAAGTTGCTTTGGTTTAACATAATTTGTTCCCTACAAAACTGATGTGGAAATTCAGCCCTTATCATGAGATAGTGTAAGAGTTGAGACTAGGCAATGCCTTTAAGAAGTAATTAGGGCTCTGCTCTCAGTGAATTAAATCCCTTCACATGACTTAATGGGTTAATGATTATCTCGAGAATGGGCTGCTATAAAAAGTAGTTTGTCTTAACGCACCATGGAGGACCTTCACCACTCCAGAATTCTGTCAACAAAAAGCTAATCCACCAGACAAGATCCTCAACCTTGAATTAGAATTGTGATCCAAAATAAAATTTTTCTCCTCATAACTCACCCAATTTGTGGCATTGTGTTATCCACAACATTAAGTGGACAACTGAGACATAGTAGATGACCCCTAAATATTAGTAGACTAAATATGGGAAATCAGTAAATACTTGTAATTAAATGTATTCACTGAAGTAACTGTGTTTATTAATGAAATAAATAAAAAACAAGGGAAGAACAATGAGTGTAGTGATGATATTTGTAATAAAATATTTGTTGCCTGGATCCTACATTCACACTTATTTTGTGAGATACAGTAGAATGTACCTCATTCCTGTACTATAGTATGACACTTTAGCAATTTCTTATCATGGATATAATATTAGGGAACCTGGATTAAGGAATGGTCACCTTGCCTCTACCTTACTTGAACACCAAACTTATGAACTATGTGTTTTCTCTAAGTATCTCAAGACTTAAGTGTAATTCTTACTTTATCAGCTACTCACAATGACTTCAGCATATTTCTGGGTCTGTTTCTAAGCTCAGTTGTGCTTAGTGCTGGATGATACACATTTCCCAGATCATAATCACCTACCAATAGAAACTAAAGTACACAAATAATAATTATCAATGTGCCTCTGGTTCATGTTACTAGCTGTCGCTCCATTGCTAATCAGCTCTTCCTCATTAAGCTTGTGACTAGGTAGCATTTTTTATACATACACATTCCAAAAAGTCTTCAGGTTGGCTTAGTAGAAGGCTCCACTTCTCTGACAAAACTACACAAAAAAGGGGATACAGATGGAGGACCATTTCGTATCTGTATATTCAAAATAATTTGGATAGATACACAGCTACTTTCTCTTAATTCAATTAACTTGTCCTAATAGTGTTTGTGGACAGGATATCATGTCTGCATCGTGTACTATGAATAATCACTAAGAAAACAACAATATGCAATATATTAATTATTGAAACTGTCCTACTAATCAGTTTTGAAACTGTCTCATTGCTATTTGTTTCTCAATAAAATTATTTTTAAAAAGTATTGCTAATTGTACTACTATAAATAGGATACTGTATCTGCCTTAACCACCTGGTCTCCCTTGGTTAATAATATCAGGAGATAGTTGGATAAGAACCTCACCAAAGCCCTATACCAAAGGATGGAGGACAGTGTCAAACAAAAACCAAGATCTCATTTTCCAATAGAGAAGGCAAAATCATAGGACACACACCAAACAAGAATCTCTGACACAAGAGAGATACCCAAACAACAAACCCTTCACAGAGAGGTTCTCATGGCAGTAATACAACCATCTACCATCAAATTTTCACAAAGAAGTATCACTGAAACAAAAATAAATAGTTCTGTCTGAAATGGAAAGAGATGAAGAGAAGGATCAAATACAACTCAGCCCCAAGACCACCAAGCACAAAGCCAGGAGATATCAGCATAGAAAAAATTGGAGGTCGAACACCTGAAATCTCTGAAATAACAGCAACTGAACTAAAGTAACAACTGCAGAAGAAAATCAGATCTGAAATAATCTCCCAGGTTAAAAAAAAAAAAGAAATTATGACTATAATGAAAGACTTTCGAAGCATTTCTGGAGAAGACACTGATAAGAAAATATACAGGAAAACAGAAAAATGATGGAAACCTTGAACTAGATATATAGGAAAGAAAGAGAATACATGAAGCAAATTCAAAGCGCTATACAGGAAATTTAAAAATTTCATTAAAAGTTGGCAAAACTGTTTGAATGAAAGTGAACATAGACTTTCAGGCCTTGAACACAACACTACAGCTAGTTACCAGGAAAGGAAAATTCTCTTTAAAACAACAAAGATGGAGAAAATATTAATGCAACAGAAGCAAGATGTAAAGGTGAAAAACATAAGACTAATAAGCATCAATGATAAAAAAAAAGGAGCCAATACAAATAAAATCAAAAGAAAATGGACTGAAGTCATAGCAGAAAACTTCCCAAAATGGGGAAGCAATCTGACATTCAGTTAACAGAGGCATATGGAACTCCAAATTATATCAACCCAATTAAAACTACACCCACCCACAAATTTGGAAAAAATCATGACAAATGAGTACTCAGACAAAGGTCTGCTCTCTAGAATCTATAAAGAACTAAAAAACACTAGGGCCCCAAAATTTAAAGACCCAATCCAGAAATGGGCATCTGAGA
>NW_004524709.1:3787931-3789182 GCF_000260255.1 Octodon degus | reverse complement strand
ATGAATGTCCATTTTGTATCTGTGTATTCAAAGTGGTTGGGATAGATATATAGTTACATTCTGTTAATGAATAGAATGATTTGTTCTAATGGAGTTTGTAAATAGGATCACAAGTCCGCATCTTGTACAGCAATTAACCACTAAGAAGAATTTATGCAGTGTATTATTTGTTGAAAAATAAAAAAAATAAAAAAAAATAAGTACAAGGAAAAAAAAGAAGAAATCCCATTCAACACAGCTATTCCCTTTCTGGGTTTTTTTCCCAAAATAACTGAAAACATCATGCCACAGACCACAGTGATATTTATGCATCCATGTTTGAAGTTGCACAATTTGTCATAGTCAAATCTTGGAAACAACCAGTATTCTCATCACCTGAGGAATGGATGAAAAAAATGTGGCATTTTTATACAATGGAGTATTACACAGCTATAAGGAAAGAAGAACATGAGGCCTTTATTGGTAAGTAGATACAACTAGAGGCTATAGTTATAAGCAAAATAAATCAGAACCACATGTGTGAATATCACACTGTCTCCCTAATGTGCAAACCTAAATGAAAGTTTAAATAAACCTTTAAAGTTATAGTAGATATACTAAAACAGAAAGGAATAGAATTTAAGGATTAAACAATGAAGATGAGGGAAAGGAGAAAAGATAGGAAAAAAAGAAGGGGGAAAATCGTGCAAATATATTTATCAAGACTGAGATGATTGTACTAATAATTTCCATTGGTTTTTGAAAAAAGCAGTTAATGTGTAGACTTTTCACCTCGACTATCTCTGTATGCTGGTTTCTATGATTTAAGCAACTGCATTAGTATAGCAATGTATAATACAAAAACTATGGTTGAATACCTCTTATCTTGGTCTTCTGAATGTGTACCAGTTTTAATGTCTTATCAATTATTATTGTATGCTCTGTAAAATAAATTTTAAAAACAGTAGAAAAATTAAGGTTTATTAAAAAGCAATTATTAATATTTAATTATCTGTCCAATTTCACATAGCTATATTTGTTAATCTGAGCAACACATTTGATGATAAAAATAGGTAACGTAACTGTTCTTAATTTTCTTTTCTTGTTTTGAAAATCTGTAACATGTCTACTATAGTATGTTACCCTGTATCTGCCTATGTTTCTGCTATTTATTTCCTTTTTTATTTTTTATGTTTTTTCAAAATTTTATTGATAAACAGATAGCAATGAGACAGTTTCAAATCAAATCGGAAGTACAGTTTCAACAAATAA
>NW_004524709.1:3783094-3787831 GCF_000260255.1 Octodon degus | reverse complement strand
ACCACTAAGAAGAATATATGCAGTGTATTATTTGTTGAAACTGTACTTCTGATTTGATTTGAAACTGTCTCATTGCTGTTTATCAATAAAACTTTGAAAAAAAATTAAAAAAATTAAAAAAAAATTAAAAAAAGAATATATGCAGTGTGTTATTTGTTGAAACTGTACTTCCGATTTGATTAGAAACTGTCTCACTGCTGTTTATCAATATAATTTTGGAAAAAAAATAAAATAAATTTATTTATGAAAAAAAACTATACCCAGATATATAATAATTAAGATCTCAGAAATTCAGCACAGGACCAACATACTAAAAGCTACTAGAGAAAACAAACAGATCACATGGGAAAACCCATCAGAAGAACAGCAGATTTTTCATCACAAACAATGAAGTCAAGAATAGCATGGAGTGAAGCATTTCAAGTCCTACAAGAAAATAAATACCAACTCTACTGATATACCATGTGAAACTCTTTTAAAATTAATGAAGAAGTAAAATACTTCCATGACAAGGAACAACTAAAGAAATTCATGATCCAATCAACCCTACACAAACTACTAAAAGATATTTTAGAAAGGAATCAAAATGTCCATAATCACAAGGACAATGGAAAGAACCCACCAAACACATAAAACTATAAAACACAGGATAAATGTTGGAAACCAACAATAGGAAAATAACATAGCAAACATAAGCTAATATATACATATATATCACTTATAACCACCAATGTAAGTGGATTAAATTCACCAGTTAAAAGAAATAGATTGGCTGAGTAGATTAAGGGAAAAAATCCAACAATGTTCTATATAAGAGAAACATATTTCAACTATAAAAAAAAATCAGAGAATGAAAGTCAAAAGGATGCAAAACAATACTACATGTTCAAGGACCTCAGACAAAGGCAGAACTAATCATATACTTTTTGGATTTGGTTCTATTGATACAGTGTATTACAGTTATAGATTTCCATATATTGAACCATTCTTGTATCCCTGCAATGAATCCTACCTGGTCATGGTGTATAACCCTCTTGATGATTTGCTGTATTCTATTTGCTAGAATTTTATTGTCTCATTGCTATTTCTCTCTCAAAAAAGGTTTTTTTTTTTTTTTTTTTTTTTAAAAAGGCAGAAGTAGCTGTTCTTTCACAGTCTGAATTTCAAACCAAGAATGGTCAAAACAGATAAAGAAGGTCACTAAGTACTGGTTAGGGTAAAAATTCAAGAGGAAGAGATAGTCATAAATATCCATGTACCAAATATGGAAGTACCAAAGTATATAAGACAAATTTTAATAGACACGAAAAATCTAATAACCAATATCACAATCTTAACAGAGGACCTTAACACCCCCTTATCTCCAAAAGATAGGACAAGAAGACTAAAAAATTAGCAAACGTGTAGTAGAACTGAACCAAACATTTGAACAAATGGATTTAATGGTATACAGAGTGTTCTACCCAACAACATCTGAGTACACATTCTTTGCAGTTGCACATGGGACATTCTCTAAAATAGACATATACTAGTCCATAGATTCTGCTTAAGGAGATTCAAGAAATCTGAAATTATCCCATGCATATTACCTGACCACAATACAATAAAACTGGAAATTAACAACAAAATAAACCAAAAGAAACCCATAAGCATGTGGCAATCAATTAAGGCCCACCTCAGCAAAAAATAAATTTAAAGAAGAAATTAAACAGTATCTACAATCCAATGAAATTCAAGCAAAACTTACCTGAATTTGTAGGATTGAAAGAAACAAGTTCTCAGAGGTAAATTTATAGCATTGAACACAGAAATGAGAACAACCCTAAAACTGCATTTCAAGCTTTTAGAAAAAGAAGAGAAAACCAAGCAAAAAAGCCCAAAGATGAGAAGAAATTATAAAGATTAGAGTAGAAATCAATGCAATTGAGGCAAAGAAAACAATACAAAGAATGAATAAATCAAAATGCTGGTTCCTTGAAAGATAATATAAAAAAGAAAACCAGATAAAACCCTAGCCAACCTCATCAAAAAGAGGAAAGAAAAAAACTCAAATGCAAGCAAGAAATGAAAAGGGCAAAATTACTACAGATCCTGTGGAAATTCAAAAGATCATCAATAGATATTATAAAAATCTTCACTTTCACCCAATCAAAGACACAGAAGAAATAGACAAATTCCTAGATAGGTACATATTATCAAAACTGAATAAAGAAGATATAAAAACTCTGAATAACCCAATTTCAGTCAACAAAATTAAAAACTTACCAACAAAGAAAAGGCTTGGTCCTGGTGGATTCACAGCTGAATTTAGAGATTTAATCCCAATACTCTTCAAACTCTTCAATGAAATTGAAAAGGAAGCAATACTCCCAGATGCATTCCTGAACACAAGTATTACATGATACCTAAACCAGAGGAAGATTCAACCAAAAGACAATTATAGAACAATCATCCTAGTGCACATAGATGCAAAATCCTCAATAAATTGCTAGCAAATAGAATACTGCAAATCATCAAAAAGATTATGTACCATGACCCAGTAAAATTCTTCCCAGGCATTCAAGGATGGTTCAACTTATGGAAATCTATAAATGTAACACACTATATCAATACACCCAAAGCCAAAAACCACATGATCATCTCAATAGATACAGAAAAGGCTTTTGGCAAAGTTGACTGATCATTCATGACCAAAGCCGTACAAAACATTGAAATAGATGGCCTCTACCTCATTCTGATAAAAGTCATCAATGACAATCCAACAGCCAACATAATTTGAAATGGAGAAAAATTGAAATGTTTTATATTTAAATCAGATATAATACAAGGGTGTTCTCCATCACCACTCCTATTCAATATAGGTCTGGAATCATTAGCTAGAGTCATTAGAGAAAAGATACAAATAAAGAAATAAGAATAAGTAAAGAAGTAGTTAATCTATCATTATTGAAAATAACATGACACTGTACTTGGAAGACCAAAAAAAGTCCACCACAAAGCTCCTATAATTAATAAACAAATTCAGTAGCATAGCAGGATACAAAGTCAGCATCCAAAAATCAACATCATTCCTCTATACAGATAACAAACTCACTGAGAGAGAAATAAGAGAAACAATGCCCTTCACAATAACATCCCCAAAATTGAAATACTTAGAAATTAACCTAATAAAAGAGGAAAAGATATATACAATGAAAATTACAAGACTCTGAGAAAAGAGATTGAAGAAGATTTCAGAAAATGAAAAGGTATTTCTTGCTCCTGGATAGGGAAAACCAACATTGTAAAAATGGCCATACTCCAAAAATTGTTATACAGACTTAATACAATCCCTATGAAATAGCATCAACATATGTCACAGATCTAGACAAATTATTCCTAAAATTTATTTGGAACCAGAAAAAACCTAGGATAGCAAAAGCAATCCTGGGAAACAAAGATAAGACATGACACATTACTATCCCTGACTTAAAATTACACTACAAAGCTATGGTGATAAAATCTGTATGGTGCTGGCAAAACCATAGACCTTAGAATCAATGGAACAGATTAGAAGATGTAGATACCACTGCAAACACAAACACGCTCAGTCATCTTATCCTTGACAAAAGGGCCAAACATGTTCACTGGAAGAAAGATAGTCTCTTTAACAAATAGTGCTGGATAAACTGGTTTTCCACATGCTGAAAACTAAAACTAGACCTGGGTCTATTACCATGCACTAAACTAAAGTTATAATGGATTAAAGATCTAAACATTGAAACAGAAACACTAAATCTACTGGAAGAGGAAGTAGGTGAAAGTTTTAAAGACATAAGGATACGCAGAGAGTTCATGAACTAAAACCAAACCACAAGGGAAATATCTCAAAGAATCAACAACTGGGATCTCATCTTATTGAGAACTTTGTGAATGCCAGAAGAAATCACCAACAGAGTAAAAAGAAAACCCACAAAATGGGAAAAAAAATTTAACCAACAAACACTAAAACAAAGGTCTTCTATCTAGGATATATAAAGAACTAAAAAAAAAAAAAAAAAAAAAAAAATTAGATCCCCAGAATTTAAAGACCTAATTCAAAATGAGCATCTGATATGAATACATACTTCTCAAATGAAGAAATACAGGTAGCAAATGAAATCATAAAAACTTGTTCTACAGCACTGGCCATTTGAGAAATGCAAATTAAAACAACACTGAGATACCATCTCACCCCAGAAAGTATGGCTATCTATAATGGAAATCCACTAATAACAAATGCTGGAGAGGGTTGGGGAAAAAGAAACCCCTCTTCACTGTTGGGGGGAATGTAGACTGTACAACCACTATGGAAATCAGTGTGGAGATGCCTCAAAACTGAGGATTAGAAATCCCATTCAAGAGAACCATTCCTAGCCCAGGTCCGGTGAGTGTGTGGAGAGCTTCGTGCTACCCTGCGCCGGCGGGACCAGTCCCAGCCCAGGCGCAGCATAGGCAGTACCCTCTCCCACCCCCTCGGGCCGCCCCCTACCACTTCACCTTACCTGCCCCACCCCTCCCGCCGAGTAGGAATTTCTGCCAAGTTCCAGGAACCCTCAGACCCAATCCTAGCCCAGGTCCGCAGCGGGAAGGAGCTGAGCACAGCAGCCATACCTAAGTCGGACGCAGCTGGATAACTCCAAAATCTGTAGAGCTCCACCTGAACTTCAGTACGTGTGAAGGTTATAACTACAGCAAAGATCTACAACAAAGGGCAGA
>NW_004524709.1:3772398-3774752 GCF_000260255.1 Octodon degus | reverse complement strand
TTAAAAATTTAAAATGAGAATGAGCTGAATAAAACAACATATATATTTTGTTATTGTTTTTTGTTTTCCATTTTTCTTTTTTTATAAAGTTAAACAGCAAAACAAAGATTCACAAGCTGCCTCCCCCACCGCAGCTTGGCTCCTTCCTTCCTGCTCACAGCACAACTCCGGTGACCGCGTGGCCGGCCACGAGGCAGGGCTGTGGGTGCGGAGCCAGGACAGGAGGTGGCCACGCCCACACGCTAGACTGAGCCAGGTGAGTCTGTGCGTGCAGGGTTGGAGGGTGGCCTTCATCAGCCGAACTGAAAGAAGAAATTCCCCAGACCAGACACTTCAAAGCTGAAACCCCCAGAACCCCCGAAGAAAGCCTTGAAGATTTTGTTGGCATCAAAATCACCCATGTTTATGCCCTCCTCGTCCAGGTCCTGGCCACTGTTGTAGCGTGTCGTCTTCTTGGGGCCCAAGAGGTTGGTGAAGGCCTCACCCACTTCCTTGAACTTCTCTTTCTGCACCTCGGCACTGGCTCCACTGTGCCCATCCGGGTGATGCGTCAAGGCCCGCTTTCGGTAGGCCCTCTTGATCTCGTCCTCAGAGGCATTGTAGTCCACTCCCAGGATCTTGTAGCAGTCTTTCCGCTTGCTCTTCTTCAGTGGCAGCTGTGCATTCTTCAGGAGCCGTTTGTGCTCTTTCGCCTTCTCTATCTGGTAGAGCTTCTCCTAGTCCCGCACCGCCTCGTTGTACTGTTCCGTGCCCATGTAACACTGCTCTCTCCTCAAGTAGGCCATGTGTGTCATCCAGCCTCACGGCCCGCGTGCAGTCTCCAATCACCTCATCCAGCTTCCTGAGCTTGGAGTTGGCAGTTCCCCGGTTAGAGTAGAGCTTGGCATTTGTCTTTATGTTGTTGGGATTTATGGCCAGGGCTTCTGTACATAGTTCACATGCTAGTTTACAATTGCCTTCCTTAAATGCTTTATTCCCATCCTCCTTCTTTGCTTCAAGGGCTTTGGCCTTCCTGCAGGTCGCACAGGCCTTCTCATGGTCCAGGGTCATCCGGCGGGCCTGCACAAAGAATTGCACAGCCTCCTCAATGCAGTCCTCACAGTAGAGGCACAGGCCCCGCACATGCAGCGCATCCCCGTGGGTGCAATCTAGCCGTAGGATGTTGCTGGCCATGGACTGCGCCTCTGGGTAGCAATACAGCATCGCCAGGCACTCGGCTTTGAGGATCGCGCAGCAGTGCCAGGCGGAGGCACATTCCAGGGCCTGGTTCATGCAGAAAACCACCTTCCAAAAATCTTGCTTCTCAAAATCCGTTTCTGCTATTTTTCTCATATTCCATAACTGCATTAGCACCTTTGAACTCCTGCTGCACCTGAGCATTTTTGTGATCCAGTTCTAGAGCTCTCTGGAAACGACAACACACTGCCATGGCATTCCCCAGGGAGAGATGGCACTTGCCCCTCAGAGATGTCCCCACACGAAGCTGTCGCCCAGCTGCACCGACTGTTGGACAGGTCCCCAGCCACATCCCCAGCGCCTCCCAGAACTGGCCCAGCATAGTGAGCATGGCCACCTGGTTCTCGCATTCTTGGGACACATTTGGACAGCCTTCAGATAGTAGTTGTAGGCCTCGTTGTAATCCTCCTTGGTGTAGTATGCGTTTCCTTGCTCCTGGAAGGACTCTGCTCCCTCTTGGCCTCTTCCTCGTCCTGCAGCTCTGGCCCAGTCATTGCCATTACTGCCGCACTCTGCAGCCACAGCCATCCTACTGCCGGGACCAGAGAGCCCAACATATATATTTTGGTTAATTCCTCTCTTCAGCTATCATCATAGAAGTTACAGTAATGCTTTCTGATCAGAGAAGTATTGCCATTAATGTCATGATTTATTGAATGCCCACTATAATAAGCTTCTATATAAGTGCTTTGAATAATAGAGAACTCAGCTGTTCAGTCTTGGGCAAAGACTGGCTGGTGATGGGGGAAGGTAATGAAAAGATGCTCCTCCCAGCTGGCTTACAGGCTCGAAGACATCTTCATGGAGTCACACCCAAGGATCCTCTGAGACACGCCCTGTGATTTTTTAGTTATGGTACACTTCTCACTGAGGACTTCTTTTTCCATGTTTTTGACGTTTTACACTGACTCTGCATTCTGTCTGCTTCTTTCCCACACTACAGTTTCCGGGTAATATATAATTTTATTTTTGATAACCATGTCATATTCTATAGTAAGAGATTTATCATTAAAATTTTTCCACTTCTATTTCCCTACAACTTATAATATCAGACTTACAACATATATGCAATAAATATTTGTTCAATTAATAAATAAATATAATGGGGACAACCCACT
>NW_004524709.1:3736349-3772148 GCF_000260255.1 Octodon degus | reverse complement strand
ACAAATGGACTTGCATGCACAAATATATACAATCACCAAAGTATTGTTTTCATGATTCATTGATTTATATTTATTGTTTTGCATATCAAATGTACAATGCAGAATATAGGGTTCTGGGTACATAATTATAAATAAAAACTAAAGCTCTTGTCTTCAGTTGACTTAAATATCTATGAGCTGAGAAGGTTATATGTTATGTTAACATGTAAAAATAAATTCCAATTTGGGGGAGGATCAATATTAGTGCTTTAGAAATACATGGGTAGATAAAGGGAGGATGACTCATGAGGATATGCAAGAAGGGTTAAATTATGAGTTGGAATCTGAGTAGGGAAAACAAAACCTGCTCAGAATAAAAATACTCTTGAAAAGAGTTGTCATTTAAATATTGTACATGCATGAATTCAGCAAAATATTCCAATATAGTCCAGTAGTCCATAATAGTGGGTTATCTGTAGAACTGGCAATGTCAGTTGTTGACTTGAGCCTTTTAAAGCTCAGCATATTAATATGGCTTTACTTTTCATACTTTTTTTTTATACTTTTCTCCTGGATGGTTAAGACCAAGATAAAGCAAGACCTATATAATAAGAAATGTAACTTTTGTATCTGACAAGATCAGTCAAATCCCCTCAGGATTTATCGTGAAACCCTATACCGCAGTTTGTAGATCCTTTGTCAGTGTCAGCCATGTGGATGCATCACAGTCATTGCTTGACCAATCTGCTCTCTGTGAAAGCCTGAGAGAATGTTTTCTCTCCATGTGACTCTCCTTAGGCACACTCTACATCATCGATCACTTTCCTCTGTGGCCCCATAATCTCTTTGATCAGAAAATTTGGGACACAACTGAGTTACATGATGTTACAGTACAGGTTCTCCTATGTTCTGAGTCCTCTCTGATTTGAAAGGCTAAATATCCATCTCTGACAAAACTAAACAAAAAAGCAGATACAAATGAAGAACCATTTTGTGTGTGTGTGTATATATATATATATATATATATTCAAAATAGTTAGAATAGATATATGGCTACCTTCTCTTAATCCAATGAATAGAAAGATTTGTACTAATAGTGTTTGTGGACAGGATATCATGTCTGCCTCTTGTACTCTGAATAACCACTAAGAAGACAACAATACGCAATGTATTAATCATTGAAACTGTCCTACTAATCAGTTTTGAAGCTATCTCATTACTATTTGTTTCTCAATAAAATTATTTTAAAAAAAATAAAATAAAATGCTATCCAAAAAAAAAAAAAAGAAAAAGAAAAAGGAAAGGGAACCCTTAAGCATAAAGTTACAAAGAAGACTACTGTGGTTGAATGGCTGAGGAGGTGACCACATAGGTGAAGAGAATGATGGGCCTCGTCAATCTAAGAATTTTAGGTCCTCCTCAAAATTGTCCTATTACTCTGAAAATGAGAATTCATTTAAGTGTTTTATGGACAGGAAAAATAGATAGAAAATTACATGATTGAATTTGCATTCTGAAATTTCCCTTGTGGCTTCTCACAGAGAATAGATAGTAGAGTGATACATCAAATAGAAGGTAGGGTAGCCAGTGAAGGGACTTTTATAGCATTCCTGGGGAACAAAAAACAGTGGAGGGAAGGTAGATTTAGTCAAATATATCTGTTGAAGCCAGGGAAAGGATTTGGTGATGCACCAGAATTGGACGTGGGGAATGATACAAAAACCAAAGGTGAGTGAATATTCCACTGAGTTCATTGAAGGTCTGTAATAGGACAATAGGAACAAAGATAAAGATCCAGAGAAACAATTTGGGTGAAGTCAATGATACCTAAAATCCCTAAAATAATAGATCAAATAGATGCTAAAGAGGTTCTAGGTCACTTAGAATAATTTTACAAGGGAAATGTGAATGTGTTCTTACAATATGTGCACACATTTTTGGGGAATTAAATTGTTTAAAAAATGCATATTAGTTGATAGCTCACATTGTACCCTCCCACTCAAAGATGTCTACATCCTAATCCTCGCAAATATATCACTTATACCTCTCAAAGTTAAAGTTTCTAAGAAAATTATCCTGTCAGAGGAAGGAGTCCAATGTAATCTTGCAACATGTAAGAAGGAAAAATAATGTATATGTGATATAAGAAAGACTTAAACATGTGATTCTTTACAAATCCATCTTTTCCTATGAAAAAGGAGGTAAAATCACCTGCTAAGCATGACACACAGGATGGTTTAGAGAGTAAGGATGGGTTAAAATAGTTTATTACTATGTGAGAAGTCCATGACCTAAAGAACCAGAGAAACTCAACAGTCTATTTTAGACGTGTGAACACCAAAATAACCTTACTACCTCTGCCAAAACAGGACAGTAAATTCAAAATTATTGTTGCTAGAGACTGAATATTGATATCTCCCCAAAAATTAGATATTGAAACCACAACTCTCAATGTGATGGTCTTTGGAAGATGATTCATTTGTGATGGAAGTGGAACTTTCATGAAGAGATTAGTGCATTTCTAAGAACAGACATTATGGAACTCTCCCACCTCTTTCTCTCACCATGTGATATAATAGAGCCCTGCATAGACCATGAATCTGCTCATACTTTGATCAAATAAAAAAACAAATAAATTTTTGTTGTATAAGTAAACCAATTGTGATAATTTGTTATAGCAACCAATGCTGACAAAGATGACAGTAAACACCTTTTTTTGGTACATCATACTAATTTGATAGACAAAATATAGTAGGCATATTGGGTAGAACTATGTGTATCATAAGTATCGCGGGCAAGGCCACAACCTCTCATAAGTTTGGTGGGGCCTCATGACAACTGATGAACACAGTGACTTTACCTTCACTTGAGACAATACACACACTTTTCTTTTGTTCCCTATGAAGCCACCAAGGCATGTTAAAGATTAAATATTCTTCCTGTCCCAGATTCTACCCCCTCCTTAAACTCTCCATGAACTTACTTATATACTAATTGTATAAATAAAAGTGCCACTGCCGGTGGTGGTCAGTTCCCTTCTCCTATCAAGAAAAAGTGCTTTACTGACCTCAACTTTTGTGTATTGATTCCTATCTCTTCATTACCTGCCATCCTTGCTCTGTAGTTTCAAAAGCTGCATTGGAAGTGGCATATATAGATTTCTTTGATGAACAGGAGATAATGAGAATCTCCTGAAACTTCAGCATCCATGCAAAAGTTGAACATATTGAAATTGAAAAGTTTTATGCTATAATTATCATCATATTGCTATGGTATTCTTAGGTGACATCTTAAATATAATGTGTGTAAGAAAAATTTGGTCAAGTTTTTCAGATTTGATTAGCATAAAGGATAAATACTTCATCTAAAAATATAGTATTAAGATACCATAAAATATCAGGCCAGTCAAATAGCTCAGCAGATTAAGGTGCCTGCAAGCAGGCACAGGGGCCAGGGACTGAATCCCCAGGCCTGCTATGCTGGCCCCACCCCCAGGGCATGCTGAGATGGCAATTGAGATTGGTTGTGGTGCACCTGTAATCACAGCTCTTGAGAGGCTGTAAACAGGTAGATCACTATTAGTCCAATCTAGTAGTAAGACCTTGAACACTCTGTAGACCCTTCCCTAAAATATGGAAAATATATATATATAATAAAATACGATTAAAAACTCAAATATCCAGACTGTTTTCTTCAGCCATACCGTGTTCAAACTTCTATTGCTTTGGTAAACTTTCTAATTGCTCATTTGAAGGGAAAATTACCATGTAAAAGTATTATTTTATAATCAATTTTACTTGAAAAGAGAGAAAATAGATATATGACATGATATCATTATTACTTTGTAAATTATTAGCTTTCAGTCTCCTGGTTATGAGATTGCTATATAGGTCTCTAACATGTCCAGTACTGATTCACTGGCCCAAATTTCACCATTTGCTTTCTCATCTTTGTCCATGGCCAGCTTAGATCAGTAGTTGTAAAAAGTATTTGTTATCAACAGTTTCATCCATTAACGTTATTATATTTTTTATTGCAAAGAGAGAAAGAAACAATAAAAACAATGTGAAAATGCAAGACAAGTTGATAGGAGATTAACAATGATTATTATATTGTATATTTTTATCCTGAAAGTGGTTGCTTAGATTACAATACATAGACATAAAATTGATCAAACAATATAAGTACTAATTGTTCCTTTCAATTCAGTAATAGAAATTTGTAGTACAACTATCTTAGCTATTTTGTGCATATTTTTTAAAAAGTATGTTAAAACATTCTTCTGTCATCCATTGCTCAGGTAGACTTTGCAGGAGATTGGAGATGCTCATAAATTGAGAGTAGACTTGAATGAATCTCTAACTTATGTATTTGGACAGCTCAATAGTAGTTAAGTGTTTAGAGCTCTAAATTTTCATCCTTATTATTAATATTTTCAGAGAATGAAATAATTCATCACTTGTTGAATGGGTCCAGCTTCAAACTCTCCACTACTCAAACAGCAAACTTGGAAAATAAATTTGCAGCTTCATGTTTTTAACTTTGCTTCATAGTGAAATGAAAATCTGATTGGAAAAACGTGTAGGAGGCAAGAGTGAGTCTCACATCGTGCATCACTGCAGACACAAAGAGGTAACACTGCAGTCTGACCACTGCTTCATCAGACAACATCTAGTGCTTGTGTTGTTGCATTAAAACAATCATTGTGGGAGGGATTGCACATTAGTTGTTCAAAATACTGTAACTATGACTCCAAAGAAAGTTAGTGATACCAGAAATAAAGCTAAGAGAAAAACTGTGAGAACAATGATAGAGTTAAAGAATGTAGTCACACAAAGTAGTTGTTCAGATTGCCAGAGGTAAGCATTCATAATTGGTCTTTAAACTAAAAAAAAGAAAGAAATCATTGGGAAATTTGAAGGAAAAATGAATTTGAAAGTATAATTTTGGAGACTTAGAACCAACTGTTTGTTCTTCAGTTATTTCTTATTGAAAATAAAGTATGTTTACTGCTTGAGGTGTTTGGTGTTTGAACAAAAAAATTGGAACAAATTGAATTGAACAACTGAGGATTTACTATGTATAGCAAACACAAGAGAGAATAGAAAAATTCATTAAATGAGGAATAATATTTCACTAATATTGAGCTACTAATATTGAGTTGAAAATTTGCTTTTGAGTTATAGTTATGTTGTTCATATTGCTGTATGACTGTTCCACAGAATGTTGATCAGTTTTTATTCATGAATACACTGGGTTTTGTTTAGATTTTATCCTTAATAAAAAAAAGCATGGTGGAAATTTTTGAATACTCTTTTTATGTTTTTAATCTTTTATTTATTTATTTGGTACAGGGTCTCTCTATGTAGCTCAGACTTGTAGTGATCCTCCTGTCTCAGCCTCCCCAGCACTGGGATTACAGGTGTACATGACCATGCCCAGTTTTAGGGCCTGCATGGTGCGCCAAGTGTTCCAGGGCCAGCATGGCATGCGGTACCAGGGATCAAACTTGAGACCTTGTGCTTGCCAGGTAAGCACTTAGACCACTGAACTATCTCCCCAGACCAAAGTAACACTCTTACGAAAGCATGTATTTTATCAGAATAAGTATCTAGCAGTGATATAATGGAAATGGAGAGTAAGCATATCCAAAAAGCAGTGGTTCATCAAAAATAAGATAGTAGGGAAAAACTATCAAAATTAAGAGTTTCATAATTTTCAAAATTTAAAAAGTTATCCAATATCTGATGTATTTGTTCCGAGACAAAAGCAAGAATGGACACAATCTTCTTAATAGCAGGGAGATTTGTGGCATTTTTACTTGTCATGTGCACATCTTCTCACCATTCTATGGTAGCCTTGAAAATCAGCAGCCCTACAATTGACATGAGAACCAGTGTCATACTCAAAACGTCTTTTGGTGAGTGGGGGTCCATTTTCACAGTTTCCTAAAACTTTCCACTTGTAGAATTTGTTAGACAGCTCTAGGATGATTTCTGAAATTCAGTAGCACTGTTTTAATATAACAATTCCTGAAGTAATGATAGCAGCTTGGAAAACAAGAAATTGACCAAAGGCTGAAAAGGAAATCTGTGGGCTGGGATGTATACAAAGTGTTGATATTTTAATATAATTCTGAGAACTTAGAAGTCCACATACATACTTAAAGTTGTATATGAGTCCAGCAAAGACTTGTGAAAACACTAAACTGTAATCTCTTTTTAATTCTGGGCTCTGAGGAAAGCAGGAAATGAAGGATAAGGTAAAGTTGAAGCTATATACCTGAGTTCTAAAAGAGTGACCCAACACACATGCACACAAATTTAAAGAATTCTGGGAGACTGACTCATCCCAGGGACTTAAGAAATAAGGTAATTGATTAGAGATTTTTTTTCAGCAATAAACAATAATGAAATCATTCTTTCCAACTAATTTAAAAGGTAGTTATTGAATAAGCAACAACATTAAATCTAAAAGATCTTATATCAAAAATTGCCATATTATGTTCTATAAGGTTTAGGGTTTTCAACAACAGCAAAATGATGACATACATAAATAAATAAGACTATATGGCCTATTCTCCAGATAAGAAGCATTCAGTTATGCATCTCCATGAAAAGTCTACATATATTGGACTTATAAGACAAACACTCTAAACAAGCTATTTTAAATCTGCCCAATGAACTGAATGTAATCATGTTTGTAGAACTTCAGGAAATTATATGAACAATATGTCACAAAATAGAAAATTTCAGTAAAGATACAGAAATCTCAAAGAGGAAACAAATAGAAGTACTAAAGACAATTTCTGAAATAAAAATTTATTAGAGAACTCTACATAAAATTTGAGTTGCCACAATAATCTTCAACAACATAGAAATACTGCAATTGAGATAATACAATCTAAGAAACAAAAAAATTTAAAAAGGGAACTGAACAGAACTTCAGAGAACTCTAAATCACCATCAATTACAACTGTTTATGAATAATGAGATTTCTAGGAAGAGAAAAGAGAGAGAGCAAGATAAAGAAGAAGGAGGAGGAAAGAAGAAATAGTCACAATCCTCAAATTTGATTTTTAAGGAAAAAAAAAAAAACATTGTGCACATAAACAGTAAGCTCAACAATCTCCAAAATAAACACAAAAAAATTCTCAGCTAATATATCATAATTAAATTATTGAAAGCCAATGAGAAAGAAAAAGCAAAAAAATAATTTACAAATACCATATACAAAGAAATCATAATAAAATCAACACCTTATTTCTCAAAGAAACTGCAAAATCCCAAAGATAATGGGATAATAAATTTTAAATTGGGAAGGAAAAAAGATATTGAATCAAAATCTTCACTTTGAAAATAATTCTTTCATGAAGAGAAATTGAGAAAGATAACTGAATAGTGAGGAAATTAGCATTATTTTTGCTCCATAGTAGTTATCTTGGTTTCTTTACTCTTGTTAGTGGGGCAAAATGCATGACACCCAAAATGAAGGAAGGAAAGATTTATTTAGCCCACAGTTTGTGGAGGTTCTGTTCCATAATCATCTGGCTCAAAGACAGAGTGGCACATGGCAGAAGGCAGCAGTTCATGGTGGTGGAAAACAGCAGAAAAGCAAGAGCAGAAAGGGAGGAGCAGCAGCAACAAATAAGACCCTTTCCCTCCATTATGTTGTATGCAGTATCCTGGCCCCAGGGCAGGGACAGCTCTCACACCCATAATCCCAGCATTGGATCATGAATTAATCACAAGCTCTAGAAGTCCGCCCTATGGCTGCATGAGTCTTCTGGGGGACACTGAGACACAATGTATGGCACTAATTTACTATACTGTGATTAGGGATTCTTTTCTTCAAATTTAACCTCTACATTTTTCTCGTTTGTTTTTTGTTTGTTTGTTGGATTGGTATGGGGAATCAAACTCGGGATCTTGTTCTTTCCAGGCAGATTACTAAAATTGTCTGATATGTAAACTAGTATCTTTCCCTAAAGTTGAGAACTTGGAGCTATTACTTTTTTAGAAAATATATAAATGATCTTCTTAGGTTCTCGTTTAAATGAAAACATACATTAATACGCACTTTTAAAAAACACTCACAGTGTTAAATTTCTATCATCTTGTGTTTTTTTGTTGAAATTGCACACATTTAGCTATAAATGCCTCAAGTTTATCTTTCTTTACAGCTGAGTAATACTCCATTGCATAAAAATACCACAACTTTTTTATCCATTCCTCAGCTGCTGGGCATTTGGGTTGTTTCCCAGATTTAGCTATGACAAATTGTGCTGCTATAAACATGACTGCTCATAAATCACTGTGGTATGGTATTTTCAATGCTTCTGGAAAAATACTCAGAAAGTGAGCAGCTGAGTTGAATGGGAACTCTGATCATAGTTTTGTGTAGAATTGCCACACTGATTTCCATAGTGGTTGTACAAGTCTTCATTCCCATAGCCTCTGTGGAAGGTTTCTTTTTTCCTCACAGCTTCTCAAGCATTTTTTGTTGGTTGATTTCTTCATGATAGCTATTCTTTTGGGGGCTAGATAGAATCTCAGGTAAATGGATACAAATTTATTTCACCACCCTCACAAGTGAAATAAATCAGACCCACATGTATAAACATCACATTGTCTCCCTAGTGTAAGAACATGAAATGGTAATAAAATCTGAAGGACACTATAGGTATAGTAAAAGGGAAAGAAACTGCTCAAAAGCAATGACATTTAGAATATGGAAAAGAATAAAAGAAAGTAATAAAGAAGGGGAAATATTACATATGCGTATACACAGGATAGCCAAGATGATTTTACTAATTTCTGGGTTTTTTGAAGAGATCTGTTAATGCTTAAATTTTTATATTGTCAAATTTTTGTATCCTTTTGTCTAGTGATCTGAGCAACTACTTTAAACACATCATTGTGCAATGTAACAACCATTGTTAAATTCCTAACATCTTGTGTTTTTTTGTTGAAATTGTGTATAATTTATAATGTCTTGTCTATGATTTTATTCATTAAAACAAAAAATGCAAAAGTTAAAAATAATAAAGAGGGAAAATATTGTGAAAGGGGCAGGCATGTAGGGTGACAAAAAGAGTAGAAAAAGGAAGTGAATATAAATGAGAGGTGAGAAAGTAGTAAAGTATATTGTGCTAAGAAGTACCCATCAGTGTGGAAATATACAACAAAAGAAGTTAGAAAATTATAAAACAAAAGCAGAAATTAAGATCCACAGCTATAGCCAAAAATCCATAGATGTAAAAACACGAACCCTTACCATACAAATCTAGAATACGTACAGAGCTCAAAAAATTAGACACACTGCCTTCACTCTTCAAGTAAAAGACCCAGTCAAACATTTGACAACTAAAATGAATAGACACATCAGAAAATGAACTATGGATAAATAATAAATACTTGAAAATGTTCAACTTTACTAGCCATCATAAAAGTGCAAACTTAAACAACACTGAGATTACATTTTACTTTAGGAAGACTGACAGTCACAAAAAAAAAATCAAATAATAAACTGGCATGGGTTCAGTGAAAAAAGAAACTCTTCTTCATTTCTGGTGAAATGTGAACTAATGCAACTGTTGTGGAAATCAGTGTAGAGATTTCTCAAGAAACTAAAAATGGAAATTCTATTCAAGCCAGCTATTCCCTTCTAGATGCCTCCCAGAAAAAGTTAAAAGCTTATTACAGTAATAAATGCATACCAATATTTATAATAGCATAATTTATATCTTGGAAGCAACTTACATGTCCATCAATAGATGAAAACATGAAGAAAAACTGATATCTATACGTAATGGAAGGGCTAGCAAGATAGCTCCACAGACCAAGCATCAGCTAGGCAAGCGCAGGGATCTGGGTTTGATCCCTTGTGCCACCTGCTATGCTGGCCCTGCCCCGGGGGCACACTGAGCTGGCCACTAAGTCCAGACATGGCGACATAGGCCTGTAATCCCAGTGCTGGTAAGGCTTAAAATAGAAGGATCGCTACAAGTCTAAGCTGTGCAGTGAAACTCGGTACCAAATACATTAAATTTAAAAATAATAAAATAAAAATTATACATACACACACAATGGAATACTACTCAACTATAAAGAAGGATAAATTCAAGACATTAAAAATGTAACAAATGAAATAAATCAGACAATTGAGCTTAAATACCATATAATTTCATGTAAGAAATCCAAAGTGCAAAGAACAAAAATATAGATTGGTAAAAGGAAACAAAGAGACAAATATTTTTGTAATTATTTTTATCTTTTATCTATTCTTACTACATAGCTCAGACTCATAGTGATCCTCCTGTCTTAGCCTCCAGAGCACTGGGATTGTAGGTCTGTGCCACCATGCCCAGACTCGGTGGCCAGAGTGGTGCACCTGGGGTTCTGGAACTTTCTTGGCATACAGTACTGGGGACTGAACCTGGATCCCTGTGCTTTCCAGGCAGGCACTTAATCCGCTGAGCTACCTCCCCAGATTGCAAAGAGATCAATCTTTTACAAATGGAGAGACCACCAAGGACAGGAGCAGCGGAAGAGAAGGGTATACAAAAAAGTGAAGATGCATTATGTTCATACATCAATTATGCACAATGGAAGGAGTCACTATGTCACAAACATTAACTAAATTAATAATAAAAACAACCAAAATGAAAGATCTAGCAACAGAAGTTGGAGTCAGGAGGGGAAATAAAAAGAATCAAGGTAAGTACGTGTACTTACTCCCTAAAATGAATATAAACATGTACTTCAAACATGTACTTATTAGTACACCGAAATACAAAAGTTAGTTATCATGTTAATTTTTGCTATAATGTAAAAATATAAATAAAAAAGATTTAAGCATATACATACAAAAACAAATTATTAATAAAGGCAAAAGTAAAGAAAACAGAAACAAGAAACAGACTAAAAAAAATCAAAATGGAAGAACTACAAAGAACAAATGTGTGAAGGTTTTGTTAGTTGGAATAATGTCCCTGCAGGTTCTTCCCACTGCTGCTCTTAGCACACCATGTTTAGGAGCTCTCAGTGCTCCTCAGGTCAGTGGCGAGGCATTTACTCCATAGGTTTCTGCCTGGGGCGCGCAGCCACCCACAACCTCACGGGTGTACTGTCCTGTCCTCTCTGTGTCTCTCCAACTCCCAGTTCCCATGACTAAGCTCATCTTGTTCCTATGATTTCAGGAGCACCTTGTGCCTGGGAGATTTTCTCAGCTAATGCAAGCCACTCCTCTCTGCCCCAGCTACTGTGGATCCCAGCTGCCTCATTCCTCTGAGTTTCTGCCTGGCCGTTTTCCCCCTGTGCACAGTACCAGGGAGGCTGAAGCCTGAACCAGTACTGTCTGGTCTATTGCTCACTGACTAAGCCCTCACCCAGTCCCTTGAGATTCTGTCGGGCCTGCTGTTCCCTCAGGGCCCAGAGAATGGACCAAACATCCATTTTCTCTCACTCCACTCCCAGGATTTGTCACTCTGCAGGCATTTAATTTTCATTTTGCCTTGGCTGTGTTACTCCAAGCAGTTCCCAGTTTGAGAACCACTTGGATAGGCTAACACTGATACTGATGGTACCTGGGCACCATGTGGTTCCCCCACACTTTGTCCTAAAAGCAGCATCCAAGTAGGGGGTGGTACTGTTTTCTATTCCAGCTTTCCCTTTCTCCATTTCACCAGCTCACTGTCCCATTTAAGGTTCATTTCTGTGGTTGCTATCTCTACTACCCCACATCTGCATGCACTGGTTGACTTTGGTAGGTATCCTGGAGCTCTCTGAGAATTCTGCTTCCTGTGTCACCATGACTCAGAAAGTCACTTTAAGGAAGGATTGAAACTTTTAATTTTATAAATTGAACATTCACTTGATCATCAGTGGATAATGTAAGGTCAGAGGAGATGCCTCACTGGGAGTGCAGAAAGAAAGGAACCAGCTTCTCTCTCTCTCTCTCTCTCTCTCTCTCTCTCTCTCTCTCTCTCTCTCTCTCTAAATTTTCCCAAAAATTTAGCCATAAAATAGCTTGCTTTCATAAAATTTCACAGAGAATATTTTTATCCAAAAATATTTGTCAAAACAATGTAAAACAATACTGAGTTTAAAAATAGATTTTTAATTTTCTCTATTATTTCAATTGCATCATGTCTCAAAATGATTTTTTTTTCATTTGGAAACATCTATTTTTATTTTTTAATTAATTTTATTGAGAAACAGCAATGAGACAGTTTCAAAACAAGTTAGTAGGATAGTTAAAATAATCAATACATTGCATATTGCTGTCTTCATAGTTATTCATGGTACAAGATGCATCCATGATATCCTGTCTAAACACTATTAGTACAAATCTTTCTTCTCACTGAACTAGCAGAAAGTAGCTGTATATCTATCTTAACTATTTTGTATGTATAGATATATATTTTTTTCACTAAAACACGGTCTTCATTTATATCCTCCTTCTTTGTTTAGTTTTGTCAGAGATAGGTGTTCCATTGCCATTCAAATATTCAGCAAAATAATCCAATATAGTCCAATAGTCCATAATAGTAGTAGGTTATCTGCAGAACTGGCAATGTCAGAAGTTGTTGACTTGAGCTTTTATAGCTCAGCATATTAATATGATTTTACTTTTTATGCCTTGTATTTATACATTTTTGCTGGATGGTTAAGACCAAGATAAAACAACACCTCTATAATAAAACATGTAACTTTTGTATCTGACAAGGTCAGTCAAATCCTCTCAGGATTTACCCTGGAAGACTTTATAGCAGTTTGTAGATCTTTTGTCAGTGTCAGCCATCTGGACGAGTCACTTGGCCAGTACTTGATCAATTTGCTCTCTGTGAAAGCCTGAAAGAATGTTTTCTCTCTAGGTGAAAGCATTTGATATTCAGACAGATAGTGATGTTAAGCTCAACTGCCTATGTTGTAGAGTAGCTTCTCTTCTGGACAGTTAACAACTTAAGTTTACAGACCAAAAAACTAGAGAAAAAGAAGGGCTACAAGGAAAGGCAACATTTTTGTGCTAGCCCTTCAAGGTCAGTGAGGACTCAGGACTTAAGAGAACTTGTACTGTAACAATCAGTAACTCTATGGTGTCCCAAATTTTCTGTTCAAGGAGATTATGAGGCCACAGAAGAAAGTGATTGATGATGTAGAGTATACCTTTTGAGAAAAAAAATATTAAGACTAGGTAATACTTGAACTCACCAAATTTACAATGAGGTATTAGGAAAGAAGTATCTCTCTTCAGGTAGACCTTAGCAAGGAAAACAGATCCCCACCTCCAAAAGATGATGCATAAAATGTTAATATTGGAAAATGATGAGAAAAAAACTTCAAAAACTATGTCTATTAAATGTGTTTTTAAAAACTTGCTAGACAATTCTTGCTAAATGCTATGCTGATAAATTAATTTTCCCTCATTCACTGGGAAACTGTGACAATCAAGTATCTTTGTATCTTAATAACCATTGCATCAGCAATCTCTAATTGTGTGTACAACTGCTTAAAAATATTCATATGAATTATAACACTCCTTTCTCATTCCCCATTTACCATCTCTTCATTTCTGATATTTAAAAACATATTGTATCCAAATGGAATTTTCTGGAGACTGTGTTTTAATTTTTAAAATATACGAATCCTCCTTTACTCATTTGGTGAATGAGAACGAAGTCTTCATTTCCACCTACAGAATCTGAATATTACAGGATAGGTACAATGGATAATGGAAGGTAAGATTAAGCACAAAAGGTGTAATTATACATCCTGATCTGTGCTACTTTCCTTCACAAATACAAATTTCACATCTAGAGAAAAAAATGATCCCTTTTTAAAACAATGGTTAGAAAAAAGGCAGCGGACTGACAATAAAATGATCTGGTAATATTTTGGTCTGTGGCAGAAACTTCGATTTTTATAACATGATTACAAAGCTTTACATTCAACTAAATGCACTACTGTTGCCTTAGCTCCAGGCAACCAGTGCTATAGCTTGCTTTCATGCTTTCTGAGAGTTACTGTACTTGATCTTCCACTTATTGCACACACTACCTCCTACTATCTACTTTTATGAAAGCCATAGGTTCTCCATTATATAAAAGCAATTCATTTTTTTAACAAAATGCATGAAGCAAACCATATATCAATTGAAGGAGGTATTATTTATTTAGCAAAGGCATTAAGGAGAAAAATCAGGAAATGCTCAATAAACTGACATTATCATTTAACCTGTTGTTTTCATGGGGGCATTACTTCTGTCATCTGCAGGCCTTATAGATTTCACTATCATGCATATTCCTTACAATTTTTAAATCATCAAATTTTAAAGTCATATATAAGCATAAATAAACCAGAGAGACAGTATCAGAAGTCTTCTTTAAGTTTTTATTTTATTAGTACATTATTTGTAGTTCATAATGTGGAAGGGTACATGTACATAACACATCCTAATTTTTTTATTGTCTGTTCTCCTCCCCCTGTCTCCTGTCCCTCCAACTCTGGGTCTCCTCTCCATTTTTATAAGTATATAAAGTAAAGATCTGTACCCAAAATTGTCACTCTAGAGCACTGGACCATGACACTGGAATTCTTCAATCATGAAGAATGGGGCAGGTGTAAGTGAAAGTGTGGCTTCCACAATGTACAGAAGCCAAGGTTCATGGTGCAATCTGGGAGGCTGAGGTGAGGAAGTCACAAATTCAACTTAGAGACTTGGCAAGACTCTGGCTCAAAACAAAAACAATTTTTGAAGGGCTGAATATGTAATTCAGTGAGAAAGATCCCCAGTACTTAAAAAAAAATGAAAAGAGCTTCATTAACAATTTTACCCCAGAGCATGCATGATAGCTCAGGGGACTAAAGTGCCTGCTTAGGTAAGCTTAGGCAAGTGCAAGGATAGCAGTGATCTCGGGCACCACAGGTGGCACCAGCCCCGCTCCCAGGACAGGCTAAGCAAATAGAGTCTGGGCAGGCATAGTGGTGCACCACTATGTAATCCAAGCACTGGGGAGGCTGAAATCTAGAGGATCACTATGAGTCCGAACTGCATAGTGAGATGCTGTAACAGCCAAATACATTAAGAAAAAAATTTCACTTCATTTTTAATGTAACTTGAAACAGTGAAGATTAAGACAGAAAAGTAGAAAACTACAAAACTTTCCATCCTAAAACTAAAAATGCTTTGTCTTGCTGGAAAGGAGAAAAAAATATCACACTCCTTTTCCTCCAGCTCTTCCTTCTCCCTTCCTTCCCTATTTCTCTCTCTCTCTCTCTCTCTCTCTCTCTCTCTCTCTCTCTCTCTCTCTCTCTCTCCCTCACTCTCCTTCCCTCCCTCCCTTCCCTTTAGACTACTTCTTTTCATTGTATATATTTAATAAATGATGTTCACAGAGTTACATAAACTTATGAAAGGAAGAGCCTCACTCAAGGCTAATCAGAGAACTTCAGCTAAAACACAAGTAATTGGAAGAAAAGAGAGGGGCATGCAGCCTGAAACTGAAATCAATGTTTCCTAACCTCTTACGGATTCCTTCAAACAGAAGATGCCACAGTCCAGCAGTAAATTTTGCCAACATGAACTGCTTCCTCCCTGATAATCAACCAGTTTTCCTTTCCTTTTCTTTCTTTCCTATTTTCCATCATTTCTCTTTGTGCACCAGTGTTAACTGAATCTACCCAGGAATAAGATTAAAGACTAAAGGGGTACATAGAAAACGGAGCACCTAACCTTTATACTGTGACCTGTGTTAGAGAGGCATGGAGAATTAAGAAGCCTTAAAGGACTGTGAAGCTCCAAGCTGTCCCTATACCAACAGGGGTGAGAGCAGAAAGGTACTCCACAGCACCCCACATCTCACCCAAGGAAAGTACAGACTACAGCAGAGGCAGGTGATGGTGGCAGCAGATCTTCTCAAGCAAGGAATGGGAAGTTAACACCCCTGCTTGAGAGAGGATTAAGAAGGATTAAGAAGTGGGCCTGAGCAGCCTTGGACTGCAACAGCATGAACAATGGACCAGACCATATCCCAGCATCCCACTACACCTTGCAACAAATGACCTAGAGGACAGAGATCTGCCAGTGGAGGAGGAAAACACAATGCTGAGCAAGGACTGGAGAAGCCAGTGGTGCATAGTACCGAGAATGGCACTCTTGTCTCTGTCTGAAAACAGCACAGGAACTAGAAGAAGCCACCAAATGAAACAGTGTAAGAAGTGGAAAGCTGCTAAAGGAAATACAGAAAGTACTGGCTAAAGGCTCTGACCCTGGTCCCCAACAACTGGAGCCCAAGATCAGCCTCAATTCAGCAAAAAGTTTACTGCAGGTTTGACAGTGTTATCCAGTAGCTATGGACTCTCAGTGGACACCAGAAGAAATTTATTTTTATTTTTATTCTTTACTTTTTCCTTCCTTTTACTTTTATCTTTTATCTGTATTTTTATTCTAATCTATTTGTCTTCTTCCCCCCTTTCTTAATTTACCTTTCTAAACTTTGTCATATTTTCATATGAGTGAATAGTCTCTCTAATTTGGGGGGCAAACTTTAATAATCCCTTGCTTCCTACTTCATTCTTTCTCCACTGCACTCTTCTTTAGTTTCCCAAAGCTTGCGTGATTATCCTTTGTCCTCCAGGATAGCTACTACCTCATTTCTTTTAGTTATCTCTGTTCTATCCACCAACTTTAAATTTCCTCCAACACAACAAGGTAAAACCACTCCACAAGGGGGAAACACTTTTCATACACGCTCTCAATTTACAATCAATCCAATTATGTAACTGTATATAATGTTCCTATATTTAAAGGTAAAAATTAATAGTTACCTCAGTTTCTAAATTGTGCTTGATGGTATTGTTATTGCTAATTATGTTACTTTAGCTAGGGTTTCATATCTGTTTTAATTGTTCTCAACTTCTGTAACAATATTGGGAAGTTCTGGGGCAATAACCTCACCACACCCCAGTGCCAAACGACTGGGGACTGAGCCAAGCGGATACCAACATCTCACTCTTAATTAAGTGGAAAAATAAGCATCTTAGGACAGATGCAAGCCAAGAACCTCCTATCCACAGAAGACATCCCTGAAAGACAAACCCTATCTAGAAAGTTTTGGAACTAGTGATAAAGTTACTTACCACAAAAACTTATAAGAATAAACACAGGAAACAAAACAAAACTTTAAAAATGGAAAATGACAACATGAAGAAAGAAAGTACAACCTCAGACATCCAGCCCATTTAGAACAAGTCCAGAAGATAATAAGATAGTGGATTTGGAAGACACACCTGAAATTTCTGAAATGAGAGCAGCCAAAGTAAAGAAACAGGGCCAACCTGATAGCTCAGTGGACTAAAAGCATCTGCTTAGGCACAACACAGTGGCCAGCATTCCCACCCCCAGCCTGCCCTGCTGGCCTTACCCCCAGGACTCACTGAGAGGGTGATTGAGTCTGGGCATGGTGGTAAGCACCTGTAATCCTAGTGTTTGGGAGGCTGTAAACAGGAGGATCACTATGAGTCCAATCTGTGTAGTGAGCCCCTGTAGACCCTGTAGACCCTGTTCTAAACACAGAAAAGAAAAAAAATCAAAGTAAAGAAACACATCCGTGAGGATATGGAGGAAATCAGATCAAAAATGATCTCTCAGGTTAAAAAAAAAAAAGAAAGAAATGTCAACATTTATAAAGGAATTGCTCAGCAAATTAGAGTAGAAATAGATTGAAAAAAATGGTGATAGGAAAAGAATGGAAACTGTGAATGATCAATACAAAAAAGAAATTGAATGCATGAAACAGATTCAAACACATATCCAAGAAATTAAAAATTCTTTAAAAGCTGGCAAAAAACAAATGCAAAAGGCTGAAGAGAGACTTTCAGACCTTGAAGACAGGATTCTAGTAGCAGTAATGAAAGGAATGATCCCTTCAAAATAACAAAATATCAATAAATAGAAATTCAACAACTGCAAGTCAATGTAAAGAAAAATAATAATAATTGCTATCCATAAAAAAGCTAAAGTAAACATCAATGACATATGAAAAAACTATTTGCAGAAGTAATAGCAGAAAATTTCCCAAACATTGGAAAATAATCTGACATACAGTAAGTGAGGCATATAGAACTTGAATTAACATTAACCAAAATAAATCTACACCCAGACATGTAATAATCAAGATTCCAAAAACTCAGCACAAGAACAACATAAAAGCTGTTAGAGAAAATAAACAGATCACACATAAAGAAAAGCCCACTAGAATCACAGCAGATTTCTCAACACAAATATTCAAGTCAAGAAGAGCTGGGTTTGATGTATTTTGAGTCCTGAAAGAAAACAACTTTGAACCCAGATTGATATACCCCAAAAATCTTTCTCAATTAATGGAGAAAGAAGATGCTTCCATGATAAAAACTGAAGAAATTCACTACCACCAAAACAACACTATAAAGAGTATTGAAAGATACTCTAGATAGAAATATAAGTGACCACAATTACAAGAACAACACAAAGAAAGCAATAAGCATGGCAAGCAATTAAGTAGAGATAAAAAGTAGGGAACCTATAGTAGGAAAATAATATGACATGCTTAAGTCAATACACATCAGTTATGTAAGTCATAAGTGTAAATGGTCTCAATTCACCAATCACTAGTAACAGACTGACACAATTGATCAAGAAACAAGATTCAACAATATGATGTAGATAAGAAATGCATTTAATTCAAAAAGGAACTCATAAGCTGAAATCATAGGATGAAAATCAATACTCTAAGGAGCCAATGAGATAGTTCAGCAGACTAAGTGCTTGCTTTGGCAAGTACAGGGACCAGGATTCTATCCCTAGTGCCTCAGCTGCACCATCCCTGCTCTGGGAGTGTGCTGAGCCAGGGACTGAGTCCAGGCATGGTGGTGCATGCCTGTAATCCCAGTTCAGGAGTATTACTATGAGTCCAAGCTACGTAGTGAGACCCTGTACCAAACATAAATTAAACAAAAAAAGAAAGAAAAACAATACTCATATAACAGGAACTCAGAAAAAAGCTGGAGTAGCTATTCAGATTAGAGACAATGTAAACTACAGACCAAGAATGAACAATAGAGATAAAGAAGGTCATTACATAGTTGTTAGGGGAAAACTTTAGGAAGAGTAGATAACAATGATACATAAGTATGCACCAAATACAGGAGCACCCAACTGTGTAAGATAAAAACTAAGGGCCAGGCAAATACTTAACAGTGAGATAAGTGTCTGATGGCAAGAAAGACACTAGTGCCAGAAAAAAGAAAAAAAAAAAAAAACAGACAAGTACTGTTACCCAAAAAAAGTAAAATGAGCAATAACACAATTGTAATGGGGGTTCTTAATACCCCAATATCACAAACAGATAGATCAATCAGACAAACAATAACAAAAAAAATTCAGAGTTGTAATGAATCTGTGAACAAAGGCACCTTGTAGATGTTTATAAAGTATTTTACCCAACAACATCAGAATATATTCTTCTCAGCTGCACATGGAATAGTCTCTAAAAGACCATATACTAGTCCATAAAACATGCTTACATAAATGCAAAACAACTGAAATTATTCCATGTATATTACCTGATTATAGTGCAATGAAATTGAAAATTAATGGCAAAAGAAATTGCAAAAATTCCTTCAGCACATGGAAATTAAATAACACCTTCGTGAAAAACCAATGCTTCACAGATGGAATTAAATAAGAAATTAAACAATATGGACAATTACATGAAAAGTCAGACACAACATACCAGAACTTGTGGGACACAGTGAAAGCAATCACAAGAGGGAATTTTATAGTGGTGAATTCTCACATTAGGGAAATAAAACAAGCACAAATAAACAATATGATGTTGCACATCAAGCTTTAAGAAAAAGAATGGAAAGTCAAACTCAAAGCCCATATAAGGGAGTAAATTATAATGATTAAAGCAGAAATCAACACCATGTAGACTTAGAAAACAAAAAAAACAAAGAATTAAATAATCAAATAGTTGGTTCTTTGAAAGAATAAATAAAATCAATATACCCTTATCCAACCTTATCAAAAAATGGACTTAATTTCATGCAAGGAGGAATGGAAGGGTGAATTCACAATAGATCTTGTGCAAATTCAGAACATTAATACCTTCTTTGAAAAACTTTACTTTTATAGGATGGAAAACACAGAAGAAATGGACAGATTTATATAAAAATATGAATTACCAAGGCTGAATCAAGAAGGTATAAACATTTGAATAACCCAATATCAGTCAATGAAAGTTGAAAATGTAACAACTCAGGTCATGATGAATTCATGGCTGAATTCTGCAAGTAATTTACTGAGGAATTAATACCAATACTCCTCAAACACATTAATGAAATAGAAATGGAAGCAATACTCCCTAGCTAATCTCTGGAGCCATATATTACCCTAATACCAAAATCAGAAAAAGATCCAACCAAAAATTAGAACTACAGGTCAGTCTCCCTAATGAACATAGATGCAAAAATCCTCTGTAAGACACTAACAAACAGAATGCAGCAAATCATAAAGAAAATTATACACCATGATCAAGTGAGATTCATCCCAGTAATGCAGGGATAATTTGACATATGCAAATTAATAAATGTAATAATTTGCCTTATCAACAGAGTGAAACAAAAAAGTTACATGATAATCTCAATAGATGTAGTAAAAGCTTTTAACCAAATTTAATACTCAGTCATGATTTTAAAAATATCTACAGAAAATCTGAATAGGTGGTCTTTATCCAAATCTAATTTTTTTCTTTTATTTTTTTTTTTGCAGAACTCAATAATTTATTTAGAGATACTCCACAGAACAAAATGTAGCCCAATATAATTAGAGAAGAAAGGCTTAGTTATTTTTGAAATCTCTATTTTGAAATAAAATAGAGAAGTATTTAAGTTTGCTTTAGAAAATATTACCAGTTTCTTGAGCTTCTCAGTACTGCAATTTTGCTGAGTGTAAATAGTGAAACACTGCAATGTATGCTTTCAAAACATTTATCACCTCAAGGCAGGAAGCAGCCTCAGAGATTCAATATCCTTGTTCTTCTTGCATGAACTACAGATTCTAGTGATGTTGATTTGTGGATTTTCCTGCATGCAGGGATCTGTATGGATTCATGCAGCCAATGAACTCGAAATGGAAGACTGATAACTGTTTGGATTTTTCTTGCAATAAAAATGGAATGACATGCTGCACAATGTGAGTCTCCACCCAGTAATGGTCAACAGTGGACCTAGTTTTTTTCTACAGAGCAGCACCCTCCTCATTCAAAATCCCATTTTGGTAGCATGTTTCTTTTTTTATGGTTTATAAGTTGCTTTTTCCCCCATAATTTTATTGATAAACAAATAGCAATGAGACAGTTTCAAATCAAATTGGTAGGACAGTTTCAATAATTAACACATTGCATACATTCTTCCTAGTGGTTAATTGCTGTACAAGATGCGGACATGATATCCATTTACAAACACCATTAGAACAAATCACTCTTCATTAAGAAAATGTAACTATATGTCTAATTTTTTAAAAAATCATTTATGACAAACCAAAAGCCCACATCATAGTAAATGGAAAAAAACTGAAAGCTTTGGGCTTCCTTGATAGCTCAGCAGTCTAAAGCGCCTGCTTAGGCAGAGCACAGCAGCCAGGGTTCAATCCCCAGCATGCCCTGCCGGCCCCACCCATGGGGCATGCTAAAATGGTGATAAGTGGTGCCGCATACCTGTAATCCAGGTGTATTGGAGGCTGAAAACAGGAGAACCACTATGAGTCTGATCTACCTAGTGAGACCCTGTAGACCCTGTCCTAAATACAAAAGAAAAAAAGAAAAAACTGAAAATTTTCATGCTAAAATCAAGAACATACCAAAATTGTCTACTATCACCACTTCTATTCAATATAGTTCTGGAAAAGCAAGCCAGAGCAATTAGACAAGAGAGATAAATAAAAGGAATACAATTGGAAAGGAAGAAGTTAAATTTTCATTATTTGCGGATGACATGATAGTCTACGTAGAAGACCCAAAACTCCACAAAATTCATCTAGATTTAATAAGCAAATTCAGTAGCATAGCTGGAAAAAAGTCAACACTCAAAAATCAATAGCATTATTGTTCACAAACAAATAATTTTACTCTCAAAGAGAGGAAAAATTAAGGAAACCACATCCTTCACAATAGCATCCAAAGAAATGAAATACTTATGAATCAATTTAAAATAAAGTAAAATATCTATATATTGAAAATTATAGTACTCTATTAAAAAAGATTGAAAAGGATATCAGAAAATGGAAAGATACCCCTTGTTCATGGGTAAGAAGAACCAATATTGTGAAAATGGGTAAATTCTATTTAAGAGATACAAATTAAAACAATACTGTGATTCCATTTCACCCCTAGAAAGAATGGCTATTATCAAGAAATCAATTTGGAGGAGCTGTGCAAAAAAAGGAATTCTTCTCCACATTGGTGGGAGCATAGAAGGGTACAACCACTGTGGAAATGAGTGTGGAGATTCCTCAAAACACTAAGATCAGAGGTCCCATTCAATCCAACTATTTCCCTCCTGGACATTTTCCCACAAGAATTTTTAAAAACTGGTCCAGTAAGATAGCTCAGCTGTCTAAAGCACCTGCTTAGGCAAGCTTAGGCAACTGCTCAGGGACCGCAGTTCAATCCCTGGCACCATATGCCATGCCAGCTCCTCGCCCCAAAGGGTGAGCTGAGGCAGCCACAAAAAAAAAAAAAAAAAAACTAAAAAAGCCACACACTATTGCTTCTCAGCCTTTTGGCTAAGATCAAGTGTAAAAAGAGTCACACCACTATGACATATGTGCATCCATGTTACAGAAGCACAATTTGTGACAGCTAACTTGGCAAATATCCAGATGCCCATCAACTAAAAAGTTGAAAAAAATGATGTGATGAATACTACTCAGCCATAAAGAAGGATAAACTTGAGGCATTTATAAGTAAATGGATGCAACTTGAGACCATATTCATAAGTGAAATAAATAAGACTCACATGTAAACATCATATTGTCTCCCTGCTGTGAGAAACTGAATGAGTAAATAAGGTCTAAAATGTACAATAGATATTGCTTATTGGGAAAAAATTGCTCAAAAGGAAAATGAACCAAGATGAGTGAAAGTACAGTAGGGAAAAGGGGAAAACATGAAAGTCACTTACACTACCTAAGGCCTCTTAGTTCATTAAAAAGGGAATTTTGTGCTAACAAAAACTGGAGAAATTTTTATACCCATGTCTTGTACCCTGAGCTACTACTTTAAAGTTAACAACATGTAATGTATTAATGATTGTGCTTCTCCTAATATTTTGTTATGAAATCTTGTTTGACCTTTTTTCCATAAAATAAAAAGAGAAAAAACAGTGTTTCCTGCTTACCTCGAAGGTGAATAAACTGCTATTTTAAATGTCTCTTTAAAATGAAAGAAACATGAAAATATAGCAAAATTATAAGGTTCGTGAACAAATGAAATCTTAAATAAGTTAAATACTTATTGTCAGCATTATTATAGCATATAAATGCATATACATGTATATATATATATGCTATAATAATATATATATGCCTTCACCCGTTGATCAATCACCCATTTGTCCATCCACTTATCTATGCATCTATTTATCTAGCTATACATCCACCTTTAAATTCTCCTTTATGTTGGTCTTCATCATCCTTTATTCATTAGTCAATTAAATAACATTTTAGAAATATGTTCATTTTTGTGATGTTATTTAAAATAAATAAATAAAATAAAATGTGTTATTTATACAACATGGAGTACTACTCTGCCATAAAGAAAAACAAATTGGTGTCATTTGAAAGAAAACTGATGCACCTCAGGGCCTTTATGTTAAGTGAAATAAATTAGACACACATGCCTAAATATCATATTATTTGTCTCTCTACAGAATAAAGATAAAAAACAAAGTATGAAAGACAAATATGATATAAAAGAAGACAAAAGGAAAAATGATAGTAGAAAGTAGAGAAATAGAACTTTCTCAAAGGGTAGGGAATCACGAGATGGAGGTAAGAAAGTGGATGAAAAGGGTTAAGGGATGAAGAAAAGGAACTTGGGTGTGCTATGCACAAGCATGAACTCCACATAAGAAATGCAAACATTATGTGAAGTGCATGAGCTAATGAAGTAGAAGAAATAAACTCTCATTGCAAAAGTCTTTAAATAAATACATTCATTTTGGGGTTTTATTTGCTGGAGGTTTGGTCCTCATTGTGATGCTATAAATGTAGTCAAATAAGCAGAGCCTAAAGCAAGGAATGAGGTCCCCCTGGGTAGCACCCTCAGGAGACATTAAAACCTTTCCCAGTCAACTCCAATTATTTCCTGGGAAAGTAACATCTTACAGAAAGTATGAGATCGGCTCTTGAGTCACCTGGGCTGCATCATTTCCACGTGATCCCTTACATGTTTCCACCACCATGATGTCATCGTCCATCAGCCTCCACCCAGAGGCTGAATGAATGGGACAGCCTGTTTGTACTGGTTATGTTTCTGGGACAAAATTTCTGATACCTACAATTGAAAAAAAAAAAAAGAGAGAAGTTCAATTTGGCTCATGGTTTCAGATATTTCAGTCCATGGTCAGCTGTCTCTAAGGCAGAAGCATCATGGTAGAAGGGTATGGTGGGGAAAAAAAAATTGCACAATGCATGGCATCTGGGAAAGAATAGGATAAAATCCTGACAGGAAGAGGCCAGAGAAAAGACACAGTCCCCAAAGGCACAACACAATCTAGTTCCTCCAGCTAAGTCTCACCTCTTAAGGGTCCATTCAGCTATAAACTCAACGTGGGCTAGCTCATTGTTAAGGATAAAGCCTTCACAGTCCAATGACCTTTCCAGGATTTTCTTGATCCAGGCAAGTTGACAATCAAAATTAACATGCATGCGGGCATTACACTTTCAGCTACCAGAACTGTAAGTAAAACAATCACCTTTTTTCTATAAAATATCCAGCTTTGGGTATTCCATTATAGCAATAAAAAGTTAAATAATGCATACATGTTCTTTTCTCCATTACTGTTTACGGAAGCTTAACTTTGGTAACATTTCTCATACAGTCTTGTACTTGGCCCATGGACTTTCCCATTTAGCCACTGAGTCTCCTATGGGCTTCAAAGTCTCTTAGACATACCTTTGATCTCTTCAGACTATACTGCAATTAAAGAGTTTCTGTGGGGCTATAACACTGTTCTGCCAGGTAGTATGAGCTCCATTCTCCACTTCCCAGTGTACATTAACAAATCTGAGTTTTCTTACAAAAATATTTTAGTAAGAGAGTACCATGTGCATGACTCCCATCTGCTCTGGGCCTACATCTCATTTATTTTATTAAGAGGGGGAGAAACTTTTCTTGATAAAATGATGAATGTGTTCTTGCTATGATCCCTTTCCCCCTCCCAAGAACTTCATGACTACACTATTTTATCATTAAATTATTTCTGTTAGAATATATATGCTTTGAAATTTTTTACATTGTTTATTTAATTTATATAAACTTGTTTAACTTTTTTTAATAATTTTTGTTCATTTTAATGAGAAAAGATAAAATAGTGATGAAACCATTTCAGAACAGGTAAGTAGGCCAGTTACAATAATTAATACATTGCATATTGTTGTCTTCGTAGTAGTTATTCAGAGGACAAGATGCAGTCATGATATCTTGTCTAAACAATATGAGTACATACTTTTATTCTCAGTGAACTAAGATAAAGTAGCTTTATATCTATCCTAACTCTCTTGTGTATACATATATTTTTTTTTAATTTTCCTTCCCCCTCTTTTTTCGCAACAAAACTGTCTTTTTTTGGTATGTGAAAAGACATTTTATGATTTGACTATTACCACATAGTATTATTGTATTTCTTCCAGTGGCAGACTAAGCACAAGATACCATTTCTCTTCTATTCCCCATGAATCTCAGTATCATCTGTCTTTTGGAGGATTCAGTTTCATATGATGTCTGCGATACTGCCTATGAGGATACCAACGATGCTTCGTTTTAAAGAACATGTTGCTAAGTTGTTCTATCATGGGTCCTTGCTCAAGGAATTCACCTTCACTTTCTTCTAATCTGATTTTCAGCACTTGATCATGTGTCTCTTCAATATTATGGACAGGACCTGGTTGAGGTACAGGTCTGTGTGTTCATATGGAATGTCCACAGAAGGGGGGTAGCATACTATTGTCCTGCCATCAGGTGTCAAAGCAGGCTCTACTTTGCAATTATAGTCATTGGGCCTGGGCTAGGACTGGATCTCTATGCTTTGAAATACTACTTACTAAAAACTACAAAACTCTGTCCTTAAAAATCAGACTTAACTAACCATTGTTACTCTCCTAAAATCTTGTTTTGAGATTTTGTACCATTGTTTTTATGTTTTTTTCTTTAAAATAAAATATCTGATGTAAAAAAAAAATCAGACTTATCAGTGCAATTGGCCCCTGATATTTTTTTTTTCTTAACAGCACCATAAATTAAACTTGTCTAAATTTGGATTTCTATTTAATTCACACATTATATCTTCATTTCCTCCCTTCAGAAACTGGAAGCTTAATTCTTCTAGGTAAATGGGCTAAGATCCTGAACCTCACGCACCGACATTTTTCCCTTAGACTTAGCCACATCATGTAAAGACATTTCCCCTTCTTGTATCAGTTCGTTGGTTCAAGCTACCATCGACTCTCCAATCATGTGCCTTGTTTCACTAGTTCGCCAGGTGGTAACCTCATTTCTGCCTTTGCTTACCTGTTATTCTGTTCTCAACACAGCAATCAGCATTGTTCTAGAAAAATGAATACTCTGTCTTATCTGCTCAAATCCCTTTCTGAACTTTAAGCCCACTCATGACAGAAGCCAACCCTGCCACAATGACCCACAAGACCTTCTGCATCCTGGGACCCATCTCCTTTCAGAATGACTCTCTCTATTCAGTCATAGTTTCCTCTTGTTATTTCCAGTGTCACTGACTCTATGTTGTCTTTCCTGTTAAAGCTTTCCACTTGGTTGTAACATGGAGAGTCCCTTCAATTTCTACCAGTGTTGAATCAGTTGCCTTATTTTCCCACTGTCCTACATAAAACATCACCCTTCCCTTATTCCCTGACTTTCAGCATGACCTCTCTGCCTTTATCTGCTTATCACTATCAAAAATACTATCCTTTAGATTGTCTCATTGCCTACCCACTCAAACACAATACAGACTTATTATGCAGACAAAACACATTTGAATCTCCTAAATTTAGTAACATCAATGTTTAATATTTTACAAGGCCTATTATGCATTGAATATATTCTTATTATCTGTAGCCACAAAGAAGACACAAGATCATATGCAAATACACATGTAATCTTCACTCTTTAAAGCCAATGAAAAGATATTGGTAATATACTTTCTATAGATATCAATTTTATTTTAACTACAAAATACTTCTAATTGCAAAATACTTTAAAATTCACATTTTATATATACCTGCCCTCAAATACATATGATTGTGTTTACTAATAATGTTTATTAATAATGAATTATTATCTGAAGTTCACATCTACAAACCAACTTTTAAGATTCTAGTGCTATAAAACATTTTATTGTACCACATAGCTAAATTTAATATATATACATACATAGTGGTATACATATTTGTGCTTATTATATATTTGTGCAACTATACTTGCATATGCATTTGTACATTTAATTTACCACTTAACTGTAATAGACAAAAAAATAATCCTTAAAAAATTTCATTTTAAGGTCGTCAAAATTATCCAGGTTAAAACAATTAGAAGGAATTTATCCCAAAGGCTGACAATGCAGTTTAAAGATAACACTAAGGAACATGACAGCAGCTGTGAAATCCTGGAATTTCTCCCCTCTCCTCTATGACACCTTGATAAGGCAATTATAGCATAATTACCTTAACAAGTGGCATTACAGGAAATTATTGTCATTCTACTGTTAAAATAACACATAATCATCAGCAAGTGAATTCTAGAATCCCCAATCAGCATCTCATTACCTGCAGTCAGCTCTGAAATGAGCACAATTGGTGGGCAATAGCTGACATGGTATTTGAAGGGAAAAATATGAAAGAAGACTGTTTGGAAAATCAACAGGAATACAACCAGGTTAACCCCCAGTGATCAAATTTGTAGTTAAACAGCAACATTTACTGGTAGTTAGAAAGCCCTGCAAACCCGGCATCTTCTGTGTTTTCTAAATACATTTGCTTCCCTTTTCTGCCATCTTGATTTTTTTCAAGACAGTTACATTATTATCTGAAGTAGCAAATTATGAAGCTATGCTCTATGAATGACATCTTAATCTATGTCTCTTCAATGAAAATATTTATTTAAGCGACTTACTTCTTGGTACAATAATTTGCTTCCAAATGCAATATTGTTTTAACAGCAGACACTGCCATCCCATGTGCCTTAAGGACTAACATTTTATCCAGAATTAAGCACTGAGATTGACAGAAAGAGCTAAACTTAGAAGATTTAGAGTTCCTATATATCAAAGAATATGGGAACATATGAAGATGTCTGCTTATAGCAGCAGAGACCCAGCATGCCCCACATGAAAGTTTCACCACTCAGGTAACCCAAGGCTCCCTAGAGGAATATTCCCTTTGCCAGTATCTTGAGGCTTTCATTCTTACCCCTTTTGGTCCTGCCAACTTTGCCTACATATTGTCAATATATAAGGGGCACATAAGGATGCAGGGGGTGGTGGACAGCATACTTCTGAGTTTTTACAACAAAACCAGATAAACTCAAGATTTACCTTTCACAAGTATTTCGCAGCAAGTCCAGATTTGAAATTTACCTGAGTTCCATCTTCCCATGAATGTGAGCAAAATAAATAATAAAATTTCACATTACCTCATAGAGTGAGTGAAAGGAATGTTATAGCTTCAATTTAAAATGTCACCTAAAGGCAGTGTGCTAAGGACTTGTTAGCCAATTGATGGGCTTTTTGAAGATCATTGGATCACAATGTTTCTAATTTCATCAGTGCATTAATTCATGGTTGGATTCCTAGTTTCATTATTGGAAGATGATGGAAACTTAGTAAGTGTGACATAGGTAAAGACAGCAGGTCATGGGAGTATTGGCTTTGGGTCTACACCCTATCCTTGGCGCCTTTCTCTCTGGCTCTCTTTCCCTCTTTCTCTTTGCTTTCTGGCCACCACAAGGGGAGCAGATTTCCTTCATCATATTCTTCCACTATGCTATTTTTTCCATGCAACAAATCTCAAAGCAACACAGCCAACCAAACAAACCTGGGCTATAACCTCTGAAACTATGAGCCAGAATACCTATTTCCTCCTTTGTGTTGCTTTTCTCTGGTATTTTGGCACAGTACTGAAAAGCTGAGTAGCACAAGGAATAAATGAGAGGAAAGGGATCCTCCTTCAGCATAATTGCTCTCTTCACTACACAGGAAATTTAGTTTCCCCCCAGGTCAGCTACAATGATAATAAATATTAATTTTTAAAAAATTTAATGTATTTAGTACAGGGTACACAGGGTCTCACTACACAGATTGGACTCATAGTGATCCTCCTGTTTTCAGCCTCCCAAGCACTGGGATCATAGGCACATGCCACCAGGCCCAGTCTCATCCGCCCTCTCAGTGTGCCCCCGGGGCAGGGCCAGCACAGCACGCCAGGGATCAAACCCAGTCTCTGAGCCTGCCTGAGCAGACACTTTAGTCTGCTGAGCTGTCTGGCTGGCTTGGTAATAAATATTAAAAAGAGAATGATTTATGAAATATCGTATTGTCAGTAAATTCCCACCCTTTTGTAACAGACACTTCAGCTTTCATTAGCCCAGTAGTTTTTTACTAATCATGTTTATACACTTTTGCTAGACACAATGATCACATTCATCATAGGAAATTTGTACCAGTACATAATATATCTCAAGTCTTATTCCCATTCTCCTTTCTTCCCTGTAATCCTTCTTTGCTTCTCCATTTATAAAGCTCTGTTTCTATTGTTTTCCTTCCATGCTTAGTTTTTATCCCTATTCTTTTCCTTCCATTCCCTCCTTTGTTCTCCTTCCAGTTAGAACATTTTCTTCCTATTTCCCAACATCTATCTTCTATTTGGTCCTTATTAATCCTTCTGGTTTCCCACAAAAGAGAAACAGTATGATATTTAAGCATGTGTGTCAATTTATTTCAAATAAAATTGTATTCTTAAGGTGTATCCATTTCCCTATGAAAGTGTCAGTTTTATCCTTCTTTATGACAGAGTAGTACTCTATTGTATACAAAAAACACATTTTTCGTATGTATTCGTCCACTGATGGATATATGAGGTGTTTCCAAGATTTAGCTATTACAAATTGTACTACTATAGAAAAGATGTTTCCCCAGCAAAAGTAAGGGCCTGAGTTCAATCCCTGGTTCTGACAAAAAAGAAAAAAAAAAGAAGAAAAGATGTGCATGTGTCACTAAGGTATGATGCTTTTAACTCTTTCCTAGTCCCAGTAGTAAAAATTAACAAAGCGTTTGACAGTGTATGGCTGAGCCACAAGGTTATGTGAAGCTACTAGTGAGAGAAAGGAAGTAATATATTTATGAAAACTGCTAGCCTAAGTAGTAGCAACAAAGTATTGTAGTAAAATGTTGTTGAAAAATCATGATGGAAAGAAATCATAACACCAGCCAGGAGACTCTAAGTTGGAAAGTGATAAGGTACCCTATAACAATTTTATTGTAATTCTAAAACGCAATTATGTTCAAGATATTGTAGAAATAGAGGATTCTACAAAATTTTTATAGTTTTATTAAAAAAATGGATTAAAATTAATTACCTCACCAGACATATTTGCACACACCTATAATCCCAGCTTTCAGGAGGTTGAGGAAGGAGGATCTCCATGAGTTCAAGGCCAGCCTGAACAGCATAGTGAAATTTTTTCTCAAAGACCCAAAAATTGAAATTAAAAGAAAAGCATACTTTCTAAATCTATGTATCATTTGTACCCAAATATTTGCTAAAATTAGGAGGTCCAGATTGGAAAGTTCCAATTTATATGCACAGAAAGTGGAAAGGATATTCAACCACTTGGAAGACTGAAGGAACTCATTCTTCCTTTTTTTTTTCCACTAAGACCTTTAAAAGTCATGTGCACTATCATACAGTTCTAGGTATTCCTACCTCCAAGGTAAATTAGTTTGACATGACAGCATAGCCAAATAAGGCACATATAAAAAACCATTTAAGAATGTCAAGAGGCAGCCCAGGGCCCACCGAATCCTCATTCCAACCAGCTCCCAGGGCCAGGTGTGTGTGTGTGTGTGTGTGTGTGTGTGTGTGTGTGTGTGTAACTTCTTCCATCAGACAGGCCCAGTGTGGAACTCTGTGGCAGAACTCCCTGGAAAGAGGCTAGAGACAAAAACCCACTCAGTTGATCCAGGAGCAGAACATCTTGCCAGAGTGGGACAGCAGGTTCACTGCAGCAGGAAGAAGTGGAGCACAGTGGCCAGACCCAAACCACACGCACCTGGACTAGTTTGAACTTGGTAGATCTGACCTGGTGCTAAGGTAATAACTCTACCAAAGCTCTACACCAAAGGTCAGAAGACAGTGCTATGCAAAATGACAAACAGCAGGAACAAAATGCATTCTCAGACCCCAAGCCAACCCACAGCAAATGCATGAGACAATAGCATAGAAGAAATTGGAAATCACACACCTAAAATCTCTGAAATAATAGCATCTGAAGTAAAGAAACAACTGTAGAAAGGTATAGAAGAAATCAGATCAGAAATAATTTCTGAAGTAAAAAAAGAAATGATAACTATAATGAAAGAAGTACTAAGTGCTTCTAAAGAAGACACTAATAAAAAATAGAGGAGAAGAAAAAAATGACTGAATCCTTGAATAAGCAACATAAGAAAGAAATAGAATGCATGAAGCAGATTTAAAGTGCTATACAGGAAATTAAAAACCTCAATCACAAGCTGGCAAAACCATTTGAATGAAAGTGAAAATAGAGTTTCAGATCTGGAATACATCATTGCAGCTAGTGAAAAGGTAAGAAAAGATCTCTTAAAAACAACTAGGAGGCAGGAAAAAGACAATTCAACATATGCAAGATGATGCAAAGATGAATAACGTAAAACTAATAGGCATCAATGAGAAAGAAAGAGTTGATTCAAATAATATAAAAAGAATATGGGCAGAAGTAATAGCAGAAATCTTCTGAAATGTGGGGAAACAATCTGACAATCAGGTAACCAAAGCACATAGAACTCCAAATAACATCAACCCAATTAACACATCCAGACATATAATAATCAAGATCCCAGAAATCCAGCACAGGAACAGTATACTAAAAGCTGCTAAAGAAAAGAAACATCACATTAAAAGGAAATCAGAATAATGGCAGATTTCTCTTCACAAACCATCAATTCAAGAAGAGTATAGAACAAAGTACTTCAAGTCTTGCAAGAAAACAAATTCCAACCCAGACTGATATATCCTGCAAAACTCTCTTTCAAGTTTAATGGAGAAGTGAAATACTTCCATGACAAAGAACATCCAAAGAATTTCATGATGACAAAGCCAACCCTACACAGACTACTAAAAAATATTCTAGAGAGGGATCAAAATGACCACAACTCCATGAATGGGAACAGAAAGAACACACCAAATAGGGCAAACAATTAAACACAAGAGAAAAAGGGATATGCAACAACAGTCTTTCAATTATTCTTTTATATCAGCAGCAAAATATTTACATCAGCATACTCTACAAATGGACTTCTCCTGCACCCTATGGGTTATGATTATGTCTGGGTCTACAGGGTATATATCAAGAAAATAGCAGTAACTCAGTCCCACAAGTGTCACCTGGCCACCAGTAACCTTCATGGACACTGTCCATGTCCACCACATACTAGAACTTTGTGTGATATCCTATTCCCAAACTGTTAGAAGTGCTAGTCATATATTTGGCATTCCAGCATTTTTGTTATGTGTTATGTTTCAGTAATTATTTACTACCATGAAAATTCTTTCCTAGTTGTATTTTTGCATATATTAACCTATTCAAATACAGTGAGTACTCAGAATTGATCACTGATTTGTACATATGATATGCTACACTCTGGCCTCTTAATGTGACTCAAAATTTAATTTTAATTTTTGAATATTGTTTTGAAATATTTAATTTAATTTTGAATTAATTAACTTATTTAATTACTTTTCTGAATATTGTTTAATTTTAAGTTTTGTCTTATGACTTATACTGTTACTTTGACTTACAATCTACTTATAAGATATGGTATGATATTTTCTCCTAGTATTAGAAACTTTAAAAAGTATATTTCCATTTTCCATTGACTTTATATTATTTCTTCCTTGTCTTTTACACACACACACACACACACAAAAAGTATATATGTAACCAGACATAAGATTGATAGTTTTGTGGAAATCTTCAATGACCTTTTAAACGGGCCCTTCTGATATAATTATATTTTATATAGCCCTGCAAAAGTACCATTTTGAGAGCTCTTTTTTCCTTATGCAAGAGCATACAGAAACTTCTTTTGCCTTCTGGATTATGGTCTTTGTTATTTTCTACATACTACATCTGGAGATATTAGAATATTTCAAGTTTGTATAATTTTGGAAAATATTTTACTTTTAGTTTTCAATGGTATGTTTCCTAAGTACAAAATTCAATGGGGACAGATCTATTGGTGTTCTTTTAAGTCCTTTGAATAAATAAGCCTAGTTTCTTACCCCCCAAAAAAATTATAAATTGAGGTTTATATGCATACTTTGTTTTTTAATTGTGCTTTTTCAAGCAGCTAGCCTTTATTGCACAATTTTCTGCTCACTGTAGCATATTCCTGGTTCCTGCACAGAGCTGGGAAATGGGCATGTATCTAGGTGCATTTCTCTCTTGTCAGAACCCCTTATAGGTCTAGCTGCATTTCTGTTTGATAGTAACATGCTTTGCCCTTTAAAACACTACCTTTCAAAGAAGTCATCTCTAGTAAGCACAGTTGCTGCTCTCATCTCCCCTACCCCATCTTTTTCTATTCCCAAACAGGTCAGTTTTCCAGAAAGCTGCTCCAGGAAGGCAATCCACAGAGTAGATGGCCCTCTACTAGTGTAATTTTAGGGTAGGGACAGAGCCAGGTCAGAAAAGTACTTTCCCATTTGCTAGCACCAATAAGCCTTCCTCATAAACAAAAGTACAAATTCTCTTGAAAGAAGTGATACATTTGCTAAAACTTGCACTTTGGCAAGGAACACTGAAAATGGAGTGTGTGTGTGTGTGTGTGTGTGTGTGTGTGTGTGTGTGTGTGTATAAATGAAAGGGAGGGGGAGGAAAAGGGAGAGACAGACTGAGACAGACAGACAAAGACAGACTGACAGAAACAGAGACAGAGACAGAGACAGAAACAGAGAGACAGAGGACAGAAACCAAAGCAGGTAAATCTAGGCATGTACTGCAGGGGCCAGCATGCAATTTGAGAGACATTCACCTATTTATTCCTGTATTAAATGAAATTTTAGATGGAGAAGGTACTAATTTTAATAAGACACAATCTTTTGTATGTTTAAAAGACAGGAAAGGATAAAAGGAAAGCAGCCTTTGGTATTTTTACTACTCAAAGATACAATATCTTTTATTTTTGTTTTAGTCATTTTCTCTCATGCAATTTTAAATAAAACTCAGATCAAATTGTAAAAAAAGAAGGTCAGAGTGTGACTTGGACATGGTTCATAAAATTGAAGAAATCTGATCAGATCACCAGAGAAACCGTTAGATTCCCTCAACACAGATCCCATACTGTGAAAGAAATAATTACTCCTTTCACCCTTATATATGACACAGAATCCTGAAGGAGTAAATTATCAAATATCTTTCCACCTTTATTTTTGGTGCAATTTTAGATTAAAGTGAAAAGATATTGATTTGGCATCAATGAGCACCATCATGGCTGCTCTGCACACTCTGTAAACTTGAACACAACCTCATGGATGGCCTTTCCCATGCTACTATGCTCGCCCTTTTTTTGAGGAAGAGGCTGGTTTCACCCTCAACCTGGAACTTCTGATCTTGATGATGATCTATCTCTATACAAAAGGGACATATAATTAGGACATCCAGCTTTACCCTTTCAGTGTTTATTAACAATTTCCTTTCAAAGTGGCATCATGAACATAACTGTGTTTGAGTGTTGCTGGAGGGAATGAAACATGGCACGCCACCGTCTTTCTACTCAGGATCCCCGGGCTGGATGGCATCATTGTTCTCCATCATATGAATTTTTTTTAGAAACTGCACTGACAGTTACCAAATTCAGCATTCTGTCATTCTTCTTTGTTCTTATTATTTGTGATAGTAATTAACATTAAGGAAATCTTATTTCTTCACCACAGTAGCCTCAATATCCTATTCTTATTGTGTCATCACTGTATAATGCAGGATGTTTTTCATTTTCTCCTTTATTTATTCACCCTTCAAACACCCAACATCTTTTTAACTTCCTACTATAATTGGTCCGGTCTTGGCAGAAAAAATGGAAATTAAGTTAAAACTGTTTATTTCATAAAAACCTTATAAAACATGAGTTTAAATGAATATAGTATAAGAAATTAATTAGGGGCTGGAGAGATGGCTCAGTGGTCTAAAGCACCTACTTAGAACAAGCTTAGCAAAAGCATCAGGGACCGCGGTTCAATCCCCCAGCACCACAT
>NW_004524709.1:3715503-3736207 GCF_000260255.1 Octodon degus | reverse complement strand
TTTACATTTTTACTTTCTGATAAAATTGTATTATGTATAATTCCCTTTTTTGTTTTTTTCTTTGCAATGTCTTCATTCCTTTTTTACTCACTAAATGGTATAGTAAAGTAAAAATAATAATTCAAGAGATATATAATTCATAAAAGATGCAACTTGAGCAATCAATGGCTTTTAATAAGTCCTAGCCCAGAAAATATGTAAATACTGGTTTCTTTAAAGTTCATGGAAGAATACAAAGATAAGAGCAATTTTGTAAATAAAATGAATATATTTGAAGTTGTTTCATTTAAAGAACTAGTGCAATCCTCAAGAACTTATTTCAAGTCAAGTTTATGTGATGAAAACACTAAAGAGAAGTTTGGGCTGAAGATACTAAGTTGGAAATTTATATACACGTAAATAGCATCTGATGTTATTGGACTCTGAGTCTTCTGGGAAGAATAGGAAAAGAGAAAATTACAGCAATGAAATGTCATCTAAACAGAAGAGCTGTAGGATGAGCCAAATGCTATAAATGGATAATACAGAGTATGGTGGGCAAGTATGTGTTGGACTTAACAGCTGTCATTCTTATTTGTAACCTTGAAGCTAAAAATATGGGTGAGGGTGAAAGTGAGGTTAAAATAGGTACAAAGGCAGGCAGAGGAAGATCAATAAGATCTGAATGTCTAAGTCCTCCAAGTACCTCTTTAAAAATACATTGGCTGTGATTGAAAAAGTATCTATGCTCATTACTAAACAAGGTAGTAAGCAGAGAAAAGAAGAAAACCAGTTAGCAACACATGTATTTACTGCCCTGCAATTGATACAGTCTGTATGAAATGCGTTCTGCAAGGTTTGAATTATAATATGCTAACTTTTTGGAGTCATTCATTTAATAATATCATGCAATATTTTTCCATTATGTCAAGTATTTTCTAGTTTTGCTTCTCTGTTGCCATCTAAGTGTTATGGTAAGGGACAAGGCAAAAGTATCACCCAGTTATCAACATTACAGACTAGACTATATGAATAACTTTGGAGAAAAATTTTTGCTGCTGAATTTCACAACTGTTTTTCAAAACTTTTTTAATAGTAATACCCTATTACACATGACAAGTTAATAAATTCACTTTTTTCAGTTTTGTCTTTTTCCTATACTATCATTTTATACATAACTCTCCACAGAGCATGCTTGTAAATGCAATCCCAAATATACTAGGGGATTCGGTAAGTTGTTATTTTATTTGCAAATTTCTTATCCATCTATGTAATTAACATTTTGATGTATTTTTCTACTTACTCTTTGAAAGATTGTAATATTAGGATTAAATTAATTCCACAAAAATAAATTGGAACTCTCTATTTTTAATGATCTGTTGCACATTTCATCATATATAAATTACAGTTTATTCTTCTTTATAAGACTAAAAAATAACTTGTTTCAATAACATAAAAGAAAGCTGAAATATAGAGCCATTCATTGATATGGTTGACATTGTTCTTCAAAGTTTCTATGACTTAATTTTTCAAATTTTTACTTCTTGAAAAATTTCTGCATCTAAATTTTTCCTTTAAAAAGCATACATTTGGGCCTATGAGATATCTCAGCAGACTAAAGCACCTGCTTAGGCAAGCACAGGGATGGCAGTTTGATCTCCAGCAACACATGCTGTGCCAGTCCTGCCCTCTATGAATAACCCCAGTGCTTAGGAGGCTGAAAAAAACAGGAGGACCCCTAGGAGTCTGAGCTGTGTAATGAGACTCTGAAACAACCAAATACATTTAAAATAATAATATTAATAAATAAAAAGCATACATTTTATAGAAATTATATTTATGATCATAGATTTGTACATTGTATTCTTATAAATATCTCCTTGGATATAGTATATTTATCAATAAGTTTATGATTTTTTTATTTTAAAAAATCAATTTTTTAATAATATGAGTAAATTCAACTCAGTTCTTCAGTGTAATGTCTTATCTTTGTTGTTGTTGTTGTTGTTGTTGTTGTTGTTGTTGTTGTTTAATACAAGGGAAAAGTTTATTTAGCTTAGCTTATACAGGTTCCAGTCCTTAACTGGTTGGCTGCAAAGGGCAGGTTGACACATGGAAGAGGGGCAACAGTTCATGGTGGTGGAAGACAGTACAAGTAGTAACAGAGGGAGCTTTCCATAGTAGCCCAAAGGTAGCAAAGCAACAAGGGAAGGACAAGCCTTTCTCCTTGCCACAGGGCGGGAATAGAACTCATCCTCTTAGTTCTAGCTGCAAATATGCTAAAGCAATCACTGGGCTGATTTACTAATTGCACACCCTTAATCTCAGCATCACACACTCCAGATTCATCCACCTATGAAAAAGCCCATACTGCATGAGGGCTTGGGGAACATCTGACACAAATCCTAACAGCTAAGGTGCTGCTATTTTTTTCTACTGACTTCTCTGTTTGGAAGAGCTTTTTCTTGTTTCAAGAGTATTTTATGTTAAATCATTATTATTGAAAAGTCACAATATTTATTTCATATTGCGTTTAATTGTTGAGGGGAAAGGACAGAGAAGGGGCAGAAATAGTGTGTCACTGGAGTCCCTAAAGTATATACAAAACTTCCAGTAATATAAGGATGGGATGAGATGGCTGGAAAATCAGAAGATTCTTTTACTTTCTACTTATTTTTATAATCAAAACATTAGCCTAGGTAAGCACCTAGCCTATGGTATTTAGTAAATGCCAGTTACCTTGTCTAGCTGATTCTCTACAGACTAGGCTTATCCTAGCCCTCATCATGCTTCTCTTTTCAGGCAATGAAGCTCATCTAGAAAACCAGGGACTGCAAAGACAGTACAGTGTGGGTAACACAGTTGGTTACTATGTCTCTGTGTCCTCCCCACCCAATGTGCCAGAAAGGGGCTGAGAAAATCATTTCCCAAGTAGCTTTCTTGGGCCCAGCCAGCTTGTGCTGCACCTGGCTAGTGAGCTGAAACTGTAGTGCACTGTCCTCTCTTTTGGGGGATAATAATTGTAGGGAAAGAAACGCACATGCATGCTGATTTCATAGGCTGTCTCCAGGTTTTCAACAGGTTTGCTGGGCTCAATATCTTGGAAATCGACATCATTCACAGCTAGAACTTGGTCCCCTTCTTGAAGTCCTGTTTAATGTGCATCAGAATAAGGAATCACCTTGGAAATGAAGATGCCTACTTGGGAAGCCTTTCTTCCTTGGTTGTTAAATCTCAACTGAGCTCCAGGAAACTTCTTAAGTGTGACAATTTGGGGTAGAAACTGGATCAACTCATTGGTATAGTCTGGGTGGTATACTCTCTCAAGTGGCAAATCCATGCTGGGGGATTCTCATAGGCAGGTAGGAAAACCACTGGGTAGTCATCATAAGAAATCCAGCTGTCCCTCCTGAGCAAGGTCCGGCACACAGGCCTCCACAGCCCAAGAATGGGCGAGCCACCAGTTCTGTCTTATCTTTGTTAGAGAGTAATATATTTTAGTGTTAAGAGTACAGACAAAGAAGCTAGACTCCCTAGGTTTAAGCATTCTTCCTTGACCAGGCTAACTCTGGTTAAGTTCTTTAAACTCTCCATGCCTCAGTTGCTTCATCTACAAAACAAGGATAACAGTAGCAAGCAGATTGGTGAGGATCAAATTTGTTAATGTACACATATTGCTTAAAATAGTATCTGACACACATAAAGTTTATAATAAATGTGAGCTATCATTACTATCAAAAAAGCATTAACCACCTTGACGATGTTTTCTTTTATTTATTTATTTTTTCTTTGAATCTTAAGGATCTACAGGGACTCACAACTAGATTGGACTCATAGTGATCAACATGCCCCAGGGATGGGGCTGGCACAACAAGCTCAGGGATCAAACCCCTGGCCCCTGAGCCCACTTGCAGGTGCTTTAAGCCACTGAGCTATTTGGCCAGCCCCATGTTTTCTTACCTCAATTTGGGTATAAATATTTTACCCACATTGTATATATGTTCAAGCATGGATGTGCTTCAAAATGATGTTTTAAAGGCAATTTGAATAAGGGAAATTGACAAAAGATTAGTTTAGAAGGCTGGGTATATAGTTCAGTGGCACAGCCCCTACCTGGCGAGACAACACTCCTGAGTTTGATCCTGGTATCAAAAAATAAAAGATAATATTAGAAAACATCAGCAAAGGAAAGTCTAAGTTCCCATAATGGCTATTTTGAAAATCATAGCCTAAACTTGTCTGTATGCATTATTTTACACTTACTCAAATAATTATCTAGGACCAGGGAGATAGTTCAGTGAAATAAGTGCTTCCCTGGCAAGTGCAAAGTCCTGAGTTCAATCCCTGGTACCACAAATAATAATAATAATAATAATAATAATAATAATTTTCTGTTAATATTCTTATGCTTTCCAACTCTCTGAAAAAAATTCTTTCTGGTTTTTCTAGTCACAAATGCAAAAACCAGACTTTCTGAAACTTTTCAGAGACAGTGAAAAGATTCCTCGCTCTTTACTCCAACTGAAATAAGGAGTGTCTGATTATAAATTTGTATTTGTCACAAACACTTGCATGCAAAGGATTGGTTGGCTAGCCTGTTCATATACAAAGAAAACTCTCCTATTCTAAATATTCAAATTATATAGATCCTGGCTTGTATGACAGAGAAAAAGATTGAGAAGCAGAAACATAAGGATGAGAAGTGTGATGTGGAGCTGTGAGAAGGTCTGTGAGACTGTGAGAAGCACCTTGAGAGGCTTACAGGGCTCAGAGCCTGGTGCAAGGACCCAGGTGGTGGCAATAAGACCAAATTAGATTAATCTGGCAATTCTACACCCATCATTCCTGATGCCACTTTGAGTATAAAAAAGTAAAACACAAATCAGATTTCAAAAAATTTGAAAGGTAAGAGCTTAAGGGAATCAGCTGCAAGAAAGAACAACTATCCACATTGATTATGAAATGCAGCCAAGAAAAGTGACACACTAAGATCACATGAAGGTGCATTCTGCCTGTTCTTTAGATTTGTATGGTAAATATATAGTCATAAAAAATTTTCCATACCATGCATGCTAACTAGTGTTCTGTTACTGTAACAAAATGTCTGAGATAATGAACTTTTTGTATTATATAAGTTTATATATGAACTTATAAATACGAAAAGTTCATTTTAGCCCACACTTCAGAAGGATTGAGGGCATGATCTGTTGGCTGTGTTGCTTTGGGCCTGTAGCACACAAGCATAGTATGGCAGGCGTGTGCAGTACAATAAAACCATTACCTTCGGGCTGGGAAATGAAAGAGAGAAAGAAGAGCCCAGGTCCCAATATCCCTTTCTTTTTTATTTTTTTAATCTTTTTATTTATTTAAAGCTCAGACTCATAGTGACCAGCTGTCTCAGCCTCCCCAGTACTGGGATTACAGGCATGCATCACCATACCAGTTTTCAGTGGCCAGCTCCCGCTGCCCAAGGCTTCAGGACCAGCATGGAATGTGGTATCAGGGACCAAACCCAGGTCCTTGCACTTGCCAGGCAGGGCACTTAGACCACCAAGACATCTCCCCAGCCTCTCCCTTTAATGTTTACTAGAAAGAGTATAAGTTCTATAATGTTTAAATGTCAATCTCTGTCATATCAGAGAACAAAAATACATTGGTATATATCAAGTCCATGAAGCTTATTTGCACATAGGCCAAAAAAAAGCTCTTATTTTTTTATCTCTCTGCATTTTATTTTAATTCTGACATTAAAGGAGAAAATTAAACCTTAGGAGTTCCTATAAATTAAGCACTTTTTAGTAATATGAAATGATCTGCTGTTCCACATAACCTCGTAGACAAGGATTGTTTTCCTTTTGAAATCTGAGAAGACATTCCTGGATACCTCAATCTCCACTGTCATCACCAGGCAATATGATCTTGACCCAGATGTGAATGAATATCCATCTTATCATTATGGATTAATTAGTAATTAAGTTAGTTTTCTGAAACTAAACAGATTTCTAAAAGAAATTCTTATAAACGCCTTCAAGTTGAACAGCTTGGAAAATTACATTTTCTCATTAACCTGTATGAAATCACCACCATCTAAGATATGTCTGATACTTACAAAGAACTGGAAGAATGAAGAGACTTGAAATGGAGTCTGAGGCTGATGGAACAACCTCTATGTTTTATAACTTATTTTATTGGTATAAAATGCTTAAAGTAATTTACGTAAGTTTCACTGATGGAGACCGTAAAGGTTCACTTATCACTCTTCAAACACACACACCCAGGCCATCCCACCTTTCTGTAGCCAGCCATCAAAGACATCGGTTAGCCAAAGGTGCTTAGACTCACTCCTAAGCAGGACACAGAGGACTCATCTGTCCATGACTTGGGTGGAAGAAGGGGGTGTGCTAAGCCAAGCCACGTTCTCCCTTCTACTTGGAGCCAGATTTCTTACAGGGAGTATGTGTCCTGCTACACAGGTTAGTGTCACAGGCTGCTATGAGAACTAGATTTTTCTAGCTCTGTCTCTGACTTGGAGGACACATCTTCCTCACTCTTGAGCACAAAAGCAAAACATAGAGTTAACAGGCCACAGTCCCTTCTCTTTCCATTAATAACTGGCAATATGAGCATTAGTAGATCATTTTCATTGCCTTTTCTTGTTCTGTCTGACTTGGTTCTAAATTTAGATAAGGAGGGGATGCTCTGTGTGGAAACCCCTCAAAACATCACCACCAGCCTTAAGGATGTTTAATCTAGATTTTTTTTTCAAATTTACTTCTAACCATAGAATTTTTTGTTTATTTATACACATATCCTCTCACTAACTTGACTAGACTGTTTTTGACCCACCTTAGCCTTCCTAATAACTAGTATTGCAGACAAGTGTCACCACAAAAAGCTAGATGTTTTATTGTAGCAGAACTGTATCCCTTAAGATAAAATAACCAATTATGTGGGGAAAAAAGAGTAAATGGGCAAAATTTTCTAGTTATTTTTGGTAAGATTATTTCTCTTTTAGGTTTTCCCATGTTGTAACACTTTTCATTAGGTATATCTGGACTCCTTTTCTTCTGTTTTTTTATATGAAGTACTCTCTAGTTAGATATAAAATTTTTACAAGATTAACAAATGAAAATTTATGGAAAGTAAACAAATAAAGACAATATGGTTGCTGTGATGTATACAGTTGATCCTACAAAAAATTATGCTTAGTCCCAAAGCCTATTACCCATTTCCAGGCAAATCATCTGCTTTGCTTTCCTCCCATACCACCTGCACGAATACATAATGACATAATTTTCCTGTCAAAAGCAACCTCCTAGATAGTTGAACTATTTCTCTTTATGGAAAAAAAGGTGGTCATATGTATTCACCATTTCTTCTTAATGGAGAGATACCCTGGTGACCAGAAAGAAACACCCACAGAGCAGAAATAATAATGAAGTCTAAAATTCAATCCTTGAATAAGTATGTAAAACAGTTGCTAAAAACAGCATACACTTGTGTCTGTTTATGTTTATCACTTCTTTTGAAAAAAAAAGATCCAATTTCTGGAAGGAGTGATTCAACTGGGGAACAAACCACACCCTCTATCCCCATCCTGATAGATCTTCACCCACTAACTTTCCTCTCCTCTCATGCAGACATCTGGCTCTACTGCCAGGATTGTCTAGAATTCCCTTTCAGATACACCATTATTAATGGATACTGACTGGCGTAGGTCACTTCCTTGTAATTCATTAATTTTTAGTTGTTGCACTGAAGGGAAACCCATGAAATTTCTTTTCTTGAAGATCTTGAAGACTAAGATTAATTGATGGGACATATTTTTAAAATTATAAAATTCCCTGCAGTTTTGAAAACAGCATTCTTAGCTATTTTTGAGACATGAATTATTCTTTGGAGAAATTTAAAATGTAGGAAAGATTTGCAATATTGTAAAGCTAAGCTAGTGGAGTAAATTATACAGCTGCATGGATTTTATGGCTGAGTATCCCCTAACCCAGTCCCCCTGGACCCCAAGAGTTGTTGCTGTAAGAGGGTGACCATAACCACTGTCTATTAAAATGAAGGACACCACACTTATCCCTAAGTACCATGTGCTCCCTGCTGCTCAGTTGGACTGGTGAGTCTCATCCCCTCAAAGTCCACACTTTCTAGAGGCTGTTGGGAAAGTCTAGCAGATAGAGCAGAAATGCAAGAACATTAGCATTCTTTAGGGCAGATCATGTGAAGTTAAGAGAAAAAAGGGCTATATATAAATTGTTCTCTGTCTTCTTCCCCTAGATGAACTATTCCAACTTATCCAAGTTTCCATGACCCTCTGAAGATGTCCAATGAGACTGGTCAGTCACTGCTCCAAGCAAAACGCCATGACCAGCCTGGCCAGCCACCTCTGGGGCTGACCCCTGCTTTCTGTCTGGCCTCTCTTCCCTTATCCCCTTACTCCTATTTTCCTGATTTTGTATGACTTCATTAAAGTGTTGAGGGTAAGTTTATGTCTCAGGCTCTATTTCCTAACAACTCAATATAAGAAAGAAATACATTTTTTACAAGGTTAGTCCTCAAAGAAAAACAATGTAAATCTCTTGAAACTTATATGAAATTCTCTTAAACTACTTATTTGGTAAGTGGCACACTGAAGCTTCACTTCAGAATTTCTGAAGTTGTTCCCATAACATGAGCATTTTGAAAAAAAAAAAAAGAATCCCAAACTTTATTAGTCCATTATTATCCTTGATGAGCCAATATTTACCATATAATTATTTACACCTTTTCTAATAATATGGGAACTAATAAAAATCTTTGTGTGGGCAGGATAATTGCTCTGAGTCACCTTCAAGATTATGTTACTCAGTGGCCTGCAGCAGGTGCTCATTTCATCTGATTTGTATCATTTTTACTTATGTCTGTTACATTTCATCAAAGCACAGTAATTATGTAACATAGAAATAAATTCTGAAGAATATCATAAAATGATAATCATAGGGTTGGTGAACATAAGAATAATATACTAGTCCTCTATTTTTATGGAATAATAAACGTATAGGAAATGTTCTGTGCAAGAAATAGAACAAGGCATTGACACATGTTAAGCAATTGATATAAAAATAATAAATTTTATTCTATTGCTAACTGTAAAATTGAGTTTTTCTATGTATCAATATAAAATCATGTATGCATCTAGAATGTATAAAACAAACATTTTCTAAGACTTGTTTTAAAATTATCAACTATGATTTACATATACTTTTTGTTTTCATATTTACTGTTCCAAATGTATTTCTCAGGAAAAAACAATGGGGAAATAGTCTTAGTAAAAATGTGTCTTATAAATAAGACACATTGCATTATATTTCAGAATTCTTGTCTCTGTATTTCATTATTTTGTCACTATTATTTCATTAATTTATCATTATATTTCCAAGAATCTATCTCTGTGGCGATGGAAGACTACTTTTTCAAACATATAATTATTTAATTAGATTTGTTTTATTTTTGAAGTTAGTTATTCATGCACCATGGTTTTGAAAGTAAAGTAAAATGGGAAAACAAGGTGATCAAGTAGAACATAATTCAAATTTTAAAGTATAATTTTCATTCAGAAAATAAACAAGTCTATGAAATATAGGACTAGATTACATTGCCTAACAGCAAACTATAAATCATTGTTATTAAATTAATCAACATATAAATTTGCTTCCATTATCAACTCACATAAGACATGACAAAAATAAAATATTTCTTCCTTTAATTTACCTTAGTCTTTCATCTTACCTTCAAGAAACATTGATGACTTTATAAAACAGCAATAAATGTATAAAGTTTTTCTATACTTTACATCATGGAAATAGTTCACCTTTAAATTGGCATTTTAAGTCTGTTTTCTCATTTAATTCCCATATGAGATTAAGAATACAATATACATTTATGAAATTATGATATTCTCAACCTTAAATACATACGATTCATATTTGTTAGTTGTACTTCAATAAACCTAGAAAAAAGAGAAGTATAAAGAGTCTTTTTTATCTGCTTTGTTAACACTTGGACAAATTGAACAGTAAATAAAATATGCCCATCAAAACATATCAGACTCTCAGTAGAAATAAAGGAAATTTTGAACTTAAGTATGTCTTCATCATATTTTTTCCAAATTCTCAAGAAATACTTTTAACCATTTGCACTTGTGTATGAACACAGGGATTTAACTAATTTTTTAATTCAAATTTTATACTTAAAAGAATACCTATTTTAGGCACTACTGTACCTTGGGCCACTCGTATGACCCTGTCACATTTTCACCTAATTCCTCTCAGTTTTTTCTTTTCCTGTAGATTATAAAATCACAGCCCACTGAAAGAAGAGGGTGTGCCTGTTTATTGCCTTTACTGCTGGGGACTTAGTATTTGTAGCACTTCCACAATGGCCTATTTAAGGGCACAGTAATATGTTCAATCTATATATAGCTTAGGTAGATGATAGATAGATAGATAGATAGATAGATAGATAGATAGATAGATAGATAGATAGATAATATATAGATAGATGATGGTAGATAGATGATAGATAGATAGATAGATAGATAGATAGATAGATAGATAGATAGATAGATAGATAGATAGATGATATTCCAAAGACAGTCTTCATTCCCAAAATGGACAGCTACATAAGCCTTCACTTCAGCTCAGTGAAGAGAAGAGAAGAATTGGCAAGGAACAGTATGTGCTCACATCATGGCCTGTTGTGTAAGTAGATGACTGACAAAGTCCTGGGAAAGGTCTATACACCTCAGAACTGGCTTGTCTTTCCATCAGACCTGCACATGATTCTGGCTCCTGTTTTCCATTTAAGGACATTACAGACCCTGAACAACACCCTGGGATCAGCCAATTCTATAATGTAATCCAGAATAACACTACCTGTCTGCTTTTCATAGAAAGAGAAGTAAATAGAATTTTATTTCTACTTGTGAAATCTGCTTTTTTGTATATATTATTGAAAAAGAAATGTGAAAAATCAAGAGTACTATTTAAGAAAGTCAGTGACTCTTGTACTCATGTTTCCATATTCTTTCAGTTATATTTTCATCAGTTGAGAATAAAAACCATACTGAGAAAGGTTTTTTTTAAAGGAAGAAAATAAGCAAATAACAAGAACAAAGATAAAAGCAAAGCAACAACAAAATAAATAAATAAATAAATAAATAAATAAATAAATAAATAAATAAAAAAGCAAAGCAACATATAACGTTAAAGATAATACAGAACTTCAAAACAAGATGTCTGAGAAAGAGTTGAGGAAAGCAGAATTCATCCTATTGATATTTATCCCAATAAATCCCTCTTGCACTTTCCTTCTCTCTCTTCACTGCCACTGATCTAAAAATCATTTTCTTTTCCTCAACTAAGAGAGAAAATATGACCAAGTCAAACAATCAAAGACAAAGCTTTAATGCAAAAACCAATGAAATCCACAAACAAGGACAAAATAATAGCAAGAAACTTAAACCCTGATTTCCTAAAATTTTTAGTTACTATTTTCACTTCACCAATATCCTTCCCTATAAAACATAGTAACCTGAAAGTGATGAAACTGCCCCCAACAACACAATGAACTACTGGTCTCTCAAGATAAAATCATGCTGCTGTAAAGACATCTGTAGACATCCATGGATCTTGGTCTCACATTGAGGCATGAAAGTAAAGCTTAAACTAAGTTTCTTAGTTACATATTTTTCATTGCTGAGACAAAATATCCAACACTCAGGTTAAGGAAGGAAAGGTTTATTTAGCTAACAGTTTGTGGAATTTTCAGTCCATAGTTAGCTGGCTCCAAGGCAGGGTGGCCCATGGAAGAAGGACACAAGGCAGCAGAAGACAGCAAAAGCAATAGTAGTAAAAAGGGGGAGAGCAAGCTTCTTTTCCTCCCTTACATTGTAAGCAGGCTAACCCACACCCAGGAAAGGTATACCAATCACATCATCTTTGGTCCATCCTTTGCACAGGATGAGGATGTTTGCAAAGTGAGGACCCTCATCCCTTGCTGGGTCTCCTAATTAAATTTCTAAACTTCTCAACCTGGCACAATGTATCAAACATTACAAGCCACCCCTCCCCTCGTCAACTTTAAAGACAGGCACATTTCTTTAAAACAGTTTCCAGACACAATGACATGCTTATTCTTGTCATTTCACAACTTAAACATTATGACACAGATTTAACAATCCTTAAAAATAAGTATTAAGTCTATAAATATTATGCTACATTAGAAGCATAACATCTTGCCCCTCACCTCTCAAAGATTCAGGTACTTCCTTTTATGCAAAGAGCGTTTAGTCCATCTGCAAGAGTTGTCAAAATCCTAACAGTTTCAGTGTTGCTGAAAAATGCAAGTCCCAAGTTTCCTCCAATATATAAGGAAAACTATTAGCTGCAAAACATTGTACAAATGTCACAAGATAAACTTCTTGTTGCAAAATTTATAAATAAGGGAATACAAGGATTGAGATGACAGCAAGTCCAAAACCTAGCAGGGAAAACATTAAGTCCTACAGTTCCACATGCAGCATGCAAGGCATTCTGTGATACATTGTTCATTGCAAAGGGCTTGGATGGTTCCTCCCTATGGCATTTCCGGTGGTTGTTGCTCCCAAGGCTTTTTTTCTTGGGCCCACTTTGCTTCCCTCTTGCAGCTTTCCTTAGATGATGCATGTTCCTGTTTTTTCTAAACCTCTGGGTTTTCCCATGCACTTTTGACTTCACCATCACAGCTTCACATATTGCTTTCTGGGAGGTACACTGACTGGGTGCCTCGGGCTCTGAAGTTGAAATGGAAGACTTCTTTATCCCATAATTCTTGCATTTTTCAGGTACCTAAAACCAGCATCATGTGGATGATGCCAAGATCTGCAGTCATGTAGAATGGTAGCCAGGCTTCTGACACTCTTGACTGTAAGCTTCAAATGTCTGGTTTGATGGACATTCTGAATCTAATCCTAAGAGAAAAAATTTCTACGCTGCCACCATTCTGAAACATGATGTGGATGCTGCCATTATGGTGCTTTGAGGCTTTGTCCTCAAAATAAAGCCTTTCACTTATCAGTTTTAAGGCTGCAAAGGGAAGAGTCCTGTTGCTTCTCTTGATACCCTAAGGTAATCTTTTACATTCTCCTGTTCCTTCTCAGTAAATGAAATCTCCTTAGTTCTATCTTTTTAACCCACATCTTTACTGGAGCTTCCTTTCTGACCAAACTTACAGCATTTTAAATTGTGCTGCTGAGCTCCATGCTCTTGATTCTCAACACAGATCTGGCTAAAAGCCCCCAGCAATAGCCATGCCACTGCTTCAACATTAGACTACCTTGAAATTTCTTCTGCCCAATTAGTTAGTTCATTGCCATTAATTTCATTTTCAGGCATAGTCTCTCACACAAGCAAAATGCAGACAAACTTTCTTCCAAGCTACAGCATGCATGGTCTGGAGTCCTCCAGCCAATGTAGTCCTTCCCAGCAGAAAACTCCCAACCTTGGTCTGAACTGGCAGTATTTCTATCAGCCTTCTGGTCTGTGAGATCTGAGCAAAATCTCCCATACAAAACAGCCTAAGTCATGTCAGCTCTATTTTTCAGCTGGCATCTCTTAACCTTTTAAAATTCTTCCTATAAGTCATGCCCAAATGTTCTTGAACCACATGAACAAGTATAGTCACAGCAATAACCCCAACTCTCTGATACAAATTCTGCCTTTATTACTTTTATTTCATTGCTGAAACAAAATACCCAACACTTAAAGTTAAGGAAGAAAAAGATTATTAGCTCACAGTTTGTGGAAGTTTCAGTCTATAACCAGCTGGCTCCATGGCAGAATGGTATGGCCAGGTTCATGCCACCCTGCTCAAGGCAGCAGAAGACAGCAACAGGAGCAAAAAGAGGAGAGAGCAATCCTCTTTTCCTCCCTTTTGTTGTAAGCAGGCTGCCTCCCTCCCCCACTAGGGTGGGTATAGCACTCACACCATCCCCATGCCCTGCTCTTCCACAGGGTGAGGATGTTCACAAAGAAGACTCTGGCCCCTTGCTGAGTTTCCTACAACTTCTATCTCTCTCAGGTTGACAGAATGTATTAACCATTATACTGAAATTTTTAGCAACTGTAAAAGAAATGATTTTTCAGGGTGAACATGTAATATTTTGGATGGGGAGAAGCAGGTGACATCTGAGGGCTTCAAACAAACAAGAAAAAAGATTTTGTAAAATATTTCTACCTTGATCCATTTACCCTTAAATGCATTCAGCTAGCTTTGATAGCTCAATAATGCTTGTTGACTTGCTGACAGAGGTGTTCTAAGACCTTCAATTGCATTCCCACTGCCTTTTTCTTTCACTTTTGATAGCCATATAATCATAGTCACAAATAAAGAGAAAGGTCTGAACCAAACGTGCGTGCATACTAAGCACTCTCAAGGATCAAATTATGTATTTCTCACTATTTAAGAAAAAATAAGGCAACAAATGCATTACATTATCATTGCATAGTAGGAATTCATATACATATGATTAAAGTAATTCTCCAGCAGACATAAGGGAAATTAATGAAATTTCACTTTAGTATCCAGAACAAGGGTTACACAGTGGGTGAGAGGGTATGTTATTAACGTTGTCTTTTCAATTTTTCACACATGAGAAGGAAAAACTGTGAAGAATCTTTCTTTGCCCTCTTCAGACTCAGGATAAGTTCTTGATTCTTGGCAATTAAACCTCATAATTACAAACTTGGCCCACATCTGTTTCCATATTGCTAGAGTCAATATATCACATCCATATGAGTCTCTTCGGATTGATAGAAGTAAATACTTGATACATTTTATTTCACTTATGTGAATTTTTTCAGTTAAACTCAAATAAAATTTAATACTAAAGAACCTCAAATACTTGCTTACCAATTACATGAAAAGTCTCCATTTTTACATGGAGATCATTAGGAAGTTCACCTTTTCCTCAACATGTCTTCTGATACTTGTCAATTGTAACAGCTTCTGCTACAATGTGGTAACATGAAGACTATGTCTTCTATGGTGACCAGTTAGATATCACAATGGGAAAAACTGGCAATTATGTACATTTCACTAACACACAGTCTACTGGGTTGGCTCTCCAAGGTGTAGCCATCTTGCAGTATATTTGGGTTGTAATCTTGGGAACCTCTGTAAACACAAAAGCTTGTGGAGGCTAAAGTCCTTTAAATGAAATTACACAGTGTTTCAAGATAACCTTTACATAGCCCTCTTTAACTTTAATATCTCTAAGTTATTTATTATACATTATAAATGCCATGTAAGGAGCCCACTTATTGTATTATTTAGGGAATGAAGATAAAGAAAATGAAGTCAGTATATAATCTAAGTTCAAGTTGTTTTTTCAAATATTTTTAATCCATGGTTAGTTAAATCTAGATGTACAACCTACAGATCTGTGCTGCTGACTGCACATATCTTTAGCTTGCATGTATATTCATATACCATAACAGGCACATGTGCACACACACACATGCAGGCTCACACTTGTGCTTCCTGTTCATAGCAATGGTTCAGTTACTAGAGCCATAGCCAGTCTTCTCCTTACACCCTGGGCAAAGTCACACTTTTCCTTCCTGTTTTCCTGCACTGGGTCTGAGGATTTGAGTTCTAGGACTGCTGTCACTGTGAGCATTGCAGACAAGAGCAGTGGAGAAAACTGAAGTTTCAATATTTCTCCTCTATGGTTTCTTTGTAGGACTTTGGGTCATTTTCTCACAACTACCTAAGTCTCTAACCTTCCCAGATTTGTTCACCTTATCACAAGTCCCAAGGAAATATCTCCTATCATTTTTTCTGCAACTGGGATGATTGATAACATCCGGTCTCTAGGGCTAATATAGACAAAACAAAGACAATTGCTTCCTTTTTTTCTCCATACTGAGTTATAAGTCACTGATATGGGTTGTGTCTACTCGCCCTCCAAAAGCTGCATACAGGCATTATGGGGCCCATAGAGTTTGTGATTAATTTGTTATGCAATGTGGGGATTATGGGTGTGCTACACACACTCTTGTCTGGGTAGTATGCATACAGTATAAGAGAAGAGAGAGGCTTTCTAGCTGCTATAGCCACTGCTCCTCCCTATGCTACTTGCTGCTTTACATCACCATAAAAGGCTTACATTTTCTATGTGCTACTCTGCCCTAGAATCAGCCTAGTATGGACTGAAACCTCCACTAACTGTGACCTACATAAACCTATCCTTCCCTAATTGTGGATGTTGGGTATTTTGTCCCAGCAGTGAGGGAAATATAACCATAATTAAGACAATAAGTTACTTCATGAAGGAACAGGCACTCATCCCAGACTTCCTCCTTATTTTATATTTCCTGTGACAACCTCAAAGTACATTTCTAGTACTTTTCCAGCCCTTCATCCTTTTAAAAATTGTTTTAAAACATCTCTTTTATTCATTTATTTATGTTATGGTTTATGTCTAGTTGTTCCCCCAAAGCTTGATGTAGTCGTGGGGTAAGAACTTCTAGAGTTTGAGGCTAACTCATGATCCATTGGGATTATGGGTTTTAGTACTACTGGGATTATGGATGTGAGTACTACATCCAGCCTTGGAGCAGATGGTCTGAATGTAACATAAGAGAACAGAGAGACAGACTTTCTCTCTGTTGCGATTGTTAATGCTACTCCTCTATTTTGGCTCCTCCGTTATTTGCCACCACCATGAACTGCTGCCCTTTGCATGTGCCTATCTGCCTTGGATCCAGCAAAGTGTGGACTGAAATTGACAGTAGCTTTGAGATGAACAAACCTTTCCTTCTTCATTTTGGGTGTTGGATATTTGTCCCAGCAATGAGAGAAGAGTAACGAGACAATTTATTGGGGACAAGTTCTTGCTACACAGAATGGACTTGTAATGATCATCTGTCTCAGACTCACCAGCAATGAGATTATATATGTATACCACCACAATTGGGTTTTTTTCCATAATTTTATTGAGAAACAAATAGCAATGAGACAGTTTCAAAACAAATTGGTAGGACAGTTCCAATAATTAACACATTGCATACATTCTTCCTAGTGGTTAATTGCTGTACAAGATGCAGACTTGATATCCTATTTACAAACACCATTAGAACAAATCCCTCTATTCATTAAGAAAATGTAACTATGTATCTATCCTAACCATTTTGAATACACAGATACAAAATGGATATTCATCTGTATCCCCTTTTTTGTTTAGTTCCGTCACTTGAATATTTTAGGTGTGTTAACTCAGCAAAGTACTCTAAAAGAGTTCAGTAGTCCATAACACTATTGGGTCTTCCACTTGACTGGCAGTGTCAGAAATTGTTGAAAAGAGTCTCCTACAACTCAACATAACACCATGGCTTTAATTCTTATACATTTTTTATACTTTTCTGATGGTTGGTTAAGACCAAGACAAAGTAAGACCTATGGAACAAAAGTTGTACCGTTGGACCTGATAAGGTCAGTCAAATCCCCTCAGGATTTAATCTGAGATCCTGTACCTCAGATTGTAGATTCTTTGTCAGAGCCAGCCATGTGGATGAGTCACAGCCATTGCTTGGCCAATGTACTCTCTTTGAAAGCCTGAGAGAATGTTTTCTCTCCATGTGACTCTCCTTAGGCACACTCTATATCATTGATCACTTTCTTCTTTGATCAGAAAATTTGGGAAACTTCTGAGTTAAATGATGGTACAGTACAAGTTCTCATATGCCCTGAGTCTTAATTGACCTTGGAAGGCTAGGGCCAAAATGTTGGCTTTCCTTGTAGCCCTCCTTTTTCTCTAATTTTGGTCTGCAAACTTAGGTTGTTAACCCTCCAGAAGAGAAGTTTATTGTTATTACCATACAACGTAGGCTGTTAAGCTTAACCTCACTATCTGTCTGAATATCAAACATCTTAGGCATAACATGGAACAGGTATTTTTTATCAAGAATCCATATGTTGAACCTAAAGTCCCTACAGAATATGATGAAAAAACATTTAAAAAATTAAAATATATTTTAAAAATAGGCATAAAGAATTATATAAATGTTATCTTTACACATAAGTCCAGAAATCTAACCATATACAACTTGTAGCAGGACAGTCCCACTACATTCCTTTTCCTGTCTCCTGCCTTCATTCACCATCCCCTTCTTTTTGAACAATCATATACCCAAGAGACAGCACAGCAGCAACTGGCATGTCATGACAAGCACCCTGTATTCAGAAGACCAGAATGACAGGCACTCTAAGCATGAACCTATTATTACAAATTGCCATCTTCAGTGCAGTTGCTTAGCTCAAAGGTGTCTGTATATAGTTAGTCAGGGTGAGAATCATTCCAATTAACTGCTAGAGTCCGCACACTGATTTCCATAATGGGTGCACCAGAATATATTCCCACCAACAGTGGAGAAGGGTTCCTTTTTCCCCACAGCCTCTAAAACATTTGTTGTTCGGTGATTTCTTTATGATAGCCATTATTTCTGGGGTGAGACGATATCTCAATATTGTTTTAATTTGCATTTCATGGATGGCTAGTGATGTGGAGCATTTTTTCATATATTTATTCGCTTCTTTACTTTCATCCACTGAGAAGTTTGTATCCATCTGGGATGCACATTTCTGGACTAGGTCTTTAAATTTTGGGGCCCTAGTGTTTTTTAGTTCTTTATAAATTCTAGAGAATAGACATTTGTGTGAGTACTTATTTGTCATGATTTTTTCCAGATTTGTGGGTTGTCTTTTCACTTTATTGGTAATTTCTTTTGACGTGAAAAAAACTTCTCAGTAAGAGCAGGTCCCTGTTGTTAATTCTTTCAAGTGTTTCCCGTGCAATTTGATTTTTGTTCATGAACTCTTTGCCTGCCTCTATGTCTTCAAGAGCTCTTCCTACTTTCTCTTCCAGGAGATTTAGTGTCTCTGTTTTAATGTTTAGATCTTTAATCCATGTTGACTTTAGCTTAGTGCATGGTGATAGACCTGGGTCAAGTTTAATTTTCAGCATGAAGAAAACCAGTTTTTCCAGCACCATTTGTTAAAGAGGCTATCTTTCTTCTAGTGAGTATGTTTGGCCCCTTTGTCAAAGAGAAGGTAGCCTAGTGTGTTTGTAGTAGATTCAGCTTCTTCTAATATATTCCATTGATCCTCAGGTCTATTTTGTTGCCAGTACCTTGCCGATTTTATCACAGTAGCCTTGTAATATAATTTCAACTCAAGAATTGTAATGCCTCCTGCCTTGTCTTTATTGCCCAAGATTGCCTTTCCAATTCTAGCTCTTTTCTGGTTCCAAATAAATTTTAGGAATGATTTCTCTAGGTCTGTGAGGTATGTTCATGTTAGTTCAATAGGGATTGCATTACATCTGTACAGCAATTTTGGGAGTATGGCCATCTTCACGATGTTGGTTCTTCCTATCCAGGACGATGGAATATCTCTCCATTTTCTGAAATCCTCTATGATCTCTTGTTTAAGAGTACTGTAACTTTCCTTGAAAAGATCTTTGACTTTTTTAGTTAGATTAATTCCAAGGTATTTCATTTTCTTCGGTGCTATTGTAAAAGGTATTGTTTCTATAATTTCCCTCTCAGTGTGTTTGTTGTCTGTGTAGAGGAATGTTATTGACTTTTGGGTTTTGACGTTGGATCCTGCAATACTACTGAATTTCTGTATTAATTCTAATAGCTTCTTGGTGGAGTTTTTTTTTGTTCTTCCAAGTAAAGTATCATATCATCTGCAAATAATGATAATTTAACTTCTTCTTTCACTATTCATATACATTTTATTTCTTTCTCTTGTCTAACAGCTCTAGCTAATGATTCCAGAACTATATTGAATAAGAGTGGTGATAGAGGACATCCTTGTCTTGTACTAGATCTAAGAGTAAAAGATTTCAGTTTTATCCCATTTAGAATTATGTTAGCCATTGGGTTTTCATAAATGGCTTTTACCAGATTGAAGTAGAGGCCATCTATTCCAATTTTCTGTAGGACTTTGTACATGAATGAGTGTTGGACTTTGTCAAAAGAATTTTCTACATCAATGGAGATGATCATGTGGTTTTTAGTTTTCACTCTATTGATATAGTGTATTACATTTGTAGATTTCCGAACATTGAAACATCCTTGCATCCAGGGATGAATCCTACCTGGTCATGGTGTATGATCTTCTTGATGATTTGCTGTATTCTATTTGCTAGGATTTCATAGAGGATTTTGCATCTCTGTTCATGAGGGAGATTAGCCTGTAGTTCTCTTTCTTAGTTGCATCTTTCCCTGGTTTTGGTGTCAGTATAAAACTTGCAGCCAGATTTTGAGAGGATTGATTCCTTTTCTATTTCATGGAAGAGTTTGAGGAGTATAGGGACTACATCTTCTGTATATTTCTTGTAGAATTCAGCTATGAGTGCATATGGACCTGGACTATTCTTTGTCGGTAGGTTTTTTATTACATCTCCTACTTCATTGGCTGTTATTGGGCTATTGAGAGTGGTTATATCTTGTTGATTCAGCTTTGGCAATTATGCACCTTTCTGGGAATTTGTCCATTTCTTCTGTGTCTCCTATACTGTCAGAGTAAAGATTCTCAAAGTAGCTATTGATTATCTTCTGAATTTCCACTGTGTCTGTGGTAATTACACCCTTTTCATTCCTTATTGCTTGTATTTGAATTTTTTCTTTCCTCT
>NW_004524709.1:3708099-3715403 GCF_000260255.1 Octodon degus | reverse complement strand
ATAAAAATAAATAGATTTGTGCGATCAAGGCAGCTGCAACAACCTGACTAAAGACAGTTGTGAAGCAGGACTCCCAGAGCCGCTTCAGAAAGTGGCCAGAACAGTGGGATCAGCGTGTTCAACTCAAGGGCAAGAAGACCGAATGGGATCGATGTCAATGTGTCTTTTACTGTAATAAGTTTATGAAATAGTCCCTGTAATTTTCAATCACACCTCACGCACATACTACAATATACGTGTAGGACCAGCAGCATAATTTACAGGGCTCAGTGCAAAATGAATTATGAGCTCCTTGTTCAAACACAATATATCTCATTAAAATATTTTTTTAAATTGAAAAAAAATCCTTAAAATTTTAACTTCAAATTCTCTAACTGATATTTTTGCCACACGTTATTTTCTAAAGCTGGTGATAAGGCCATATCCGACTCAACAACATGAAGAAATGTAGTTTATTGATGAGAGAAGCAGTGGCATTACCCTAAAAAATGCACACAGACCTGGGAGGACTCTGAGCCCATTTTATGCAACATGACAGAGTAGTTCTTACCAACTCAGTATGTATAATCATTTGGGGAACAGGTTGATGCTATAGAAGAAAAGGAAACAGAGAAGATAAAGCCTAAGAAACTTCCTGGGAGTATACCTATGTGATTATGCCCAGTGTTTAAAGATTAATAAAAGACTACAATAACCATATGAGTAAGAATAAACTCTGAACCCTCAGGAAGGCAAGTCACTTTTCAGGAAATAGTTACTGATATTTTGAAATGCCACCTTTAACCAGGAGCAAACAGAATGTAGATTCATATGGAACAAGGAATATTATAAAGATACCATGGCCTCATGAGAAGTTATTAAAATTTTTAGCATTTACTCATCATTTTCATGTAATATGTGGATATTTTAAATAAATTTTCTATACTGTGATTATTTCTATCTTTCACCTGCCATTTCATGTAGGGTATGTTGGTACCAATTAAGTTTATAAAATCTGTAAATTTCATATTATCAAAATAAGATTCCCACAGAACACACAATAATAGCCGTCATTGGAAACCTGACACTGTGTACATCCTATAGATGAGCAAAAAGTCTGCTTGGCAAGGTAAAAAGGAATAGCATTAATTGGGATAAGTAATTGTTTTGAAATTTAAGTTTAGCAAGAAGATTATGTGGACATTGACTGGCATTTGAGTTTATACTACATTGTCTATTAAACAATTGAGAATGCAAAACCCTTTCTGTTGAGAGAAGCTCTTCAGATTGATAAGAAACAAGGTCCCCATGTTGGGATAGTCCTTAGTAAGATATTTCTCCTTGCTCTACATTAGCAGTCACAGAGTTTGTACTTAATGTAAGTAAGCCAATAAAATACCCCCCAGGTAATTTCAGAGATTAAAACAACATGGAGACTTTAATTTTTTTTCCAATGTCTCCTAAGAGCAAAGATCCATGGTGAGAGAGGGCTAGAATTAATACTGAAAAAACACAAAGGTGAGTTCTAAAGAGATCCCAGCTGGTTTTGCCAATAAATTCCTTTTATTGGTCTTTGTCACCCTAGAGATGTAAACAAAAATGGCTTTGGTAAATTTGATCATTTAAGAAGAGAAAACTGTATTTTCTATAAAAACATGTTGTTCATAATTAATAAGACTTAAATTAAGTAAATATTTTAAAATAGAACACATTTACATTATTTTCAATAGCAGTGGCAAAATAATGAAAATCAGCAATAAAATGTTATGTTAACATGAAGATGAGAAATTGTAATTTAAAATCTTGACCAAAAAAAAATCTAACTCATTTTTTCATAGACTTATTGAATAGCATCTTAAAGTCCTCTAGGAATTCTCAGAAAACAACCTTGTTAGAAAAAGCCTATTTGTGCTATACTACTTCTCTATTTTAAATTACTCATTCTTGCAAAACATACTTTTACTGCAGTTCATTAATTTTTAGAATCTATAGGTTTGTAAAACTCAATTTCTTTAATCATGCATGTAAAATTAATTATTAGAATTTTTTATTTTGCTGATTTCAGCAAGTGTGCAGAAGCATATAACATAGCCTTCAGAAAAATATGTACCATCTAGCAGAAAAGGAAAAATGATTCCTATTTTTTTCTTAAAATGAATTTTCTGTTTCAATAACTTGTATTCAAATCATTAGGACAAATGTTTCAATTTGTTTTCCTTTGTTCATATTTTCAGCAGAAAATTCCAAGTACAACTTTTACACACTCTAAAATGTCTAACTATATTATGAAAAATATAATTACATTTTCTAATAGCAAGGCTAGTTTTACAGGTAAATGTATGCTGCTAGAAGGCACTCTTAAGTAAATCAAGCCTGCATATTACTTTGTTTTACCCATTAAACATGTAATTTTCAAAATTTAATATGATAATAATCATAGAAGTAACCCAGAAAAAAATTTATTCGTATTCAGGTATAGTATTTAATCCCCTACCTAAAATTCTGATACCATGAAATTGTAGTGTGTATGATTTCAGAATTTTTGGTCACTAGGATTATTAGTTTTTTCTTTTTCATCAGTTTGTGTTTAGGATACAAGATCATATTCAGTTTGGGTGTTTGACGCATACACATAGCTCATCTCGATAATTTTATTCCCCCTTTCCCTACCCTCCTGTCTCCCTCCTTTTCTAGATCTTCTTCTTAGTCTTCAATGTGTCTGTCTATTTATAAAAATGGTTCTTTATATTATTCTTCAAATTATATTTGTATTCATTTTAATGAGAAAAAAGATAAAATAGCAATGAAACAGTTTCAAAACAGGTTAGTAGGACAGTTACAATAATTAACACATTGCATATTGTTGTCTTAATAGTAGTAATTCAGAATACAAGATGCACACATATCTTTTTTTTTCTTTTTTTGTATTGTAGGGAAAGGTCTTCAGGATGTTCAGGGTCTCCCTACTAGATTGGACTCGCCGTGATCCGCCTGTTTACAGCCTCCCAAGGGCTGGGATTATAGCATACGCCACCACACCAACTCTCAATTGCCGACTCAGCATGACCAGGGAAGGGACTGACATGGCAGGCTCAGGAATTGAACCCACATCCCTTGTGCCTGCTTGCAGACTCTTTAATCCACTGAGCTATATATTTTGTTTAAACAATGTTAGTACAAACCTTTCTTCTCAATGAACTAAGAAAAAAATAGTTGTATATCTATCCTATCATATATGTTTTCTCGTTTTTTTCAAAACAAAATGGTCCTTTATTTATATTTTGCAAAGTTAGTAACATGTGATACAAGGTTTCCTAGTACTAATAGCTGACTTTATCCTGACAAGATGTTCATCTCTGGACTGAGAAAGCTTATTTGCTTTAAGGCCTAGTCCACTGAGGCCTAGTCCCACCTACACACATTTGATCAATTTTCTAGCTTCCGTGGACCCCAACATATCCCCCATTTTTGTTTTGTTTTGTCAGAGATGGGTGTTCCACTGCAGTTAGAGAGGTTGTATTTGGATAAGTCTTTAAAGAACCTTTTCATACTTGATGCCAGTCCAAAGATTGTAGGTACTTGAATTCAGCAAAATAACCCAATATAGTACAGTAGTTCATGATAGTGGTGAGTTATCAGCATAACTGACAATTGTCAAAAGTTGTTGACTTGAGCCTTTTAAATCTGAATATATTGATATGGCTTTACTTTTTTTTTTCTCGGAACCAGGGATTGAACTCAGGCCCTTGTACTTGCCAGGGAAGTGCTTATTCCACTGAGCCATCTCCTTGACATCTTGCTTTACTTTTTATATGGCATGTTTATACTTTTCTGCTGGATGGTTAAGACCAAGTAAAAGCAAGACCTATATAACTGAAAATGTAACTTTTGCTATCTGACAAGGTCACTCAAATCCCCTCAGGATTTACCCTGGAACCATGTACAGCACCTTGTAGATCTTTTGTCAGTGTCAGCTGTGTGGATGAGTCGTGGCCATTGTTTGAGCAATTTGCTCTCTGTGAAAGCTTGAGAGAATTTTTTCTGTCTAGATGACTCCCCTTAGGCACAATATACATTGTAGATCACTTTCATCTGAGGCCCTATAATCTCCTTGATCAGAAAATTTGGGATACCACTTAGTTACAGGATGTCACAGCACAGCAGAGGTTTTCTTATGTCCTGAGTTACTGATCTTGAAGAACTAGGGCCAAAATATTGGCTATTCTTTTAGCCCATCTAACTGTCTAAATTTTGGTATGAAAACTCTAGTTGTTAAACATCCAGAAGAGAAGCTTAATGATATTATTAACCTGCAACAGAGACAGTTAAGCTTAACATTATTATCTGTCTGAATATCAAACACCTTAGACATAAAATAGGACTACTATTTTCCAACAATCATGGATATTCTAAAATTTAGATCTCTATAGAATGTTATAAAGCAATTACACATTTTTACACAGAAATTTAGAAATTGAACCATACACAACATTGTAGCAGGACTATCATTTGGCATTGTTTTTCTTGTCTCTCATTTTCTTTTATTACATTTTTTAACATTTACTTTAAAGAGAGTATAGCAATAATTGATATGACATTATAAGCTGTGTGCATTTAGAAGACCAAAATGACAGGTATTTCAAGCATGATTTTGTATTGTACATTGCTGTCCACAATATAGCTGCTTAGTTTACAGATATCAACATATAGAGTTAGTCAGGGTGAGAATTCTACCCATTAACTGCTATTTTCAAAAACCTGATGGAAATTCTTAGGACCATTGCCTTAACCATCTTTTTTATAAAAATGTATGGTTTTGCCCTACCATGTTTCCTCACTTTTCTACTTTCTCTCTCTTCATTGTTTAATCCTTACAATGAATGTCCATTTTGTATCTGTGTATTCAAAGTGGTTAGTATAGATATATAGTTGCATTCTCTTAATGAATAGAATGATTTGTTCTAATGGTGTTTGTAAATAGGATCTCAAGTCCGCATCTGGTACAGCAATTAACCACTAAGAAGAATATATGCAGTGTATTATTTGTTGAAACTGAAATTCCGATTTGATTTGAAACTGTCTCATTGCTGTTTATCAATAAAATTTTGGAAATAAAAAAGAATAAAGAGCTCTTAAAATGGTAGTTAAAAAAAAAAGTTCTCCCCTTCCATTTAACTGCGTTATATCTTTCAATTTTTATTTCTTCTTTTGAGTTCTTACACTAGAGAGACAATACAATACTTATACATGTGGGTCTGAATTATCTCACTTATGAGTATAGCTTCAAGTTGCATCGAAGGCTTTGAGTTTATTTTCTTTTTAGCTAAATAATATTCCATTGTATAAAAGCACCCCATATTTTTCATCCATTCCTCAGGTGACAGGCATTTTGGTTGATTCCAAAATTTGGCTATCACGAATTGTGCTGTTATAAACATAGGTGCACATATGTCACTATGATATGATATTTTCAGTTCTTTTGGGAAAATTCCAAGCTGGGGGAATAGCTGGTTTAAATGGGATTTCCAGTCCTAGTTCTTAAGGAGTCTCCACACTGATTTCCATAATTGTTGCACCAGTCTAAATTCCCACCAGCAGTGAGGAAGGGTTCCTTTTTCCCCACAGCCTCTCCAACATTTGTTCTTGGTTGATTTCTTTATGATAGCCATTCTTTTGGGGTGAGATAATATCTCAATGTTGTTTTAATTTGCATTTCATGGATGGCTAGTGATGTGGAGCATTTTTCATGTATTTATTTGGCTCTTATATTTCTTCCTCTTCTAATTATTTATATTTTGAGTCACTTATATTAGAGAAACCATAGAAGTTAGGCCTTTTTTCAACTTGTTTCATTTAGCATTGCATTCTCAGGACTATTTTTAATAAGACAACTTTGACTTAGGAATACAAATGTAGAAATGGAATATAAATGAGCAAGCAGCCCCAGAGGTTCTATATTAAATTTTTGTAGAATGTGGGATTAGCCCCAGAGTTCACTGAAAATTATATTGAGACTAAAATGAGCAGACCACAAGCTACAGTCTCCACCCTCTCAGGTTGGCCACCCACAGTTCAAGGAAGAATGGGCAGGGCCTGGGCCTCCTCCTATACCAGATGTTGTTTGGTAGGATGATTAGAAGATAGTGTGCAGTGTACCTTGCAAGGCAGTGGTGCTGGATGAAGGAAACAAATACAGCACTAAAAATGACAGAAAAGTCAGGAGACTTGATAAAGCTCTGAGGCTGGCCTTCAGGGACAGAAGATATGGTGTCACCACATGAGCAGGTGCAGGTTTGCTGGGGCACAACTCCTAAGAATGTGTTATGATAGAGCACAAATTAGGGGAGAAATCCGTCCGAAGAAAGAAAATGAGAAGCCAAAACCACAGATCTGACCAGTGAAGCACCGATGGTCAGACTCTCCCTGTTTGGAAATCTCTGGAGGAATCTACAGTCAAAGCAAGTATTTTCACTTCAGCAAAACTTCTCTGAAAACACAGGCTTAATATACACTATAAATAACTTTTAAAAATTAAGAAAAAAATGAACGTAATGCCCCAGCCCCAAGATCCCACTTTAATTTATTTGATGCACCTAATATTAGAAAGGTTAAGAAGCCTGAATATCAGGTCAGTCCTGGGCTGGTCTTTAGCTCCAGCGCTGGTTTGAGGTGTGAAGTCTTTGAACAGCTCTGGTGAGTACACACATTCTTCAAACACAAGTCAATTTTTGCCAACACTTCTGGCAGAGTTAATGACTAATCATCAGTTTCTCCTTAATTCAGATTCCACCTTAAAATCCTTGCTAACATAAACACTACATGCAAATCCACCAGAGTGGGCACATTTAAGGAAAATTATCTTACAATCCCAGCAACCCCTTGTGAACCCTGAGGGCTCTAGCCTTCACCATCTTTTAGGGTCAGTGCATCTTTGTCACACAGCTGGGTGAAGGAATGCACTTCACTGAGGGAATTCACAAGTTAAAAGTCAGCCAGGGAAGTACAGGTGCCTTGATCCCTCTGGTATCTCTCAAAACAAAGCTTCCAGGTGGTGATTTCTGTATAGGCAACTACAAGGCTCACAGATGAGGGGTAGGCGTAGAGTGAATGAGGAGGTATATTCCCAGATCTCCTCAAAGTAGGATTTGTAGTACAGAAAAGCAGCTGTGAACCATGTTTTCTACAAGAAAACTATCTACAAGGAAGAAAAACAGCAAGAATTCAAGCACCTACAATATTTAAATGGCAATGGAATACCCATCTCTGACAAAGCTAAACAAAAAAGGGGAATATAATGAAGGACCATTTTGTAGTGAAATATATAT
>NW_004524709.1:3701267-3707999 GCF_000260255.1 Octodon degus | reverse complement strand
ATTTCTGTATTCTTGCATATACTTAAGCATGACCTATGGACCAGTATGTGGTCTATTTTAGAAAATGACCCATGTGCAGCTGAGAAAAATGTGTATTCCGCAGTGCTTGGGTGCAATACTCTGTATATGTCCATGAAGTCCGTTTGTTTCAAGCTCTGGTTCAGTTCTGTTATTTCTTTGCTAAGTTTTGTCTGGTTGACCTATCTTTTTGGGATAAGGGGTTGTTAATTTCTCCTGTTAAGATTGTGGTATTAGATATTAGATTTTTCATGTCCATTAAGATTTGCTTTATATAGTTGGGTGCTCCCGTGTTTGGAGCATACATATTTATGCATGTTACCTCTTCCTCTTGAATTTTTCACCTAACCAGTGTAGAGTGGCCTTCTTTATTTTGCTTGATCATTCTTGGTTTTAAGTTGAGACTGTCTGAGAATAGGATTGCTATCCCTGCTTTTTTCTGAGGTGCTGGGCATGTAGTATGGTGTTCTATCCTTTGACTTTCAGCCTATGAATGTCCTTATGAGTTAAATGTGTTTCTTGTATACAGTATATTGTTGGATTTTGTTTCTTAATCCGCTGTTCCAGTCTATTTCTCTTAACTGGTGAATTGAGTCCATTTACATTGATGGGTAGAATTGAGATGTATTGACTTATGATTAACATGTTATTTACCTGTTGTCTTTTACTCCTTTTTCACCTGTGTTTAATTGTTTGCCCTACTTAGTGGGTATCTTTTGTTCTCATTGGTGGAGTTCTGATCATTTTGGTCCCTCTCTAGAACATCTTTCAGTAGTCTGTGAAGGGTTGGCTTTGCCATTATGAAATTCTTTAGTTGTTCTTTGTAATGGAAGTATTTCACTTCTCCATCAAACTTGAAAGAGAGTTTTTCAGGGCATAGTAGTCTGGGCTGCTATTTCATAGAGGACTTGAAGTACTCTGCTCCATGCTCTTCTTGCCTTCATGGTGTGAGAAGAGAAGTCATCTGTAATTCTGATGGATTTTCCTTTGAATGTGTTCCACTTCTTTTCTCTAGTGGCTTTCAGTATAGTATTCTTGAGCTGAATTTCCAGGATCTTCACTATTATATGTCTCAGTGTGTTTTTAATTGGGTTGAGGTTACTTGGCATTCTGTATGCTTCAGTTTCCTGAATGTCAGCTTATTTCCTCATATTTGGGATGCTTTCTGCTATTACTTCTGCCCATATTTTTAATGTCCTTTGTATTTACTGCTCCTTTCACATTGATTAGTCCGAACTTGTTCATCTTTGCCTCATCTTGCAAGTGATGAATTATTTTTTCCTGCATCCTACTTGTTTTTAAAAGATCTTTTCTTACCTTTTCACTCACTGCACCAGCGTCTTCAAGATCTGAAACTCTGTCTTCACTTTCACTTAAACGATTTTGCAAGCTTGTGACTGAGATTTTAATTTCCTCTATATCTCTTTGACTCTGCTTCATGCGGTCTATTTCTTTCCTGTATTGCTCATTCAAGGAATCTGTCATTTTTTATCTCTTCTATATTTATCAATCTCCTCTTTAGAAGCAGTTATTAATTCTTTTATTGCAGTGTTTTCATCAGATTGTGTTTCCTCCCTATGTTTCTGTAGTTGATTCTTTACTTCAGATGCTATGAGTTCAGAGAATTCTTTTTTTATTTCAGAATATAATTCCTCTCTGAGTTCCTCTATAACTTTCTGCTGTTGCGTATTTACTATCATTGCTATTAATTCATACATTTGAGCTGAGCTAGTAGAAAAAAATTCTGCTCTGAGTTCCTGTATGACTTTCTGCTGTTGTTTATTTACTATCAACGCTATCAATTCATACATTTCAGCTGAGCCAGTATCCTCTGCACTTATTTTGTGTGAGCATTGGGTTTCCTCCATATGTTTCTGCATTTGATTCTTTACTGCAGATGCTATTAACTCAGGGATTTCTTTTTTCATTTCTAATCTGAGTTCCTCTATACCTTTCTGCAGTTTTTTCTTTATTTCATATGTTGTTGATTCATTGATTTCAGCTGTGTGATTCCCAATTTGTTCTGTGTTAGTGTCCTCTGCACTTGTTATGGTTGGTCTTGGGGTCTGAGATGGCATTTTTCTCCTTCTCATTGTCATTTTGTGCATCACTGTCTTCTGACCTTTGTTGTAGATCTTTGGTGCAGTTATAATCTTAGCACCTACTGAAATTCCGGTGCAGATCTACAAAGTTTGGATTTATCCAGCTGTGCCTGGCTTGGGTCTGGCTGCTGTGTTCATCTCCTTCCTGCTGCCACCCTTGGGATTAGATCCTGTTGTGCCCCTCTGGCAAGATGTTCTGCTCCTGGACTAGCTGTGTGGCTTTGTCCCCTACTCTCTCTGCAGGGATTGCAGCTGCAACGTTTGACCCCAAGCTTCTATGCCAGGCCTGAGCTGAGTCTGGAGGGTACAAGGTGGAGTCGAGGAGAGAGAAAGCTCTCCCACACACTCACCATGCCTGGTCTAGGACTGGATCTAGGGGTCCCCAGAAAGCAGCTGAAATTCTCACTGGGCGAGCAGGTGGGGGGCTGTTGTGGAGTGGTGGGTGAGGTCCCAATGTGGTGGAAGAGGGTCTCACCCATGCTGCACGTAGGTTTGGACTGGCAGGTCCCGCCTTTGCAGGGTAGCCAGAAGCTCTCCCACACACTCACCGGGCCTGGGCTAGGACTGGGACAATCTGTTTTGTTGGACAGCATGGCATATGGTACAGGGGATCAAACCCAGGTCCTTGCATTTGCCAGGCAGGTGCTTAGACCACTAACCTATTTTCCTAGTGCTAGTCCTTCATCCTTATTAACTATTTTGAGCTTTAAAAAGGATTTGGCGCCTTTGATGGAAATGCAGAAAAAACCTAAGGATGGTCATCCCACATCAACTCTTCTTACATTTAGGAATAATCCTCAAAGAGCAGAACTACTTCTTAGCTGTTTCGTATTGCCTGTTTCACTGGATGAGTGTTCACAGTGCCAGATGTGGTATCCACAGCAGTGATGAGGTAGAAGGTTCAAACTTAAACTCAGGTCCTAAATCTGTCCATCAAGCTCCTGGACTGAACCTGACCTGTACTGATGAAAGTGAAGATGATATTGCCATCTGTATCTAAATACATTTACTTCTCAAATCATCCAGATCCCAGAAAAGAGCACTTTTAACATATTTGAGGTATACTCAAGTACCTTACTCCAAGCTAGATGATGAATAAAAATGACAAGTCTCGGTGCCAACTTAGTCTCATTTTGTGACATTGGCAAAGGGCTGGAGCCACCTCCTGAAGTTGTGCTCCTTCTTCACTTTCAGAGATGTGGCCATGGGGCAGTTGTAATTATCTTGGTTCCTTTTTCTTCATTTCTGGGACAAAATACCTGACTCCCAAAATTAAGAAAGGAAATATTTACTTAGCTCACATTAATGGGGGTTTCAAGGCATACTCAGCTGACTCCAAGGTAGAGTGGCACATGGCAGAAGGCAGCAGTTCATGGCAGCAGAAAACAGAAAAACAGCAAGCACCAAAAAGGGAAGAGCATCATCACCTTAAGAAGCTAGCAAGCCTCTCTCCCATCCTTATATTATATTCAGGCTATCCACCCCAGGGCAGGTGCAGCTCTCACATCCATAATCCCAGCAGTGGATCATGAATTAATCACAAACTCTGAAGCCTGCTCCAGTGACTGCATGAGACCTTGGGGGCACAAGTAGGCAAAAACCATAACATTCTGCCCCTGCCCCCAAAAGAACTCATGCACATACCTTTATGCAATAGCATTTTAGTCCATCTCCAAGAGTTGTCAAAGGTCTAACAGGTTCAACAGTGCTGAAAAGTCCAACTCCTAAGTATCCTGCAATGTCTGAGGCAAACTCTTGAGTGTGAGGCATTATACAAATGAAGTTAAACATTTCCAATAGTCAATAGCACAAGAAAAATATTGCCATTCCAAAAGGTACACACAGCAGGATGCAAAGCATTGGGAGCAAAGCAAGTCCAAAATCCAGAAGGGCCAACACTAAGTCCTGCAGTTCCAGGTAGAACATCTGAAGCACTCTGCAGCAAATTGTGAGCTCCATGTGACTCTACCTGCATGGCACTTTTGGTAGCAGTTCCTATGGCTTCTATCTCAGGTTGGCTTTGCACCCTCCTTGCAACTTTCCTTAGTTAATTCACATTCTTGGCTTTTCCAAGTGTCTGGGCTCTCCACTGTACTGTAGGCTTCTCACTCTCTGCTTCACACACTGTCCTACTAAAGGAACATTTCCTGGTCTCTCAGGCCTTTTGAAATCTAGGTGGAAGCTTGTTAACCTCAGAATTATTACACTCTGCATGCTCCTAAAATCAGTGCAAAGTGGATGATACCAATGTCTGTTGCCAACTGGAGCACTAACCAGATTTTCTTCCCTCTTAGCTATAGGGGTTGAGTGCCTGGATTGCTGAGCGCTCTGAACCTGATCCTGAGGAGTAAATTCTGAGGAGTAAATTCTGTACAAAGCTTACATTCTGGAACCTGATGTGGCTGCCACTGACATTCTGGAATATGGCACTCTGTGGCTTCTCCTCAAAGCAAAGTCTTTCACTTTTGCAGTTTTGAGGCTGAAAATGGTGGAGAATTGCTGCTCCTTGTGATGGCCTCAGGATATCTTTTCAATTCTCCTGTTCCTTCTCAGTAATAGGCTCAGGTCTATCTTTGTAGTCCACAGCTTTACTGGCTCTTCCTCTCTGGCCAAACTCACAACATTTTAAATCATGCTTCTGGGTTCTTTGCTCTTGATTCTCAATGTAAATCTGACAAAAGCACCCAACAATAGTCATGTCACTTCTTTAACATTTGATTGCCTTGAAATTTCTTCCAGTCTGCTGCACTAAATCTCAGCATCAGGCAAAGACTCTGAAAATGAGCAAAATGCAACAAACTTTCTTCCAAACCATAACAGACATCATCTGGAGTCCAACAACCAATGCAGTCCTTCTTCCCAGCAGAAGCCTCCCCAGCCTGGTCTTTGCAGGCAGGATTTCTTTCATCATTCTGGTCTTCTGAACTCTGACCAGAATCTCCCATATAGAACATCTAAATACATTCTAGTGATTGTCTTTCAAGTAACATCTCATCTCCAAAGCTTTCCTATCTCTTCCCATAAGCTGTTCCCAAAAGCTCTTGAACATTGTCAGGTATAGTCACAGAAATGAGCAAATTTTGTCTTGGTTACTTTTTTCTTATTGCTCAGACAAAAAATACCCAACCCACACAATTAAGTACAGAGAGGTTTCTATAGCTCACAGTTAGTGGTGGCTTCAGTCCATACTCAGTTGACTCTAAGGCACAGTGGCACATGACAGAGGGAAGCCTTTCATGGACGCGTGAAACAGCAAAGGGTAAAGGGAGCAGTGGCTATAGCAGCTAGCAAGCCTCTCTCCTCTCTTATGCTATATGTAGATTACCCTGCTGAGGGTGGGTGTAGCACACCTATAATACCCAAATTGAATCATGAATCAATCACAAACTCTATAAGCCTGTCCCAATGACTGCATGAGGCTTTTGGGGGACAGATAGTCACAAACTATTACACCTGTGGTGGTTCATCTGGATAGTCATTGTGATTGTTTTCCATGATATCTAGATAAGTAAAAATTTCTGGGCTGTCCAGGCGGGTCATGGGGCTGTGACTTTGCAGGTGGCATATGGTCTCTGGCCCCCATCTGAGGGGCAGGTCTCTTGACCTGCCCTGGTCTGAGGCTTCCCAGAGATGAGCTGCTCTCCTCCACAGTGCCCTGATGCTGCGATGACTGTGCACCAGCTCCCACTGACCAGGGACTTAAACCTCTGAGGCTGTGAGCTAAAGTGAGTTCTTCCAACCTGAAATTGTGCATGTCAGGTACTCTATCTCAACAGCAGGGTCCTGAACAATGCAGTCAATAAAATCAGGCTAAAACAATAGGTAGTGTACTTCTTCACAATTTGGTAACTTATGAATTTAGGTTTCATCAGCGGGGTGGGTCTCATGGTGTTCTTGTCTGGAGTATCTGTCCAGATGAGTTATACAGCAGCTTCAAAGAGCTGAATAAGAGAAGAGAGCCTGGTGGTTGGAATAGCCTGCTTTCCAAGTTCCTTCATTTTGTTTAGTAAAATTCTTTATTGTTTCTCATTGATTTTTTTGCTTTTTTTATTCTCTTTTAAAAATTAAAAAAAAAATAAGAAAATGAGGGAAGTGCAAAAATCCTGAGGTCCGGTGAGTGTGCGGAGAGCTTCCTGCTACCCTGCACCAGCGGGACCAGTCCCAGCCAGGCACAGAGTGGGCCGGACCCTCTCCACCCCCTCGGGCCATCCCACACCACTCCGCCATACCTCCCCCACCCATCCCGCCGATTAGGAATTATGGCCCGTCCCGGAGCCCCCAGACCCAATCCTAGCCCAGGTCCCGTGAGTGTGTGTGGAGAGCTTCCTCTTCCTCCTACTTCACCTTGCCCCCTCCAGGCACAGCTCAGGCCTGGCATACACGCCTGAGGTGTAATCATCCAGATGCAATCCCTGCAGGGGAGAGTGTAGAGGATAGATCCATCCAGCTAGTCCAGGAGCAGAACATCTCGCCACAGGAGCACAACAGGTTCACCCTTAAGGGCAGCAGCAGGAAGGATTGAGCACAGCAGCCAGACCCAAGCCAGACGCAGCTGGATAAGTCCAAACTTTGTAGAGATGCACCTGAACTTCAGTACGTGCGAAAAGTATAA
>NW_004524709.1:3692849-3700726 GCF_000260255.1 Octodon degus | reverse complement strand
ATATATATATAGTACCAGAGTATATATATGCAGTACCAGAGCATAGAGAATTTCCTTCCCGTGGTGAGCTATTTAGAGGGTTCCTTTTGTTTGGAAACCATGACTGGAATAAAAATTTCTCAATTACATTGTACACACATATTTAATGTGATGGCTGAGGTCTCTTAGTGACTGAGGTCTTTACAACTTTTAGAAACAGAGCAGTTTCCAGTGTTACCATGTAAGCTGTACTCTCCAGATGGTCAGTGTACATGCCCAGCTTCACACCAGGAAGTTTCTTTGGTTTGATGTTGCTTAGAATCCAAGAAGTTTTCAATGTGTATTCACATTTCTATGAAATACTTCTAAGGACAATATCCAGACATATACAGAGCAACTTACACAAAGGAAAGTTCACTAAAATGATCTTTATTATATTACAATAGGAGTAAATATGGAACTGAATAAGTCAATAGTAAAAATAGAATAAGGACATACAGTTTAGGATACCATGTCATTCTCACACAGGCTAGTCTATGTACACATTTATTCATCAAATCCACATATATCTATGATCCATTTTACTACACATTGACTATTTCTAGAATGTGGCAGACTTAGTGCTCAACAAGAGGCCATGCGTTCAGAAAAATTTCCCAATTCAACTTGAAGAGAGACAGGGTCAACACACACTGAGAGCTAGGAAATTGGGGATTGAAGAATGAAGTGGAGAAGGCTGAATGTGATTCTCATTCCATCTTATATTCCTGACTGGGCTGAATGTGACTAGAGGTAAAAGTGGCAGAACTCCCAAGAAAAATCAGGAGCACTGGCCATCAGATGCAGAACAGATATGTTGGAGAGTCATAGGACCCTTTGTAAGAGCAAACGGCTAATTTAGGGAGGTGTGACATACCTGAAGGTCCAAGGCACATATATCCCCTTTGCATAATCTAGTCTGTCTTGCATAAAGAGAATATGAAGGCAGGCAAGATAGCTCTAAGGACTAAGTGCCTCCTTTTGCAAACGCAGGGACCAGGGCTTGATCCCTGGTCCTGCATGCCACACAGGCCCTGCCGCTAGAGCACACTAAGCAGACAACCCAGTCTGGGTGTGGTGGTGCACGCCTGTAATCCCAGCACTGGGGAGCCTGAAAACAGGAGGATCACTATGAGTCCAAGCTGTGGAGTTAGACCCTGCACCAAATGCATAAATGTAAAAGAAAAAAATATTTAAGACCCAATACTATTATGGACTACTGGACCCTTTTAGAATATTTTGCTGAGTTAACACACCTATAATATTCAAATAACAGAACTAAACAAAAAAGGGGATACAGATGAATGTCCATTTTGTATCTGTATATTCAAAATAGTTAGAATATATAGTTACATTCTCTTAATTAATAGAGGGATTTGTTCTAATAGTGTTTGTAAATAGGATATCATGTCCGCATCTTGTACAGCAGTTAGCCACTAGGAAGAATGTATGCAATGTGTTAATTATTGAAACTGTCCTACCAATTTGGTTTGAAACTGTCTCATTGCTATTTGTTTCTCAATAAAATTATGGGAAAAAATAATAAAAATAAAAAATATTTATGGCAAAAAAAAGATGTTATGAATACGCACACAACATTTTATTGATAGCAGTTATTCTTGAGTGTAAAATCCCAGGTTTCTTTAAAAATTCTTTTCTCTGTCTTATGTATTTTGCATTAAAAAATATTATTCATGAGTGTATGGGTTGATATATTTTCAATAAACTGTATTTGTTTGATTCATGGTCTAAAAAAGCACTTTGGAATGGTTATGTGGAAAGACCTTAATAAAGATATGAAGCACAGCCCTTCATAAAATGATAAGTTTTGTAGTTTGTACATTGGAGAAATACAGACACAGCTAAATCAAAGACAATTATTTTCTTATCAGCATGACTTTTCACTTTGAAAGTTTTCCGGACAGCACAGGATGATTTCAACTTTTCCAATCTATCTACCTGCAATTGATTTGACATATTCAAATTTTTGATCCATGGTTCAAAGATTAATAGCATCAATTTGTAATCTTGTTACCACTCAAAGAGCAAAATCCTTGAGAATTTTTTAAGCGTTCAGCATTTTAACCATGAATAGACTTACAGGAGGTGATCAAGCACAAACACAAACACAAACACAAACACAAACACAAACACAAACAATACTTTTAAGTTACATTAACTATTCTTTTTTAATTTTTATTGAGAAACAAATAGCAATGAGACACTTTCAAAACAGGTTAGTAGGATAGTTACAATAATTAATACATTGCATATTGTTGTCTTCATAGTGGTTATCCATAGTACAAGAGGCAGACATATTATCCTGTCCAAGCATTATTAGTACAAATCTTGCTTCTCATTGAATTAAGAGAAAGCAGCTGTATATCTATCCTATTTTGTATATTCTGTTACAAAATGGTCCTTCATTTATATCCCTCTTTTTCATTTAGTTTTGTCAGAGATGGGTATTCCATTGCCATTTAAACACTATAGGTGTGTGAATTCAGTAAAATAGTCCAATATAGTCCAGTAGTCCATAATAGTAGTGGGTTATCCATAGAACTGGCAATGTCAGAAGTTGTTGACTTGAGCCTTTTACAGCTCAGGTATTAATATGGCTTTCCTTTTGACATGAGCTCACTACCACTAGTTGACATTATAAAAGGTACTTATGCAGGGTTGTACTTTAACCTAGGCCAGCCCAGCTGCATAAAAATAGTGTATGGGGTCTGATTGCAGTCTATCAGTATCCTCTCCCTCAATTTCAGTGATTAGCCTAGCAGAAGTTCTTTGACTCTCCATTATATATAAAAAAGTGAAGTGGTTAGATTCCCCCTTTCACAAAGTAGGAACACAGCTTAGGATAAAAATTCTTATCCTTTTTGTTATTGTAGTAGTAGTAGTTTCTTGTTCAAAGAGAAGCGTCATATACCTAGTATTGTCATATGGGAAGATGTGAGGAAAGCTCAGTGAAGGCAATTAAGTTGAAAAATGCAGGTTTTCCTCTAGTTTAGAATTAGAGGACACTTAGCAGCACAGAAACAGAGGGTCTGCTTTGCTTTGCTTCGCTTTGCTCTCCTTAATTTTTGATGGAGTTTCACTTAAGGCTAACTTTCATCAGAAAATGACCAAATTGGAGCAGAAGACCCAGGCTGAAGAAACTTCTTTGCTATTTATTATTGGTGTAAAACTCAATCAGGTATTGTTAACACAAATGCCCTCACAATCAAACAATATAACCAGCAAATCCTAAGCTATTAGGGATCTGTCCATTTACAAAAAGAAAATCACCACCGTCTACTTCAAATAATCTCAGTATTTGTTTTATTTTATTTTGTATATAAGAAATCCTTTGATTTCTGTTACTTGAGAATGGAAAACCTTCATTCTGAAAGCCAAAGGTCTGGAATTCAGTAATTTTCTATAAGAGCAAGTATGGGCTCCTAAGGTCCAGACTCCTAGCTGTGTCTCAGTGGCCTAACCTGTAAAATGGGCATTATTGTCATAGTCGTTTCAAAAAACTCCTTACTATAGACTAATGCTTGGCACACAGCAAATGTTTAAACCATTATTTTTTATTTCTTAGTATAAATATATAACACCTCACTCATTTAAATGATAAGTAAATAATCTCCTGAATATATATGTTCATGACATTATCAAAAAAAATGACTTGTTTTGGTGAGAATCTCAAGAATAAGATGTTCTAGCTTCTTATCAAAATATCCACTATGAGCCATGCTAATTTTAGTTTGAGACTAATCAAGAAAAAATACAGAAAATATTAAACTCAAATATCTGTGAACAAATATGTATAAAGACTGGACAGAAATATTATTATCATTTTACATTAGATTCAAAATAGCAATTAAGAATCTCAGATAGCAAATTCTACCAAAAAAAATCTCATTGCCTGATAGTAACCTGGCATCCTCTCCCTAACAGACACTTGAATAATAATCTTCACAGCAAATTATATGGTAACTCAAATGGAAAGAGTTGAAATATAAGATTCTGCATGATGGACTTGCTAAAGGAGTGGCTTTTTTTCTTATTGAAATAAACACTGAGGATTTACAGTACAGGCAAGGAAGGAGGAAAAGGAGACAAAGAACATTTTTCGAAAACACTTTTCAGTAATATTTAAAATGTACCTTGTTCTTGGTTTCATTGATTTTTATTCTTTAAAACAAGGCTTTTTTATTTTCAAATATGACATGTGCATTATTCAGCCGCACCAAAGAATAGTACAATTTGTTGCCAACCATATCATCAATTCCGCTTTAATCTTCCCTGGGTACTGAAGTAAAACATGCTGAGCTGTGACTTCCTCTACGTGGCAGGAAAAAAATTTACTAAGCAATATTGCTCCTTTTCTGGTCGGTTTTCAGACCCGCCTTCCCTCCAGGGCATACCCTTTCTGCAGTCAAGAGAGGCAGCCGTGTGACCAGGACCATGGTCTGTCACAGTGTGTGCTCCATTGATTAACCATGAAAACAGTAATGGAACTGCCATTGATCCCTGAAATGGCTCCTCCGAAATCCTTTAGGATGTCCACAGGGTCACTACTCATGTTCCACTGCAAGGATAAGCTTCAAGCTATCTGGCTGCTTGCTAACTGCCCGCAATAAACTACTTACCTTTCCATTACCAGCTTAACAACTGCCTGCCAGATTGCAGTGTATGAAAAATAGATAAAGAAACACCCAAACTTCACCACTGCAGAAAGAGTAGCTTGCACGCCTGAGTTCGAGAATTTTCAGTCAGAAAAATAACTCACCTGCACACCAGTACATAAAAAATGACTCTGTCTTTCCTTTCGAAGTTTCATAATTTAACAGTAAAAGATCTAGCTATTTCTTACTTCATTTTTAACTTCCAGAAGTACTTGCATGTTTCCACTGTTGGCCTATTTCTCAAGGTTTTATATTAAGGTGAGTTCTAAAATGAGGGAATTCATCAGTAGGAAATACTAAATGGCCATGGAGAGTTAGGATCTGAGTCAGATGCTCCATTCACCCACATACACCCACTCACCCATTCAACCTCCACCCTCTCATCCATCCATCCATCCATGTACCCAGCTACACATCCATCAGTCTATTCATCCACTCTCCTGCCCCAGTAAAATCCTTGTCACTGAGTCTGACAGACAGTAATATTCACAATTTTTATTTTCCTATTATTTTCATCAAATTCATGGCAGTTTGACAGCAGCAGCAAAACTATCCTTGGTCTAAAAAAAACTTTGAACAACAAAAAAATGTGCATCAACACACTTCTGTACTACCAGACCAAATTTTATTGTGTATCTATCATGGACAATGGTATTAATTACTTCTATTGAGTGATGTGAATTTAAATTAAAAGTATTTGTGGGGAGATGGACTGGAGAGCTCTCACTTGGCCATGGGTGAATGATTCTGCCCTGATGCACACTTATGAACAGATTCCCACCATGACTCTCTCACTAACAATTGCCTTATGTGCTTTAAACCATGAAGCATTTGTATTCCAAAATTTGTCAATTTTAATTGCTTATAAAATTGAGACAAATCTTCCACCTGAAACTCATCCAAGAGGTACCTGATCTCATGTTTATCCATCCACACACAGAGATAAACACAAATATACCTGCCCTCAGCCAAGTGATTCACAAATATTATTTTTATTTTTATGACAGTCCTGTGAGCTGTTCTCTTTATTATTGTATTTTACATGTGAGAAGACTGAAGCTTTGAGAGCAAGTGCCTGGACTATATTTGTGAAATGAGGGAGTAACAGGCCAGATTTGCACTTAACCATGCAAGTGTCCATAGCCCAGACCCTAACCTGTGCTGGCATTTCTTATCAATTTCATATTGTACTTGATTCCTGATAGAAAGACTGAAAGGTTTCCAAGTTCAGGTTCCTGTCTCAATAGTGGGCAAGGAAAGGGGTGGGGAGATAGCTCAGTAGAATAAGCACCTGCTGGCAAGCACAGAGTCCTGAATTCAATTCCTGGCACCATAAAAGTAAAATAAATCAAAGTAAATTAAAATAAAATAAATAGTGGACAAAGAAAGAAAAGCTTCAAAATCAGGTTAAGATGTAGTACAAGGACAACTTTATGGAAGTCCCTAGGTTAGCCATGGAACTACAGAGGGTGATATCAACACTGCCTACCCTCAGGGAGGAGTTTCAGAACAAGTCTTGTTGGCCAGGTTGAAATATAAGAGGGGAATTCTTGTTAGCAATACATACTCAAGAAAGGGGCGTCATGTGAGTGAGAATTATAGGTGATTTCAGGGTCAGCCAGACAGCTCAGCGGATTAAAGTGGCCTACTTAGGCTGGCTCAGGGACCAGCGTTTGATCCCTGGCATGCTGCACCGGCCCTGCCCCCACAGTGCTCTGAGACAGTGAATGAGACTGGGCATAGGCGCGCACCTGTTATCCCAGAGCTTGGGAGGCTGAAACAGGAGGATCATTAAGTCTGATCTGTGAAGTGAGACCCTGTAGACCTTGTGTTAAATACATAAAAATGAATAAATAAGTACTAAATAAATAAATAAATGGGACTTCAAGGTGCAGAAATCAAGGTGTGGTCCACACAAGAAAATGAAAGACTTGAGCTGTGTGGATTATTGTGGATAAAAGATGAGAGTAATTAGTACATCTTGATGCTAAGTTAGAATAATAGCTAGACATGGACCTAGGGAAGTAGGAAAGACAGGTTTTGAGTGTCTGAGAATGTTGAGGGTAATCTGGTGAAGGACCGAACAGGTTTTAAGGGAAGCACTGTGATAAGAGTCGGTCTGTGTGTGGCATTAGCTGTGTGCAAGCAGTGCAGAAGAGAAAGCTTATATGCTCAAAGAGTAGAAAAAGAAGCCCATAAGAATGATGCTTGATCAGCAAGGGCCACGCGAAGTCCTGACCACATAGCCCTATGGGTGTTCAGCACCTCCCTCCTGGTCTGGCCCAGGAAACTCAAGTGCAAGACTTTGAGTCACAAATGTTCCCTATATATTCATATGTTAAAGTCTTGGCCTCTTGACAACAATATTATTAGGAAGTGGTAGGCAGAAGTTGGGAAGAACCAGAAGTTGTAGATAGAACCCTTGGTGAAGTCATTCAGTCACTGGGATTATTCCCTCAAAAGGGACTGTGGGACACTTGTCTCTTCCTCTTTGCTTCCCTCCACAAGACAAAGAGCTTTGTACACATGATCACAGACTGCAGTCATGACATGCTGTCGCACCACAGACCCAAAAGCTATGGGGCTAACTAAACACAGGCTAAGACCTCTGAAACTATGAGCCACAATAAACTTTCACTCTCTGTGCATTTATTTTGGTACGAGTATTTTGTAATAGTAATGGAAAGCTGACTGACATACCAAGGTAATACAGGCTTCTGTGACAATGTTAATACTTTCATCCTCAGAGTTATTAGAGTTTAGATGATCACTTACAAGGTCACTCATTTATAAGCCATATCTTCTTCCAAGCATAATGAGAAGTCAGTGAAGGCTTCAGAAAAAGGGAGTGCCACAAATGATGCTATGAAAATAACGCTCAGACACTTCAGTTGCCTAGTGAGGAAAGTAGACTGAGCTGTGAGAGGGGAAGGATACTCTCAGAGGGCTGGTGAAGTCAGCTAAGAAAGACAGGATTGGCTTGTAGTTATTTGGTGACATAAAGATGAAAAAGAGGAAAAGCTAAGCTTCTTCTAAAGCAAAATCCATTGCATAGGTCCTGCTTTACCTTGGTCTTAACCATCCAGCAGAAAAGTATGAAGACGAAATTATAAGAAATAAAGCCATGCTGTTAAGTTGAGCTGTGGGGGACTCAGGTCAATAATTTCTGACATTGCCAGTTAA
>NW_004524709.1:3669482-3692569 GCF_000260255.1 Octodon degus | reverse complement strand
AAAAATTTACACAGCATACACTAGAAAGATGACTATTATTTAAATTAGACCTAAATAAAAAGTGGAAAAATTTCTTACTTTGAAACACATGTATAATCTGTGGCAGCATTTATCAGAATAGATTTCTCATAAAGCAATGAGAAAAGGATCAAGGTAATATATTGTATTTTGAGTAGAGAACTCATAGGTACAGATAAAATAAGACAGGAAGTAAGTACATGGCAACAAAGTATGTGTTCTCTACTGGATCATTGTACTTGCGTTAGCCTTACAATGTTGACATGGAACAGAATAAATCATCTGCATTCACATGATGCATCCCTTGTCACTGTACTTCACCCTTATGTATTTCCCCTCATTTCATACCTATGTGAGACATTTATTCTTCAAATGATATTGATAATGTCATGAATTGAGATTGATAAACTCTAATGATTATTATTATAATTTTCTAAGAGAGGCACCTAAAATTTATTAATTTGTTTATACAATTAACAAAACATTTTTGAATAAAATGTATTTTTAAAATTAAAAAAAATAATAATAAAAAATAAAAAAATAAAGCAAAATCCAGCAAATTTTCAGGTCTGACATCAGGACTGACCATTCCCAACAGGTGGGATTCTGGGAAAGGGATTTCATAGTGGGACTGTGATAGTTGCCAGTGGATTAGCCACTGTCAAGTTTATAGTCAAGTTAAATATGGATCAGAAAGCCTGGTTTGAGGAGGGGCTGGGGGCCTGGAAGGGTCTGTCTCCTCCTCTCTCTGATCTTGTGTCCTGCCTTCCATGCCATGAACAATCCTTTTCTGCTATGCCTCGTTGCCACACTACCCTGCCTTGGGGCCAGCCACCTATGGGTTGAGACCTCTACAAACTGTAAATGAAAGTCACTCTCTCCTTTAACTTATGAGTGTCAAGAATTTTGTCCCAGCAATGAGAAAGTACCTAAGCCAGAAGCCACAAGAGGCTTCTATTTTCCGTGTCCCTCAGGTCTTGCTGCTCACTCCTAGTACATGAGCAGGTAGAACTCTATTAGCATCTCCTGCTACATGCCAGACTGATCTTTGGCACATGGAGTATATGATAGTGGTCAATTGGTGTCTGATGAAAGTGATTTTGTGGGGCCAGGGAGATAGCTCAGGGGTCTAACCATCTGCTTGGCAAGTGCAAGAACCTGGGTTCGATCCCATGTACCACATGCCTTGCTGGCCCCATGCCTAGCTAGCCAACAAAACTGGGCATGGTGGTGCATACCTGTAATCCCAGCACTGTGGAGGGTGAGACAAGAGGATCACTGTGAGTCTGAGCTGAGTAGCCAGATCCTATACCAAATTAATTAATTAACAAAAAAAATGATTTCGTGCAGGATTCTTCACAGGGACAGGGAAGCTCTGCATCTCCACCATGATTCCCTGGCCAGGATTCTGGATCTTCCTCCACCTTTGCTATGAATGACACTGGGGGATGCCGGGGAGATAGCGTAGTAGAATAAGTGCTTGCCTGGCAAGTGCAAGGACCTGAGTTCAATCCCTGGTTCCACAAAAGCAAAAAAAGAATGACACTGGGAGCCCAGGGGTGCAACATACCATCCTGTTATGCATGCAGTGTAACCATGGCTACACTAAACAATAGTCATCTTTCTGTTTGTAGAATAAAAGCTACATCAAACTAGAATTTGAGATATATAGTTGTCTAAGTTACAGTTCTACAGGTGTTATCAGTTTACTTAAAACAATTAAATTATGCCACTTTCTGGTGAAACTAATAAACTTTTTCCAGAAAAAAAAAAGAAATTTACAATGAGTCATACTGTAATGTCAAAAAATACAAAGATCAGCAAACAGGGAGAAAGTAATTTCAAGTAATTTATGCTGAACAAATAATGTCTTAATATGAGTAAATATTGATCTTTTGGACTTGGTAAACATGTTATCATTGAGGGTATAATCTCAAAGGAAGAAGAAATACAAATAGAAAGGTATAATACAAGTAAAAGGAAAGCAGGATCTTGAGGACTAACTAATCAAAAGAGGGGAAAGGAGAAGAGCTATGAAACATGACAATGTCAAGCCATACAGTTATATGTAAAAGATGGGCAAGGCAATGATCCTGAGAATCTCCAGAAGATTTTTGAATCTAGCAGTTAATTGGAAAGATTCTCACCCTGACTAACTATATATGCTGATACCTGTGAACTAAGCAACTGCACTGCAGATGGTAATCTGTAATAGTAGTTTCATAGTTGGAGTGCCTGTCATTCTGGTCTTCTGAATACGGGTTGCTTGTCATGACACGCCAGTTACTGCTATGCTATCTCTCTGGTAGATGATTGTTCAGAGAGAAGAGGGTGGTGAATGAAGGCAAGAGATAGGAAAAGGAATATTGTGTGACTGTCCTGCTTAAAGGTTGTATATGGTTAGATTTTTGGACTTATGTGTAAACATAAGAAGTATATAATTCTTTATGCCTATTTTTGAAAATATATTCTAATTTTTAAATGTTTTTTCATCATATTATGTAGGGACTTAAAGTTCAACATATCAATACTTGATGAAAAATACCTGTTCTATGTTATGCCTAAGATGTTTGATATTCAGACAGACAGTGAGGTTAAGCTTAACAGCCTAGGTTGTATGGTAATAACAATAAGCTTGTCTTCTGGTATAATCTCACTTATAATTATAAATCACAATTTATGAAATCCTAGATTTTATAATAAAGCTTATTTGCTTGAAAAATTATGTTAAGGCTTGGGTCTAGATGTGCTCCCCAATCCTCATGCAGTCATGGAGTGGGATCTTTTCAGAGGAAAGCGAGTCATAAGTAGTGCAGTGGGGATCTGGAGAATAAGAGAACACCCCACGATGGTTTTATTTTGTGGAAATTTTTGTAAACATTTTGAATTGATTTGGAACATAGAAAGAAATGGCCTGGGAAATGCTTAGGAAGGGAAGAGACATGAAATGATGCAAAATATCTGGCCCTAGATACACATGTAAGTGAGACAGGAAAAATACCAAAGAAAATTGTAAGAAGAAGCCACAAAGAACAAAGTAGTCCCAGGTTCAATATGAAAATGCTTGAGTTAAAAAAATACCTCTTAAATGTGTAAAATTGTGCCAGGTTAATAGGAAAAGTGACAGAAAAAGTGCTTCTTTATTTCTCCATCAATGATCCTCCCCACTAGTTCTAAGAGAAATAAGGGAAAAAAACAAAGTTTTTTTGTTGTAAAATCTCTTCCATAGTTATCTGCTGAAGAGAAAATATCTCCCATAAAACTTGCAACATATATTTATAAAATAAAAATGATAGAGTTGCAATCTGTTATGTGTAGTTGATAAGGCTTATTTGTGTAATGAAATAATTTCTATAAAAATAAAATTAAATCAATAATAGACTAAGTATACAAACTTAAAGATTTTTTTAAAAATTATTTAGAATATGATTTCCATTTTTATCAAACTCTGAAGACATTTAATACCCTCAATCTTAAAGTGCTCTCCTAATAGCAGCAATTTTAATGATTTATATAATTTGGAGTGATTATTTTCCATACTTCATTACTTTCCCCCAAATGATCATTGATTTGATAATTACTTGATATTTTAAAGCCTGAAGACATAATGTCCTTGAAAATGTTTTAAATGTCTTGTTCTAAGCAAAAATAAATTACATTAACTTAAAGATGATTTATTTTTTTCAGAGAAAATAAAGATCATTTTATTTTATCTTAATTAAGACTATTTAGCAACATATCTTATCGAAGAAATTGACATACAGCATGCTAACAGACCATATAGCAAGGCATTTCAACTTACACTACGCAAATACAATTGTATTATTTTAGGATAACTCCAAATTATCTCTACACTACATGTTACTAACTGATTTCTTTCAGTTTCTTTCTTGCTATTCTGATGGATGACCTTTGTTTATAGAAAGCACAGTGACTTAGATTTAAAGTTTCATTAATTTTGATCTTACAATTAGTGTTTGTCACTTATATACGTGTGGGTATTTAGTTATGTATAAGAACTGAATCAAACTATATTTTATTAGAGTAACAATTTTATGTAAACAAAAAAGCCTACTCTGTGCAAAGCAATTTAGTATACGTAATAGGGAATATGCATCCTTTATTCTGACTAAACTAAGATTTTGGGGTGACAAAAATAGAGAAAATGAATGTATATGTAGAGAGTTGTGCATAGCTGTAATTGTATTAGCATATATTTGATGATCACCGCATGGTTTAGCTTCAGTAAAAACATATATTCCCCTTTTAGATGTGTGTTTTCAGAATTAGCTTAGATCTGTGTTTTCAGAATTGGCTTAGAAAAAAATTACCTTGCTTTCTGTCTTTTCTGAAGTTTATTCTTTTGATGTGTTCAGTGATTCTTTTATTGGTTTGCATTCATCTTGATTGTACACGTTTTACTTTTGGGGAAAAAAAATACAGCTCTACTTGTAGGTGTTACTTGTGACTATTTTTCAAAATAAGAACGTCATATCAGGGCCAGGGATATAGCTCAACAGTATAAGGGCCTGTCTGGCAAGCCCAAGGACCTAAGTTCTATCCCTGGCACTGCAAAAAATTAATTAATTAAAAAGAATGTCATATGAAGCTCAGCAAATCTCAAGAACTTCACTTGTCATCAACATCCACATACATAATTTTATTATCCCAAGGAACAAAACTAAAGTTTTTCCTCCAGTTACTTAAAATTGCTACCACTAGAAACTGTTAAATTCTCTCTCAAATATATGAAAACAATATATTGATCTAATGTTTGGATATAATACTAATTTTTAAAAAAACCATTTTATATAGTTTATAGATTAAATAAATTAATGGTAAACAGAAAAATTTCTCTTCAAATTGTTTCTTTAAAGACTTTTTTTACTCCAAACAGTTGACATTTCCCAAATGATGAACATATAACAAATTATGTCAGTTAGGGAAAATTTTTGACTAAAGCAAACATAGTTATTTGGGTTTTGCTCTCTGTTTTCTATGTCAATAATATGGCATTCTAAACATTTTAGAAGAAATCCACAAGCTTTGTCAGCAGCACACTATATCCACGGAGGACTCCAGCTGTAGCACAGGGAGGGGAGTGGTGCGGGGGTGGGGGGGCGGGCAGTGGGCTCCCTCCAGCTGTCCTCTAGGGAATGAGCCTGGCATTCTGCTGGAAAAGATAGGCATGTCTTGGCCCAGGGAAGCCTGTGTTTCCATTAGGCTCTACCTCATAATTCAGGGTAAGACTGATATGAAAACTGGTTTAACAAGGTTTGTAGGTAAACTCTAGTGAACTGTGGCCTATTGCTGCCAATAACATCCTCTCTACAGGTAGATCTCACTCAGTTACATGGTGACAATAAAATAGCATTAATATGGTATTCTAAACATTTAAAAGAAACCTGAAAAGATTGCTTTTAAAAAGTAATTTATTTTCTCTCACATAAAAGAACTCCAAACATGACATCTAGGATGAAATATTCATCAGGGATGCAAGATTTCTCAATCAAACCCTATTATCTATCTTTGTATTTGTACAGGGGAGGATGCCTTGGAGATATTCATTTTGGGAGAAAACTTTTGAAAATTTTACATTTGATAAAGGATTAATATCCAGAATACACAAGTAATTCAACTCAACAGATAAAAAAATCTATTCGAAACAAGGCTAAAGAATACTATAGCTACATTGCAAAATAAAACATACAAATGAACAATAGGTACATGAAAAAACTTTCAACATGAACCAGAAGATGAAATTTAAAACTACAGAAAAATAACTCTTCACTGCTGATAGGATGGCTATTAACAAAACATATATTATAAATGTTGATGAAGATTTGGAGATAAGGCAGCCCTTACACAGTTACTAAAAATGTAAATTAGTACAGCTATTATGGAAAACAGTGGGAGTTAATCATAGAACTACCACACAATGCAATAATCCCATTACTGGACCCATATCCACCTCCAAAGGATATGAAATAAGTGTGTTGAAAAGATGTGTTCACTTATAGTCATTGCATCTCCATTTACAACAGCCAAGATATAGAATCATCTGGCCTCAGTGAACACATAAATCAAATCTATACATAATCTGATACTATCAGCAATTAAGAGGATGACGTTCTGTAATTTTTTGTAATATGCATGCATCTGGAGATCTTTGTGTTAAATAAAATAAGCCCAGCGCAGAAAGAAAAACACCACATGATGTCACTCACTTGAAATTTTAAAAAGCTGAAAGTGTAGTAGTAGAAAGTGGAATAAATAATGCTTTCCAGAGGTTGGTAACGACTTAACAAGTACAAAGTCAGAGCAGCTAGGACTAAGTCTGGTATTGTATTACATAGAAGAGAATTGGGGGCAACAATGTGGTTTCATATAATTCAAAACAGAAGAGAAATTTTACTGATCTTATTACATAGAAATGATAAAAGTTTCAGTTAGTGGACAATCTAAATATCCCAAATTGATCAATATATAATATATAAATACATGGAAGCATCAGCATATACTCCAAAAAGATGCACGATTATCTGGCAAATAAAAATAAAAATTGTAAATAGTGCTCAATAAATTCAATATCAATTTTTTAATCAGATTTACAAGCTACAGTGTGGAATCCAAGTTTTGCCTCTAACAAATCATGCATTACTGTGTGCATGACTTGACTCTCTGCAATCAATTTATTTTTCTGTAGAAGGTACTTCTGAGAAGATTAAGTGACCTCCACCATGTAGTGTGGCTGTAATGTGGTTGGGGGTCTGCTCCTCACTGATTTCATTTCACTTTCTCACTTTTAAATTCACATTTAACCTGAATCACTGTCTCCAGCCCTAACCCCTGAGACCAACTGTGCAGAGGTTCACATCCAAACCAGTGTGATTGTGTTTCAATATATACTAATAAATAAATACGAACACTTGACACTAGAAATACAACCAGGCTAAAGGAGAGGGAGCAAGGGCACCACTGTGTTCCTTCAAGAACAGTCATGTCACGGAAAGATCAAAACCATGACTGTCTACCAGCTGCTCTGTCCAGGTGTCTGACCTATCACAGTGACACCACGGAGCATAAGCTGCCCACAATCTGCAAGGGGAACTAATCAGGATTATATTTTACATTAGATATAATAATGAGGGGAAAATGTTAATCTTCAATTTCAACTCACCTTCCTTAAAGGATATTTTCTCTATGGCTTCATTCTTTTCTGAAACTGTAAATATTCTATTTATGACACATAAGATTACTTCAGGTACTAAATTAGAATGATGAAACTGGTTTATTTAATTACTCTAAACATAAAAAATAAAAATAAGTTTCTTACCTTTCTGAAGGATTTATTCAAAAACTATACATTACTTTTTATCATGAAAGAGAACATTATAAAAAAATTGTTACTATTTTTGAAATCAAATCTATAATTTCCTAGGCACCTTCAAAGAATATAATAAAAAATTCACTATGGCAGAACAAACACAGGATTATTGGAGGAACAAAATCTTATTAAATATGGGAGCATGAGTTATTAAGTAACTTTAATAAAACATTTTGACTCTTTGTACTTTAAATCAAAGTTAATAATATGTGATTTAATTATTTTCTAGTGCTTCCCATTTTACAACATCTTTCTCTACCATTTGCTAAGACGGTGCAGCATTACACTTCAGAATGCACACGTGCACATGTAAATATGTGTATACACATTTGTTCATCTACAGAATATGTGAGAATTCAGATCTACTTTCTGCCAGAATCTTTTCCTTCCTCAAACAAAACAAAATATTTTTTTAAAATTCCCTGTAAGCAGTGAGAAGTTGATTCTAATAAAACAAACTGATAGCAGAGAGATTAGAAGGGTCATGTCACTGACAAGAAAAAGTTGATGTACATAGACATTTTTCATTCACTTTTGTGATTCATCTTAGGACTAAACCTTGTAGTAAATGTTTTTGTAAAAGTTGTGATGTTTCAAGTAGAATAATTTTTGATCATGGAAAATAATAAAATCCATTATTAAACTATTATCAGTTAATTTTCTACATCAGCAAGCTGGTCAAATAATTAGAAAGTGGCATGTTGTAGAGGTGAAACCCTTGACTAGAATTCAGGGAAATTGGGTTTTAGCATTAGCTCACACTAACTTACTGCAGAATATTGGGAAGATCAATAGATTGCTATGAATTTCAAAGTATTTCTTAACATTAAAATAAAGGGGTGAACTAGTTCAGGTTCTTGATGTGCTGTCCATGGACTTAGAAAAATTTATGTAGAACTTTGTATATGTGAACCGCATGGATATTTTCTTCTGGAAAGAGAGTCAGAACTTGAATATTTTCACTGGGAATTTATGTACAAAAATTTAAAATTCTGGATATGAATACCTTTATAGTTTGTATCCTTTTGGCGAACCTATAGTTATGGAAAATTAGTGTCATTTATTTGACACTGTATAAAATTATAAAACCTCCATCAAAGTTTAAAGAATAACAACAAAATAGGACAATTATTTTCAATATATCTAAAAGTAAAATCACAGTAATTTCAATGATTCTTTAAAAAACAAATAACATTTTTTAGAATCAGCAAAGTAAACAAACAATAAAAAACATAGAAATAATGTAGGAAAAGGCTAAAATCAATATGCAATTCATAAAACAGTAATTTGTAAGCTTTCTCACCTGAATAAAGTTGATAACATATAGTAAACCTCCTAAGATTATATTGAGTATGAAATAGAAAGTCTACTCAAGGGATCTCCAGGAGGAATACAGACCACCAGACTATATTATATCCTCACTGATAAGGTTGGCAAGAGGCAGTAATACAAGTAACTATGGTAGTGAGTAGAGTCTAAAGACTAAATGCAAAAGAAATTGCATAGTCCTCAAATACAGGTTAACATGTGCGTTGTATTTTATGTGTACAATAATTTAAATTAAATAGAAGGATAGTAGCAGAAACATTACCTTTGTAAATTAATTATTTGATCAATAAATAAAGATTACTTTTATGCATTGGTGAGCAATATTGTATTTTGAAATGCACAGATATTGTGGAGTGACTATGTCAAATCCCTCAACATTTGCAGCACCTCAAACACTTGATTTTTGGGTTGAGAACACTTAAGAGCTACTCTCATTAATTTTCAAAAATACAATCCATTGGTACTAATTATGGTCACCAGGTTTCCATGTTGTGCAGTGGCAGGCAGGTTTCACATCCTACGTGCTGCTAACAGGATGGCAATCGAAGGCGACTAAGGTGGAATACATGTGATATGTTAGAGTGTGAGCATCGTAAGATTCCTGTTTAGCCTCACATAGAGAAGGTTGCATGCAGAAATATTACAGCATGTGTGCATACCTTGGTTAATGTGTACACATATTTCTTTGCCATATCAGGTAAAAATAATGCCCTAGTAGCAATATCCTCCTAGTACCCACATCTTGCTTTCCAATATCATTAAAAAAAAAAAAAATCAGGTTCCTTTAAGAAACAGTTGGTGCTAAGACCGAGAGAGGAAATGCATACGTTGAGGTTGGAGCATCTTGCAGAACCAGAAAGTAAGGACACCCACATCTTAAAAAACTGTTGATGGCAGGATGTCAGAGGAAAAAACTTAAAAGAGTTCCCAAAGCCCAAAGCTGAAGACTGAATAGAAATAAACAAAGCAGTACTAGATTATAATCCAAAGCATAGAATAAATATCCATGAGCCCATACTGATGGAAATAAAGGAGATAAAATACAGAAAAATCTTGGTTTGTAAGCATAATTTCTTTCTGGAAACATGCTTATAGTACAAAGCACATGTAATGTATATCAAAGCAAGTTTCCCCATAAAAAATAAAGAAAACTCAGATGACTCATTCAACAACTCAAAAATATTCATATAAAATGATTATACTACTGTAATAGAATACAAAATAATAAAATAAAATACAAAATATCTTCAAATATAAATTAACTTGCAGTTATCTTTGAAAACCTTCATGGCTGGTCAACAGGGTCTCTCTCTTATTCCAACAGAGAGGAGGATTACTGTGAGAGGACTTTCATTATCACTACCAGATTCACTGTTTTCTATTGGCTCAAGGGAATCTTTTTCCTTTTCATGAAACTTTAACAAGGATCCTATCCAATAATGCTTGCTTTCAGCTCCTTTTGAGGATTTTGTGAAAATGTGCCAGTGTATTGTCTTCAACATGTTTATTGTGTGCACTGTGATAGTCTTTTTCCAGTGGTATTTTACAAAATTTTGCACTGTTTCACACATTTTATACACTTCCCTACTCTTCTGAAGTGAAAGATTCCTCCACTGTTTTCTTCTCCCCTGAAGACAAAATCTGCTCTATAATCTCCTGCTCTCTGGAGATATCACCCACAATCCCACATTGTGAGAGAACCATTGACTCAGCTGCAATCACGTGATGTTCACTCTTGCTCATGAATTCTTCTTTCTTAATCTTCATAGTGTTTCAGATCCTGGATTTTTTTCCTGAATGAAAAATAGAAAGGGGTCAGTTAGGCTCACAGTGGGAATAAGAAGAGTCCTTCAGGCTGCTCTAAATAAATCCTCACAAGGAGAGGAATTAGAGGTGAGAGCCAGAATCCTGTCACAATTTGTTGCCTTATAGACACTGTCCCATGTGGAGGGCAAATTCATGTTTGTGCTGCAGGTTGTGTGGGGGCATGTGTGCCCTTAAGTACTTACATGCTTTTGTGTCAACATACATGTGCGTGTGTATACCTATGGGGAATGGGCATGTGATGTGTGTGTACACATATAGGTATCGATATGTTCAGCAGCTCTAGAGGAAGAAAGAAAGGAAATACTCTGCAATCATGAATTTGTGTACCAATTTGCAACGCCAGGCATCCTTTTCTACTTATGATCACAATACTGATGATTGAAGTTTTGATTTGGATGTAAATAGATTCAAAGAGACAGAAAAAAACTCAAATTGTTCAATATTTACCACAGAATATTACAAAAAAGAGTATTATTTATTTATTTATTTATTTATTTATTTATTTTTGAGAACGGGGGATTGAACTCAGGCCCTCGCACTTGCCAAGCAAGCACTTATTATACTGAGCCATCTCTCGGTCCTTAATTTTCTTTGTTTTACCAGTTGTTCCTCAATTAGCATGAAATGTTTTTATAGTAAAAACAAATATAACCCACTACTCCATAAAGTACAGATGACGCTAACTTTAAAGAAAGGCAGAGAATGAGCAACTCAAGCCCTAGTAGCTATTGCAGGGCAGTGGACAATGTCACATATAATGTGACACTCCTGACTCTAAGCCTATAGCTTCCCACATTTTTTGCATAAGTTTGAAGAACTACAAAGATCAAGGAAACATTTGAATTCAACTTAATTTTTATTCAAAATGATCTATTCTTTTCTATGTTTTAAATGATCAATTCCTTCATTTAAATGACTTGCCTGGAACATGTCTTCTAATGAAAACCCCATTATGCTTTTTTATAACTTCTGACTTCAGTGAGTTTAGCACTGGGCTCAAAAAGATATTAATTTAAAAAGAGAAAAAAAGATAGGATGTAATGAGCTGTGAAAAGACCGCGTCTGGAAAGAATAACAGTGAAGGATACTTAATATAAGGCCAATTATTTGACTGGCACTTCGATCTTGCTTTTTATAATAGCTTCAACAGAAGAAAATTTCAAATGAGAGTCTTAATAATATATACAGCACATATGAGCATTAGGGTACCAATCTTCAAGCCAGGATATAGCCAAAAGCACATACAAACTGTAGAGTCTTTAGGCAGGTTACAACGTCTCTGTATCCCGTGTGTATCTCATACCAAGAATGGAGAGTATATAATTGTATTTATGTATCTTGGACTTACAAACAGTAAATGTTGACTATAAAAGATTATCTGACACAAATAAATACTGACTGCCAATAACATTAATAGTATTAAAATTGTTATTGCATTGGACATCACAAAAACATTTTCATCATATAATCTAGCAAATAAATCAGGACATAAATGTACAATGTTACCCATAACATACTCATAATATCTGTAAAAATATTTTATATAAAGCTATATATAAAACATCTTGCAAACTCTCTCTCTCTCTCTCTCTCTCTCTCTCTCTCTCTCTCTCTCTCTCTCTCTCTCTCTCTCTCTCTTTCTCTCTCTCTCTCCAAAGCAATCCTGAGAACACAACAGAGATGAGAGCAACATCCTAAGGGTACATGATGACAAAATTAAAATTTGCTTCCCAAGAATTCCTGCAAAAGAAAGGCTTATATCCTATATTTCAATGAAAATAAATTATATTATTATTGACAAAAACTCTCTGCCAATAAAATCATCAAATGGCCAGGTGGTGACACTTAACAGTTAGAAGCCAGGTGGATGCAATTATCACAATGATGGCAAATCTGAGAGTAGGTAGCTGATCCTTATGAAACTTTGAGGCTGCTTTACTGAATATGGCACTGCCAGGGACAAAATGCATAGACTGCCAACAAAGGTACCCTTCAAATTGTACCAATAAAAGAAATTGAAATGAACTGTAGGACAAACAATGAAAGTATCACCCCAGTAAGAACTGATTACTTATGATTTTTGAGACTTACAACTTACTGATACAGAAAGGTCAAATGCATGCATATAGATATGGAAGGAGACAGCAAAATTGATTCACAATGTTTATGGCAATTTCAGTCAAAAACTTTGCAATGTGCCCTTATCCACCTTATTCACTAGATCTGGGACGGAGTGACTTCTGGCTCTTCCCCAAAGTCAAAATGACTAGGAAACATAATTATTTTTAATCAGTACAGGACAGTGAAGAAGACAAACAAAGACACTCACAAAAGAGGACATCTAGAACTGCTTCAGAAATTGGCAAGAATGATGAAACAAGTATCTTTAAAATGAGAGGGATTGTTTTCAAGAGGATTGATGTTAATGTATTTTATTGTAATATTTTCTTTTGAAACAGGGTCTCACCATATAGTTTAGGCTGGCCATGTGCTCATTTTTGTAGCCCACAGGCTGGTCTCAAACTCACAGTGATCCTCTTGTCTCAACCTCCAGAGTGCTGGAGCATATAATATTTTTTAAATAAACATTGACCATATTCTATGTTCATACCTGTATGCACAAATTTCTCTAGGATGATGGTAATGTCCTTATCCTCTTTCATAATATAATCCAAAGAGACATGGGTCTCCTGATAATCCCTCAGCACATTGTGTCCAGCTACTGAAACAATGTCATCCTGCAAACTGGGCAGGATGACCAAAAAAGGGAAAACTATTTAGCCCTTAATAGAAGATATGCATTTATAAGGGTGACAAGAAAGCCTTATGAAACTCCAAGGAGCAGCAGACCTCAATAACAGGATCACAATACAAGTCCTGAGAGTTCTATCTTCATCAAAGAATCACACACCTTTTTGCAAAACACTGCCTGGAATTCTACCAGTCTTTCAACAAAACAGAGTGTCATGATCATGGGCTACATCTCCCCATTATGAGATAAGATCCATCAATCCAACAAATCCCAAGCCTGGGTGTGCCAAAAGACAAGCACTCCTAGGTAGGAGTGAATTATCTGGCCTGAAACAAATGACAAAGAGCAAGCTATGCACCTAAGCCAGATAGGCTCATGCCACTCCCCAGCATCATCTAGTGGCTCTTCTCCCTCCAAGTACACCTTTGAGGATACTCTGTCAAGGCTCATAGAGTGGGGAAAGGTGATAAATGTGGTTTCTGATTATTTGGCCTATTTCTCTCAACGTGAACTCCAGTATACCTCAGTCTATATCTCATTATTACTTTTGGGAGGTGGGGGGCTTTCATCTATTCTCTTTTCTAAAGATGTCCAGCGATCAAGCACTATGAGTGTAATACATACCAAATTCATCTCTGGGGTAGAAACACTCAGAAAATAAAAAGAATGATAATTTGTTTTTAAAAACAAATGTATCCCTAAATCCATCAAATAGGTGGTAAGAAAATTATAACCTATTCCTAAAAATCTTCTTATAATAGATGTTCAGTAATAAGTGCTGTCAAAATGACAAAAGGCAAAAAATGATGAAGAGCACTTAATTTAGAGACCACCCTGGCACTTTAAAATGATCCTCACCTGGCCCCTAGCACTATAGCAGCTTTAAAAAATATCAAACACAAAAGGCAAGTTCATAATCATCTAGTCTAAAGAATATCTTAAATATAGGGGGAAAATTCTACCACTCTTAATAGTTATTCTTTTTAAAATGTCAGCAAACATCAGCGTTCAAAAGACCAGTTTTTAGTCATCCTTCAAGGTGGAGGGACACATGATCACAAATTAAACTGAGCAAAAGGGAAAGAAAGAAGTTCTCAAATTCCCTTTGCATCAGCATGTGTTGTAAGAAAAAAAGTCTCTCCACACTGTCAAAAGAAAAATTGGAGACAAAATTTCTGTGAACTGTAGCCAAGGCGAGCACACATTTGTCAGATTTTTTTTACATCAAGTCCTACAGGAAGATAAAATGGTAGTAACTACTCATAGGGAAATATGGATGATTTATCTACTCAATTACACTTGATGTCAAGAGCTACCAACACAGAGAAGGGTACACTGCACTGTGGTTCAAAACTGAGCACTTCAAGGCCCAACATGGCTCCAAGTAAGAAAATTGATTCTCTGTGCTGTGATTAGGGTTTTAGAACTTTTAAACTGATGAGACAAGTAGAAGAGTGGCCAGCAACCATTCACGATCGCATAGACAAAGGCTGTTACTGCAGTCAGGTCTTTGAGGAGGAAAGAGTTGTTTACTCTGATCCATCAGCAGTCATTGCTCTGGCCTTCCTCATGAGATTTAGAAATTGTGAAATTCATCACAATCACATTGGAGTCACCTCTATCAAACTGTAGCCAAAAATAAGTAAAACCAGGAGATGATGAAGTGCAGGTGGGAGGATCCCATGCTTAATAACAAGAGCTATCACAAAAGACTTTGTCAGAAACACAACTTTGCACAAAGTCCAGCACACCCTTGCACAAAAAGATATTCTTGCTATGACATCTGTGCAGCAATTCTGGGTTCAGCCTTAGACTTGAAATCCTGCCTGATTTGTGATCCTTGGTGTCAAAGGTGATTGTTTGACATCACTAGAGGCAGCCCCTCTCAAAACCCTGTCTTCCTTTAGTTTCCATAAATATAGAGTTAACTGAGGTTCTTATACTCTCTGTGCAATGCCCACTCCCAATTGTATTGATTACCTTCACAGAAATTCTCTTTTTTGTTGTTTGGGTCAACATGTTCGAACCATGGAAGCGGACAGTGAACTCCAACTAGTCCACTCACTCAGAGGCTTCCCAATCTCCCATAGACCTCTGTATTTCCGCTAAATGTTCCCCCCTGAAAAGAAAAGTAGTTGCATAGTTCCTGATAATCTTGCTGTCAAAACTAATCCTGGGAAATATTTTTATTGTTCCAGAAGATGATCTTCTTGACTTTATGAACAACAATAACAAAAAATGCTTTAAAATAACAAAAAAGTAGTACTTGATCTGATTTCAGAAATACAGTCCTGGCCCCCCTGCAAACTTCCTGGTATTGACATCCCATTATTTAAAATCTTTTTCACTCCCTGAATGTAGGATTATTACTTTAACACTAATTAGTTATTTAACCTCATTTTAAGTTAATTTGTCAAATTAATTCTCTGACAGCAGGTCAGAATGGCAAGAGGATAAGGTGGCCATTGGTAAACTGATCCCTGATAGATGCCCAAAGAGTTAAAAAGGATGTTGGAAGGAGAAATTGAGGCTATTTTATGTGTTGCATACTTTCTCAAAGATCTGGCCCGTCTGGGAACTTGGTGCTATTTGAACCTATTTTTAAGGATGTTTTACATTCTTTGTAATTTTTCAAAGATCTGCCCTTATAAGAGAACATGGCAATATTTGGGCCTCATTTTAATGTGAAGAGTCAAAAGTATCATAAAGAAAACTCTCAATTTCTGATGGCAAGAGTGGATAAGATCTGTTTGGGTATTTGAAATCAAGAGAACTTAAAACTTTAATCTCCATCATATTTATTAATTCAGATTTTAGCTTTATGCAAAGTAGAGAGTCGGCATATCCTCTCACATTTTTTGCCAATTCATCTTCTCTCTCTTTCCTACCTTGTAAAAGAAGTATCCCAGAAGTATTACCCTTCCAAATAACAGTGCCCTACCAAGATTACTCTGAATTCTTTTGGACCGTGTAAAAAGAATAGGTGATCCTAGTTTGATAAATAAGTGACTTAATATAGAAGCACATGTGTACCAGGTAATGAAGGCACTCTCAAGTGGATTCCTTGTTAAAGTATTATCCTGTCCTTTGGAAAAAATGAAATTATTTTCCAAAAAATCCCAAACCCATAAAAACAACACTTGAATTCTTAAAAATTAACTGATGTACGGTGCCATGTGCACCATAACACATTCAAAATTTCACAATGTTCTTGTCTCATTAGGAGTTTAGGACCTATTACAGATTCATCTGTTTCTAATAAAGATGGTGAATCTCTGCTCTTTAGAATCCACTTTTAGAAAGGGTGAATGTTACAAGAAAAATGCAAAGCTCCACCTCTACATACTAGCAGTTTCAATTAGACTGAGATGTCATTGCCTACCTAACACAGTGTAATTAATCCCTTCACACTTTCCCTGTCTACACAGCACAGTATAACTATGGGTTGTCCATCACCTTCTGACGTCTCCAGGTGAATATTTATTACGATAATTAGCAGTTATAGAAATTACTAGAACAGATGTATAGTACGTTACAAAAGGAGAAGTCACTGTCTTGCAGTGCATTTAGTTTTCTGTATGTGTGCAGGCTCACAATTGTGTGTCCATCCACACATCTCACCTGTACATATGGACCATATTAAAGAAACAGATTTTGGGGAGGGGGGGTCTTTCAAATCTGAGCTCCTGAGGGGTTTGCATATTCAGAGAGAGGATTTCATCTGTTTGAATCTCTGTCAGATAAGCAAATATTTAAATGTAGGCAATATTGGAAAGATTGCTTTAAGCACTGAAGCATAATATGGCATTTAGGAAGAAAAAACAATTGGGTTGGCATCAGTATAACTGACTACAGATTACTGGAGCAAGAAGCTTGTTGGGGAGTGAAAGGCAAACACATCCCGGAGGCTCCCACAGGTCAGAGCTCATTTGCTTGTAAAACTCTCTTGTAAAATAATTCAGGGAAGAGGGACTGGGGAGATGGCTCAGTAGAATAAGTTCTTCCCTGGCAAGCGCAAGGATCTGAGTTCAATCCCTGGTTCTGCCAAATAATAATAATAATAATAATAATAATAATAAACTCAGGGAAGGTGATTTCACCAACACACGCCAAAACTCAGTTGCCAATGAGATCGCAAGTCAAATATTTTGCCAGTGTGCAGACCATGTTCTCTTATAAGCACCTTTCTTCCTAATCAATTTTCTTGTTAACATAAGGTGCTTTTTTTTTCTATTTAAAATACATACTGTTGAACTATACTCTTAAAGCTTAGCACTCCAATATCATTTGTTTTCAGACTCAATTACATAAACAGGAGATACATACAGAGCACAAAGGAAGACAAAAAATAACTTAAAACTGATTGATTAAACATAAGAACATTAAAACTTGAGATCATAAAATAGATCTCTGTTCTCATGTGAAAAATTTCATATAAGGAAAAGTCGCTTGAGACATGCTTCAGATAAATAAGACTTAAGGGTGTTTAGGTGGCCAGAAGAAAACATGAGCCCAAGAGAAATGAAGCAGCCTAGAATACAGAGAGCACTCACCACAGCCCTGGCCAGGTAGAACCCATCCCTTTATAAAGAAGTCATTTCCTGTTCAGTTTCCCTTGAATGCAGTAGCATTCCACACCATCTTAAATAGCCTAGGAATATTCTCTATCTCTAGAACAGCAGACAACAACTTCCCCCCAGTACATCTACCCCAAGCAGAAGAAGTATCTGCTCTCCTTCCCTGACCATACATTCCTACCCCTAAGCTCTGCACCCATAAAGTCACCAAGCTTGGCTTGTAGGGAATGAGAGTGAAAGCTTCAGCCTGTCACTCCAGCTTGCAGATACAAGATGCCACCTATGAGTGGGATGTGCTAACAGCGACCCAGTGCAGGTACAGAACCCTATGCAAAATGGAAGCATGTTTACGCACATCTTTGTTCAGTACCCCCCACAGAAATCAAGCCATACAGTAGTTGACTGCTGTATTTGCTTAGCACCATATTCTCAAGGTTCTTGCATTTGTAGGATATGTCAAAATAGTCTTCCCTTTTAAGACTGAGTCATATGCTATGACATATGTACCACTTTTTCATTCTAAGTCTCAAATACAGGATTTTGCACATGCTAGGTGAATATTTTACCACTGAGCTAGATCCCTGATCCTCAGTGCACCATATTGTGTTTTTCTGTTCATCTGTGGATGGATGCTCCAACTGCTTCAACACTGTGGCTACTGGGCCGAGTATACAGGCAGGTGGCATAGGCACCTGCCTGACAAGCACAGGTTCTGAATTTGATCCCTGGTACAAAACTGTGGCCACTGTAAATAAGGCACAGGTACAGTGTTTCTTGAGTCCCTGATTTCAATTCTTTGAAATATATTTTCTACAATAGGATCACTCGATTATATGTTAGTGCTAGGTTTATTTTTGGTGACTGTACTCTACTGTTTTCCACAGTGACTCCTCCATTCTACATTCCTACCACCAATGAGAAAGTGCTTTACTGTATCACATCAGCAGCAGCATTATTTTCTGTTTGTTTTTTTAAAATAGTAGCCAACCTAACATATATGCAGGAGTATCTTTAGCTGGTATTGATTTGTTTTTGCCTCACAATTAGTGATATTGAAGGGCTTGCCAAATAGCTCAATGGATTAAAGCACCTGCAAGCAGGCACAGGGGCCAGGGTTTCGATCCCTGGGCCGGCTGTGTCAGCCCCGTCCTCAGGGCGCGCTGAGACAGCAATTGAGACTGGGCATGGTGGCACGCACCTGTAATTCCAGCTCTTGGGAGGCTGTAAACAGACAGATCACTATGAGTCCAGTCTAGTAGTGAGACCCTTAACAGTGTAGACCCTTCCCTAAAATACATGATTAGTAATATTGAACATCTTGTCATATTTGTTGGCCATTTATATATATTCTTTGAAGCAATATCTACTTTTATTCAATTTTAAAATTGATTTTTTTATTATTAGATTGTTCTTTACATATTCTGCATATTAAAGCCATAGCAGATGCACTATTTGCAAATATTTTCTTTTTTCCATACACCAAATTTTAACACTGTTGGTACTGGTTTGGAGTGAATAAAATAATTTTCATAAACTCCAGTTTGTCTATGTTTTCCATTGTAACTTGAGTGTTTGGTGTCATATCACAGAAATCACTGCCAAATCTAACTTATTAAGATTCCCCTATACTTTCTCCTAAAATTTTTATAGTTTCAGATCTTATATTTAGGGCTTCCATCGATTTTGAGTTCATTTTTGTGTACTGGTGTTAATGCCCAACTTCACTCTTTCGTATGTGAATATCTAGCTACTCCAAGACATTGAAAGCCAGGGAGTGAGCTGAGTCCATTGGTGAAAATCATTTCCCCACAAGTGGGCGTTCATTTTTTGAGTTTCTGTTCTACTCAGCTGATCTATATGTCTGCTTTTATGGCAGTGCTATTCTGTTTTGATTACATGAATTTGTAGTAAGTTTTAAAATCAGGAAATGTGAGACCTTCAAATTCATTTGCAAGGTTCTATTGGGCCATTGTGGCTACCACTGGATTTCATACGACTTTTAGAGAAGGGTTTCCTATTTGTGCAGAAAGTCTCATTGAAATTTTGATGGAGTTGACATTAAAATATAGACCACTTTGGTTATCATTGCCTTCCAGTCCATAAACATGAAGTCGTTCCACTTTTTTCTGCCTTTGATTTATGTAATACATTGTAGTTTTCATTGTCCAAAGCATTCAGCTCTTTGATTTCTAAAGGTGTCATTATTTTTCAGATTGAAAGAATTTTTACAATGTATTATTACAGATTGAAAGAATTTTTTCCCAATTTTCTTCTTGTTTCCATGAACTTGGAGCCAGTGGACTAGACTGAAACCGCTACAAACTACACGCTAAATAAAACTTTCCTCATTTAACTTGTGGATAACTTGGGTATTTTGTCTCAGCAAAGAGAAAAGTAAACAGGATGTGCTTTTTTTAATGTATTCAGTATAGGGTCTACAGGGTCTCACTACACAGATTGGACACATAGTGATCCTTCCTGCTTTTCAGGCTCCCAAACTCTGGGATTACAGGTTCGAGCCACCATGTCCTGAGAGCGGGGCCAGCACTGCATGCTGGGGATTGAACCCCGGTCCCTGCATCTGCCTAAACAAGCTCTTTAATCCGCTGAAATATTTGGCTGACCCAGGACGCGCTATTTTAATATCTCCCTCATCCAGGTCGCTACTTTTACAACTCAAGCGTAGGCCTTTGCCCAGAGAAGGAGGCTGTGGGTGCAGAGAACATGGACCCCAGGGTCCGGCCCAGCACCTTGGCACTGAGGGACACGCCTGAGGGTCGATGCAGTAAGGACCATGGCCTGCAAGCCAGGCCCGCCTACTGACAAGGGCTCGAGGCCTGCTGTGTCCTCCTCTCCTCGATATCAGTAGCCAGCAGACACTTGGTTCAGTTTTCACTAGGCAACTGCAAGTTGGAAGATGAAGGAACAAGAAAAACGGGAGAATGTGACAGCTAGATTTTCTCGCTATAATGCTTTTTAAACGTTGACCTATTTTTTTTTATTTATTTATCCATTGTAGAGAATAAAGTTAAGGAATGGTCTGTCAGCGTTGGCACGAAGTGTACACAGCATTATTATTTACATATGACTTGGAAGCGAATAAAACTATAAACTCGGGGGAAAAAAATCTCTGCTTTACTCTTCCTCATTTCATTTTCTCAGCTACCTTTCAACTTAGGCTGTTCTTGTCTTTCTTTTTTTTAATAGACAATGTTAGGTTGATTTATACTTTTATTTATTAGCATAGTTTTTGCCACTGTGAACTTCTATTTAAGAATGCTTTTATCAAACCTCATAGATTTTGGCATGTTATATTTTTATTTTCATTTGTCTCAAGAAAATTTTTCATGTTTTTGTTATTTATTTGAGGAACCATTCATTGTTTTTTGTGAATATGTTCTTTAATTTCCACATGTCATTATACACTCCAGTTTTTCTTGTAGTGTTTATTTCTACTTATTTTGATTGAGATCAGTATGATACTTTTTGTCTTTTTGAATTTAATATTTGTTCTATGAAGTAACATACCATCTATCTTGAAGAATAATCCATGTATCCCCAAGAAAAAAATGTGTATTCCACTATTATTGGATTAACAGATTATTAATGGATTCTTCTACATCAGGCCAGTAAGATCCTATTGCTCTATAACGTTCTTCCGCTATTTTGCCATTGACTTTCTGTCTGTGTATCCTATCCACCACTGAACATGAGGCATTCAGTTTTCTCGGTATTACAGTAGATCTATCTCTTATTCCCAATTAGGTCAATGTAAATGATATGTTTTGGATCTGTCCTGCATCATATTAATAATTGTCGTATCTTCTGTATTAAAACTTCTATTAATATGTGTCTTTGCCTTTTGTAAGAATTTTGTATTAAAGTCTATTTTATGTGATACTTGTACAGCCACACTTGTTCAGTTTCTATTAAAATTGTGTGAAATATATTTTCCTATTACTTTCAACATACATCCTTAGAGCTAAAGTCTTTTTATCTTATATAACTGGATCCCTATTTATAGGCCCTCTGCCAATCCATATCTTTTGAGAGTTTAATTCACTCACATTTAAAATGACTAATGATAGAAAAGAATTTACTTTGATATTTTTGTTGGTTTATTGTATTTTTCATATAGAGTACCTTTGAAATTCCTTTTCTGTATATTTTATAGGCATTTTATTTATGGATAAAATGAAAACTATACATAATGTCCAAATGTTATAAGTATCTAATTCAAATAGATGCTATGTAAGCCTCACTCACCTGCAAGCTTACTTTTTATAGCTCAACTCACCCACTTTGCTATTATGTCACAAATTACATTTACATTGTATACTTATTAACAGATTTATAATTATTGTATACATTTTCCTTCTAATTTTTCAGAATATTAAAAGTTGTATTACAAACCAAATTTATGAGACTATTTTTTCTACTTTTCCTTTTGCTTACTTTTATTAAAGAAATTAACGTTTTTATATAATATGATGTTGGCTAGTGTTTTGTATTTCAACTTCCCCTTATAATTTTTGTGATCTAGCAGTAAAGAAATTTGTCAGGGATGTCTTCTTTCTCATTTCTTAAGGATCATTAATCCAGTTATAAAATTCTCAGTTGATTTTTTGTTTTTTATTTATTTCTTTCCTTTCAGCACTCTAAGTACTACTGCCTTGTAATGGTAAGATTTTAGTTTAGAAATCCAAAGATTATCTTATTGGGAATCCCTTAAATGTAAGAAGTCAATTCTTCTTCCTGCTGTGAAGATTCTTTAGTTGTTGCTCTTCACAGTCTGATTACAATATGTCACATTATGAATTTGTGGGCTTATATTATTGGTGTTTATTGGGCTTCTTGGATTTGTGCAGCTCTGTCTTCAAGTTGGAGATATTTTCAGGCATTGATTTTTTTAATATAGTTTCTCTTCTCTGTTCCTTATGGCACTCCTTTTCCTGAGATTCTGTAACTGCGAGATTTTGTTCACTTGCTATCTTCATTCTTTGTTTTCTTCTCATACTTTGACCGGCGCTGAGAAAAGACAAGACAGGGACTCCTTCTTTGTCTTTAGACTTCTTTATTCTCAGGCCTTCCTACCTTCCTCCTCTCCTAACCCCCCTTCTTATATCCCCCCCGGACCTATCAGAGGGAGCCAAGTATATCGTCCGACACAGGCAATAGGCCAACAGCCAGTTGCCTC
>NW_004524709.1:3629409-3668637 GCF_000260255.1 Octodon degus | reverse complement strand
TTTTTTTTTGTGCTACAATGAATCAAATCCAGAGGAGTAGTCTACACTAAACACTGAGCTGCATCCCAGATGCTAGTTGATTCATTCAACTTCTAGAAGTAGAAAATGATGGCATGTGAACAGAGAAGGCTTAGATTAAGAGACCAGGAGGGAGGAATTAAAATTTCTTTTCAGTGTATCATTTCCAAAGACTTTAAATATCTACAACAAAGTATTAAATTCATTTCTTGCAATTCAAGAAAAACTATACTATGTAGAGATACTATTTTTAAGTTTATAATTCTTTTAGGAGCCAGTATGTAGACTAAAATATTTAATAAGCTAGTAAAAGCATGTATTCATATAAATAAAATGTATATTTCCTTTTAAATTACTATGGAATAACAGAATAAAGATTTCTAAACACTTGTAAAAAATAATAAATAAATACGCATTTGAAAGAAAGTCACCTCTCCCAGCATTTGTAGAATAAATAGGCAAGTCTGTCATTAAATAGCAAGTATCTGACCACTGGAACAGCCTGAGGGGAAGGCCTAATATCTTCTCTTCCCCAAACATTTTGCTCCTGCTTCTCAAAGATTTAGATTTCCATTTATTCCTTTCCTTGAATCTTTTATTTGCAGACATTTATAAATGTACAGCCTCATGTCTTTGCTATTCACCCCAGCTGCTGCCACTAATTTCTCTGGTCTTCATTGTATTAACATTCTTGTGTGATCTCAAAGTCAAGTAGGGCAAATCCAGTGTTTCCCTGTGCCCATTAAATTTGATTGTCAACTTGATTGGCTTATGAAAGTCCTAGAGAGGTGACAGTATTGTCAGTTCTTGGCTGGATGGGCTATAGCAGGAGATGGAACCCAGGTGGAAGAAGTGAGTCATGGGCTCACCACTTTGGTGGCTATATTATCTGCTCCCTGGCTCTTTCTTTTCCAGCTCTTTCCCCAGTCTCTGCCTCTCCAGTGTCATGCTCTAAGCAGCTTTCTTCTGCTAAGTCAGTTGACAATGAACTGAAACCTCTGACACTGTGGGGCAAACTACATCCCTGTCCTCCTTTAATTTCTGGGTATCAAGTATAATATCCTAATAAAAGAAAAAAATGAGTAATACACTCCATACCACGTAGAATGTTGCAAACAAATATTATTATCCTATTCTCATTTTCAGTAAGAAATTGTCCTCTTCCTTCTGAGTGTGTGAGAGCAAGCCAAGAGCAAGGAAAAATGTCATAAAGCTTGCTCCTATTTGAACAGGAACATTCACTTGGTTACTTTGATTTTTCAACTTGTTCCTAGAACATCTCTCAAGTTATTCAGTCAATCTATAGTTGTTGTGATGCTTCCTTGGGGAATGAAAGCCAGGATCTTTCTGTTCCACTGTCTTGCTGCTATGAATTGAAATGGTTGCTTTTTTTAAACCAACTGCAGTATAGTCATTTTAGGTATCAATACATAATGAGTTGGTTATTCTTAGCATAAAAATTATTTTGTGAAATTTTCTATTTCCTCAATAAGTATGGAAAGAGGATGATAATGGTAGCTCTACCATTGCAATGTAATATCAATTCAACTGAGACCAGGACTCTCCCTCCTGGTGATGTGAACATCATGCTCTCAGAATTCCACAGGGCTCAGATACTATGTCTAATGCAATATGCAAGACTCCAGCTCCAAGGTGCTAGTCACCCCTAATAATTAGCCTTGACCAGTAGACTACTCCAGGGTATGGTAATAGATGAGAAGACCACTGAATCCTGACACTGAACTACCATGGCTGCCAGCCCTATACATGGGCTGCCTGTAAAACTTGTCCAAGCCCTGTTTAAGAAATTTCTTTCAGATCACCTTTATTTTTTCTTGATTTCAATTAAAATTACTTTGTAATATAACAACCCAATTTATGAACTTTTTAATCATTATATGGACTGAAGTTAATCATGATAATTTCTCATGCAAAATATTAAATGATCTTCTTTGCATGTATCAATTTAAAACCTCTTTTCTCCAACATATTTGTATTGTTTCATAAGAAGCCTTTCAGCTATGTGGCAGCAATAAGTAGAGCAGAATATGAGGCACAAAGCAGAAAAGGAAAGTACTGTACACAAGTTATCATAGTCACACTGTACACAAGTTATCATAGTCACACTGTAGTACTTGACACCTCCTCTGAGTTGGGCACATTGCTAAGCTTCAATCTATCTACCTCTGTATCAGTTAACCGAAGTTTTCACAATTCTGCCTGTCTGAAGTTGGAGAACCATTACATGAAAATTTCAGGTGCTCTTACTAGCAGCATTCCTGTCTTAGAGTAACAATCAATAGATACTGTTATCATTCCTATAAAAACAAAGCTTTCAGCCCATTTTCCTGTAGAGACAAGAGGCAAGGTGCCCTGAAATCTGTGTAGCTAGCTTGGTAGTAGAAATCCAGGTACCTGGATCATTTCCCTGAGCCAAGGGACCAGAAGCTGCTGCAGAAATGCTCAGGACCATGGATAACCAGCCTGGCTAGAGGAATCCAGGTGCCTGGCCTATGCCCTACATGAAGTGAAGCACCTGGAACCTGGCAATTAGCTTGGCCAGAGGAATAAAAAGGGTAAATCCACTCTAACAAGGAGAAATATTTGGCCTTCTAACTCCCGATTTGTGATTTCTTCTGTCATGTAACTATACACTTTCCTCATCACCAAAGTTTGTCAATTTCTAAATTTTGCTTGATGTCATTATTATTGCTAACTGTACTACTGTAGCTAGGATGTCATATCTGTTTTAATCATTTGTTCTCCCTTGGGGAAATACTGGGGCGAACTGAGGTAATAACTTCACCAAAGCCCTAAACCTAAAGACTGACCACAGTACCAAAAACAAACCAACATCCCAATGTCAATTAATTGAGAAGGCAGTGTCTCAGCACAGACAAGATATCCCTAACACAGAGAAGATATCCCTAAAGGAGAGATTCTTCCTAGAGTAGCCATAGTAGTAGCGATCTAGCTATCTACTATCAAAATTTCAGAAGGATTATCACATAAATCAAAATAAAGAGTACCAATTTATGCTTGAATTTTTATTTTGACTAATGTTACATGCTTATATCTAGTAATCTGAGCAACTACATTGAAGACATCAATGTGCAATGCAACAACCACTGTTGAATACCTGTCATCTTGGGCTTTTTAAAATTGTGTAACATTTCTAACATCATATGTATTTTTCTATTCTCTGTAAAATTATTTTTTTAAAAATCTTTTTTCCTTACATGTCCTCACTATAGACATTAATCTAACAATTTCAGTGGAAAGAAAAAACAATTCCCATGTTTCCATGAGACACCACAAGGATTAATGGATTCCTAAACTATTTTCTCTCTGTAATTAGAGCACATTGGCCAATAAGGGAATCAATAGATTAGTTTCTTACACTAATAAAAAACAAAGACCCCTGTCTCTGTTACTTTTCTCATTGCTGAGACAAAAATACTCAGCACCCAAAGTTAAAGGGGAAAAGGTTTATTTAGCTCATAGTTTGTAGAGGTTTAGGTACATAATTCACTGGTTCCAGAAGGCGGCTTAACAGAGGGGCATTGCAGAGAACAAGTCATGGTGCCCAAAGGTAACAAAATGAACAAGGGACTATAAAAGCAACCTTCTGCCCCTTTTACACTCTAACTAGGCTACTGGGATTGAGGTGGTGCCAAAGCAATTGGAGACCTGATTTTGTAATCACAGACCCTTAATCCCAGCATCACACACACTAGATCCAGTCACCTCTGAAAGAGCCCCATTTAAGGCTGTTGAGGCTTTGAGGGGACATCTAGACACAAGCTATAACAGCCCCTCATATATCTTAGTAGAACTTACTTCTTAAAGCTGAACTCCAGAATGGAACAGATTTATCTAACCTGAGATTTCTCTGGACCCTGGCATGAAGTTCTAGAAAGTTAATGGCTTTGAGAAGAAGAGTCAAAACCTCCTCACTGGAGGCAACTCATTCCAGCAGAAAGGAAAGAAACTCCTTGACTTCCATATTCTTTCTGTGTTCCCCAGTAGGTGCTTAATCAACAAGGACGAAGTGAGAGATGGGATGAAGAAAAGCCTAGAATAGTGGTGGAGAGCCTATGGCCTGCATGCAGCAGTAGGCTGTCTGTTATCACCAAAAGCTCTAACAGGTTCACTATCTCTGACCAAGAGTATTAAAATAAAGAACAATGGAGGAAGCACTAGGAATTAAGAGCACATCTTTTTACCTAATACTCCTGTCTGGTCAGTTAGTCCAACTCACGTGGTCATTAGGTGTGTCTATAAAAACTGTAAATGGAAAAAACACTTTGATTTGAGCTATGTGGAATGTAATTTGTAGTCTATGAAACGTGGTCACCAAGTAAATTAGAAATGTCTTACTAACAGCCAAGATGCTATGCTACCATATGTGGCAGAGGAACACACAACTGATTGATAGTAACATCAGCCTGCTGACATAGGGTCTAATCAGTGGCTGGGAAGATGGTTCAGTGGAATAAGTGCTTCCCTGGCAAGTGCAAGGCCCTCAGTTCAATCCCCAGTTCTGAAAAAAAAAATTGTGATGTAGGAGATTATGGGGCCACAGAGAAAAGTGATCAACAATGTAGAGTGTGCCTAAGGAGAGTCACATGGAGAGAAAACATTCTCTCAGGCTTTCACAGAGAGCAAATTGTTCAAGCAATAGCCGTGACTCATCCAAATGGCTGACACTGACAAAGGATCTAGAAACTCCGGTATAAGTTTTCAGGGTAAACCTCAGGGGGATTTGACTGACCTTATCAGATACAAAAGTTACATTTCTTGTTATATAGGCCTTGCTTCATCTTGGTCTTAACCATCTAGCAGAAAAATATAACAAGTTATGAAAAGTAAAGTTATATTAATATGCTGAGCTATAAAGGGCTCAAGTCAACAACTTCTGACATTGCCAGTCCAGGGATAACCAACTACTAATATGGACTACTGTACTATATTGAAATATTTTGCTGAATTTACACACCTACAGTATTTAAATGGCAATAAAATACCCTTCTTTGAAAAAACTAAACAAAAAAAGGAGACACAAATGAAGCACCATTTTGTATCTGTATATACAAAATAGCTAGGATAGATATACAGCTATTTTGTCTTAAGTCAGTGAGAAGAAAAATTAGTACTAATAGTGTTTGGACAGGATATCATGTCTGCATCTTGTACTATGAATAACCACTATGAAGACAACAATATGCAATGTATTAATTATTGAAACTGTCCTATTAATCAATTTGGAAACTGTCCCATTGCTATTTGTTTCTCAATAAAATTAATTTTTAAAAAAGCATTTTCATTTTTGTACTACTATGGCTTCTACCATTTCTCAAGGAATTTCTCAGGACTAGGAAAGCTATCTCCAGGGTCAAAACTACCCTTCATCTGTTAGCAACTCATTAGCATGAACTGAGGGCTGAATCTTGGTGAATGACTCTTGAGTACAAGAATATAATGCTAAACCTTTCTTCCTATGCTCTGAATGTAGAATATATGGCCCCTAACAACTAGCCCTGGCTTATGCCATTTAAAATAAAACTCAATAACCCTGACAAAACCAAGAAAAGGGAAATTGCTTGATAGCTTCGAAAAAATTGTTTCATCCCTGAAATCTATAATTCTTATAGTGGGAAAAAGTTTTTTCTTACCTATGGTAAAATTTTTCTTTAAGTTTCCCTGCTTAAGAAAAAACAAAATTATATAAACCAAAATCAAGACTCTAGCCGGGACCAGTTCCATTTTGGCCTCAGAGTGCTAGGAATCACTAATTCTAACACTGTCCACAGTGAAAATTCTTACTGACCAGTGATTGAACACCACTGTGGTAGATTGACAACTAGTAGTCAACTTGTGGCACCCAACTTGTGACACCCAACTTAACTGAACTATCATGTTTCTGGTTGTGGGAGGCCCACCTAAGGATTGTTGCCAGCAACAAAATAAAAAGTACTGGAAAAAAAATAGAAGCTGTTAAGGGACTATTTTTTCTCTAAGAGAGCTCATGATGGCTTTCCTGGTGAACTCGGTTGTTCTCATCTTCCAAGGAGGTTATTGTCACCGAGAACAGCTATGGTTTACTCAGAGTAAACTTTGTTCCTTACTTTGAGCAACACTTCCTGGCTCTAGTGCAGATCCTTCAGTCTGCTAGCACAAATCCTTCTTTTCTCTTTCATGGACTTCCTAGCTTTCACCACTGGCCTTAGGGCCTTCCCAGCACAGATCTGTGAAACAGGCCTGCACAAGACATTCTGGTGGGCTCTTGGCCTCCAGTTGGATTCATGGGAGGCATTGCTATAGGCTATAGGTCTTGAGCTGGATTCATGCAGGACATTAATGTGGAATCCTGGTACTCTGCTGGATTCATTCATCTTTAGTGTGTGACAGATTTCCTGCACTCTCTTTGTATGTGACTCTTTGAGTGACTATTGTGAAATAATCCTATGAATTATGTGTCCTGTATTGTTCCCCTTATGAGCCCTAAACTACAACCACAGATGTGAATCAATTACTTGTTCAGTGTTATACCTGAACCACAAGGTCAAAGAGGTCTTGACCCAAAAAAAAACTCTCCAGGTTTTAACTTGCTTCAGAAATTTGTACTTTTCAGGTTCCTCAGACAAAGCATAAAATCAAAAATACCAAGGGTGAGGAGGAAGCTATCTCTTCCTAACACAGTACACCACATAGGCCTTAAGCCTGAAGAGCACAGAGACAACAGCAGTGGCCAATAGTTCACACTTAAAACCCAGAGAAAATTCACGTGAGTTCATCAAGTCCTCCCTTATAAGAGCAAAGGATGGAAAAAAGTATGCCTCCCACTTGGAGAGGAGACCCACATAACAGACCTTTAATGCATTTCTCTGTGGCTGTAGTCATGGATATAGTTGTGGCATTCACTAATCATTATCACTGCAATAACCAGTTTAGCGATGCAATCTTAAAATACTGGTTCCTAGAATGTCATTTCAGCTTCAAGACCAATGCAGAGCTAAATTGAGTGGTATTTCTGCGTTGACAAAGGAAAAATTTAATTAAAACTATAAATGACCTTCAAATGTCAGAAGTAAATAAAACGATAACAACCACATTTTTGACAGCTGTCACCACCTAATGGGAATGCCACAAAAACCCATGATCAAGGATCATTGGCATATCCGGTGTGTACTAGATTCATCACCATAAATTTTCTCAGGTAAGTGCTCAACCTGATAAAAATCTCACATCAGTGCACTGAATTAGCTTTAGTGATGGAGAGGCAGGTAGGGAGAGATCATCTCCATAACAATGCCAGCCTCCCATGCTGACAAACAGCTGAAAAAATGGAGATCATTTGCGTAAAAGAAAAGGCAGAGACTCTCAACAGAGATTATGACAGTCTGAAATCACTTTTATTCTATGACCTTCCTTCTTCTTTAATTTGGGCATTTGCCTCTGCCTGCTTGCATGATTTTGCACACGCACACACACGAACAAAAGAAAACAGAATGCTTACCGGCTTCTCCCTCTAAGGGAGAGAAGATGTATCTGTTCTAACATGCACAACGTTAGCTCTTTTAAAAGATGCTAGCATTTGGAAATGCAGAATTTTCAACCTTCCAGCTGATTCAGCTGGTCAGTGACTGGCTTTGCTGCTGAAATTTCAGAGGCACTCAACAGGGTTGAAATTGTTAATTGATTTTGCCACTTTGTTGAATACAACAAACACTCATGATTCAGTTTCTCAATTTCAAATATTCTCTGTGCATAATGCCAAGCCCTGTCATAAGTAATACTTAGCAATATAGCAATAATATAGACTTTAAATGATTTAAAGTAGTTTAAAATGTATTTTATACATTCAAGGAAGGAAGGAACATAGTTCTGAAGTAGTTTGTAAAAGTATTTATATTAAATATAGTTCATTATTTAAGATCACTTGTTATATCTTTAAAGCTGATACCTATAAGAATATTGTATCAAAATTTCTGATCCTGAAAGATGCTCCATGGGTAGCTCAAAGTAGGACAAAGCTTTGCATCTCTGCCTTCATTTTACATGCCTGAAAACTTTGAGTCAGCTTGCTACTTAGCTCTCTGCATAGACACAGGAATCTTAGGAAATATTTGTCCAAAACCCAGGAAGGCAAGGTTTATTAGTCCTAAATTTACCAAATCTATCTAATCCTACTTCAAGGCTAAGAACACCAAAATGAGAGTTTTGCGAGATTTGCCTAAAGAATCAATTGCCAGTTTTTACAGTTCCTGTCCCAGACCCCTGGGGAGCTGCCTGGAAGTCTCAACCCACTGCCCTAAATCTTTCAGAGACACCAAAGCCTCAAGGACAGACTGTCCCTTGATGAAATGACCACCATCTCCTGTGACTTAGAAACAATTATCTCATGGGAACCTGTTGCCCTCTCAAGCCATCTTCTGCAAAGGCCCCTTCACAGAATGAGTCTAAGATGGTCCAGTTCTCATTTTCTATACATCCCCAAGGCTTCTGTCAGCACCAAAAGACAGATTTTGCAACTTCCTACTTGTCTTTTCCAGTGTGGCCACACCAATCAGGTCTTATTTCCTATCCTTCACCACTGCTTCTTTCCTTGACTTAGGAGAGTGGCCAAGCCTGGTCTTTGGGACCCTGTAGACCTGGCTTTTGCCCTACAACTCTAAAAACAGTTTTATGTTTGTACATAATAACTTGCGTTTTGTCTCTTGGCCCTCAAACTTTTATCATCTAACTCTTTACCAACTAATACTGCTGACTTCTCTACTTAAGAATAAAAAATTCAACCCATATTTGAATTTTCTTGTGTGGCTATATTTAAGTATCTTTTTTAAGATGAAGTTTCCTAATGCATGTATATAGAGCTCTTAGAAAATGGACAATTCAGTCGTACTCTAATATTCAAAAAATGTAAAGGTCATACCAAATGTAATTTTTAAATTTTTTATTTTTTAAAGAATAGAAATTAGAAAAAAGCATTAGAAATGTTATAAAATTTCATTAAACAAAGTAATAGGAATTCAACAATGGTTGCTCTATTACATGATATTATCTTCAAATTGGTTGTTTAGGTAACCAGATATAAATTCACAAAATTGTTTTAAAGAAATAATTTTGATTAAAAATCTATTAACAGCAGAAATATGAAACCAGCTTATAGCAAGAACAATAAGCATGGATTTGGAAAGATTAGGCTATATAGCCAGAAACTGAATGAAACACCTCTATCATGGAGAAAACACAAACTTAGCTTTACCTTGAAACTCAGATTATCTCTTTTTTCCCTGTGTTTTAACTGTGTTTTTAGTATTTGATAGTGTCCCAACACAGAAGACATGCATGATTTCATAAAGTAAGATAATTTTTTCAAATACTTTAATTTATTTCTCAGAGTTTTACTATTACACAAATATTTTCTTCTGTAATATTCCTGTGCACTGGATTTGGAGCCTCCATCTCTACCGCTCTAACCTTCCAAGAATGTCTTTACTGTTGCTTTAGCCTTGTTGATATGTAATTGTTTAATATGATCACTAGTCCATGAGACAGTCAAAAGAAGAGGCTATGTCTCATGGCATTCCATCATTTTGCTGCCTGGCATATTGTCATCATTCAATCAATATTAATTGCTCTTATAAGGATCACTATTCTAATATCTTTATCATTATCTTCCACAATGCTTGATATGACAAGGATCTATTTTTGCAATTTCACATTTTAGCATGTCAGGGACAGACTTATTCAGAAATAAACACACGTTTTTATCTTGCTTTAAAATAAAAGAGGGGGCAGTGATATATCTCAGTGGTATAGTACCTGCCTGGCAAGAGCAAGGTCCTAAGTTTGATTCCCAGTGAAGGAGAGAAAGAGAGAGAGAGAGAGAGAGAGAGAGAGAGAGAGAGAGAGAGAGAGAGAGAGGAAGAAGAAGAGAGAAGAGAAGAGAAGAGAAGAAAAAGCAAGCAAGCGAGCGAGCAAGCAAGTGAGCAAGCTTCTTTGCTGTCTTGAAGGTAAAATAATACAGAAAATTTCAAGTTTTCTGAAGAAGCAAATGCAGGCAACAGACCCAGTTACAAGTCCAATTTGATTAGAGCTGACATAGCTGAAGAAGAAGGCCAAGGTTGTGACCAAAGAGTATCATACATATTTGGCTTGATGCTTCCCTAGTAATACCCCATCAGAAGCTGTGCCCTGTGAAAATCATTAAGTCAGACTGGGCTAAAAATATTTCCAGATACTTGTTTCAATCACTGAGGAAATTAAAAGGCAATGCTTAAAAAAAGTGAGGATGAATGAAATTATTTTCTCTTTTTATTTATTTATTTATTTTTTATTTATTTATTTTATTTTTTGCAGAAACAGGGATTGTACTCAGACCCTTGTGCTGGCCAGGCAATCACTTATTCTACTGAGCCATCTCCCTAGCCCCTTGAAATTATTATTTCTATTGGCTAAAATAAAATATTCCAGATAAAGTATACTGAATTTAAGATAGCAACTATGACCTTACTTACTTTGAAATTTAATTCTGGATACTATAGAACAAAATAATTTACAGCTCCAGGTGTATATTAAAGTTAGTAAGAGTAGACAGTAATCTTTTATGTATTATATTTATAAATTTGCTACATAATTTAATAAAAATTTTACAACCCAGTATAAATCTCTCTGTAAGTTTGTTTAAATTAAAAACAGAAGATAAAATTGGTTGTGATGCCACATTCCTATCATCCCAACTCTCTAGGAGGATGACACAGGATGATTTCAAGTTTAAGAATAGGCCATGCAACATAGAAATTTAGCAAGACCCTTCCTCAAAATTAAAAAAAAATTAAGAACTGGAGATTCTGCTTAGTGTGAGAGCCCTGGGCTCAAATCCCAATGCTTCAAAAAATAAAAATAAAGGTGAACAAGCAGCTCTTGAGGATGACAAGCTTACTTGGCAGAAGATACTAACTATAGTTTTAAACAAAGAAAGAATGTTAAGAAATAGTTGGGTTTTTTTAATTGCTCTACATACCATGTGTTTGTTTCCACCTCCAATAGGACACCAATGAATGTGACAGTTAAGCACACCAATCACATGCAGGAATCCAGGTGAATGTAGCCCCGTGAGCTACCTGTGTAGCACCTGTTCCCAGAAGAGTCTGCATCAGACTCATTGATAAATTAGGCTACTTTAACTGTGCTATTTTATTTCTAGCATATTACAGACTTTGTTTTATCTTGAGCCTAGTACTGACCTAAGGCAATGGTGGCAAACCTATGGTTAGCAGGTCACAGCGGACTATTTATTATCATTGAAAGCTCTAAAAGGTTTGCCATCAATGACCTAACATATTTGGTTATTCATTTTAGGCACAAAATCTAGTACAAGAGAGGGAAAAAGCATAAAAAGGAATCAAATGTATTATGAAGCCTTCACATATATGCCAGGAAGTTCTTAAATTTTCATCTATAAATATCTACCAATATAAGCATAAATTCATAAATCATGGTATATCTCACAGTGGGATAGAAGGAAGTTAATGGTACCAAGAGTTTGCAACTACATAGATAGTGGGGTGAACGTAGGCCTCACTTATTGACATGAAGGAAGCCAACAAGGGAATAACACATACCACAGATTCAATTTATAAAGAAAAGAAAATGACCCAACTAATATACATTGTGAAAATCAAGTAAGAGTGGATCACCATTTGTGTGTACAATTCCAGAAAAAGACTGAGAAAACACTTCGGATGACGATAATCTCTTTTGGCTGGTTACAAAGGTGTTTCTTTTGTGGTACACTAAAAAGCACTACCACTGAATTCTCACAACCAGGCCCCATACTACGTGTGGTGCTTTCTGCTATTATCATGCCCTGCAGTCACCTACCTGCAATGGTAGCCTGTGATGTGCCTACTGTTGGTAGAAAAATATCTGCCACAAAGTTGCAACTGCACTTGACCACAGGGGTGACTTGCCTGGAAAGAGGCATTTGGTTTAGAATTGGTATTCATGAAGAAGTCACTGAGGTGATCTCATGAATCAGCTTGGCCTTTTCCTCTTTTTCTCACCTGCCAAAAGACCCATGTGTCTCAGATCAGGGCTATTCTTTCAGTCTTTCTGAGTCCCAGAATGAACAGACACATTGAGAGCTGGGAAGACACACACTTTAGACCCAGCCTCCGTTTATCCTGGGAAGAGCTTCAGCCTGAAACAGACCCATAGCCAACATGTGGTCTTCACGTAAAATGTGAGAAAGAAACATACATTGTTGAATGTCACTACTATTGGGGTATTGCTAGGTAGCCAAAAGAAACCAATTAATACAAAAATTGGTACTGAAAATAAGATGCTGATAAAACAATAAATTAATATATTAAGGTTGGCTTCAGGGTCAGACAAAAGTTGGTACAATAAAGTTTACTATTAGTCCTAACAAACTAACAACTAGGCAATAGTGAAACACTTAGTGAAATTGTTATAACTGGAAAGAATATAAAAATTCTGCAAAGAATTTTTTGCAAGAGAATGCTTATTAACAGGATTTGAAATGTTAGTTATAATAGTTATAAATAAAATATTACAAGAAATAAGAACTTAGATAAAAATAAACCTGCTTAAAAGAATAAGTGAATGAAAAATAAATAAGGTTATTTTAAAAATGTAGGGGGGGAAAAGAGCCAGGGAGATAGCACAGTAGAATAAGTGCTTGCCTGGCAAGCAGAGGGTCCTGAGTTCAATTCCCAGTACCACAAAAGTAAAAAAGTGTAGGGAATTTCAGGACTGGTAAAATAAAATAAGATAAAGTAGAAAAAGTCTTAGAAACAAAAAAAAATTGGATTCAAATTAAGGTATGAGATTAAGCAAAAGGCCTTTCAAGGGTATGGTCTTACATTTTTCTTCAAGCATCTTTATTTAAGGTGGCTCTCAGAAATATTTTTCACTGGAAAAATGTAGCTTAAAGAAAATGAAGTATGGCATTCTCTTAAGGAAGCCTGATAATTTCACAAAATGACAATCAAGGAGTGGAAGTCAGGATGTGAAAAAGTGAAAGAGAGCAAGAGAAGAGCGGCAGGTAGAGAATTGTAATGCCAAAAATCACCAGCCTTGCATAAGCCAAACTGCTACTGTCAGTGATCCCAAGCAACCTATGGCTGGCCAACTTTATGTAAGTGAGAGCAGGTGAATTAAATTTCTCAGCATCCATGAAGTCCTCTTCAGTGGAGTCCAAGAACAATGATGTCCACTGGGCTTTGGAGGAAGGAAAACTTCCAACATTTCCCATCAAAAATTAATGAACATCCTATTGACCACTGTTGTGGCGACGCCCATTCTTCCCATCCTTCTCTGCACAGGAGCCTTTATTGTGGTTATTCTGCCTTTTTCCATCATTGTGTATTGAGTAAGGGATGGTATATAGATCACTTGTTTCTTTAGCTCATAGGTCCCCAGATCAAGTGGAGCAACATCTGAACTCAATTTGACAGACTGGCAAGATTTACAATTGGCATCAGATGCAGATCTTTAGGGTTTCCTCCTTTGACAGAGTGAAATAAATTTGTAATTGGAAAACCAGTAAATATTTGTGGTCAAGAGAGAAGACAATGATAGATCATACTATGTGTCACAAATTTTCAATCCATATTTCTATAAGAGGATTTTGCATTCCATTACCATGGAGAGTAATTATAAATAGTGGCTACAAACTATTTTTGACCTTTCATCCACAATCATAAACTATGGGACTGGCAGCCCTTGTTATTAAGTTATGTCCCAAGAGTTTCTCTGGACTGGACCACATCACCTCTTCTGATCAATTCAGCAATAACAAGTATGACACAGACAGAGATGCGATAGGGGCACAAACGCTGCAGTTGGCCTCGTTGTACTCTGTTCTCAGATGAACAAGCCTAGCCTACCCTAATGAATGATGACACACTCATGGTGTAACAACTCCCTTCTCCTATCTGAGAACCATCCAAACACCAAATGTGTCAGTGAGGCCACATTTGAACAGCCAGATCCTAGACTACCAGTTCTATACAAGATTGGCCAAGTCTCACTCAGCAAGAAGCTAACAAGCTGAGCTCAGCTGAAATGGCAAACAAAACAGCAGTGGACTGTACAAATTATTTTTGTTTTAAGTTTATATGCATCAAAAAATAACTTAGTCACTTAACTTTCCTCTGAGAGCTGACGTGCATACCTTCTCATAAACTCTGATCTTTGTCTTGTGACTGTCTTCATAAAAGAAATGTGAGAGGACATGAGTTTGTGTCCATTTGTTCTACCTCTACTTCTCTCTATCTTCTATTGTCAAGAAAATGGACATGCCCTAAGCTGGGGTTGCATTCTTAGCTTTCAGTCCCAAACATAAAGAAATGGGAAATCTGGAGTGTGGGCCAGAACAACAAGGCACTGCATCCTACATGTATTGAGAAAACTGTCATTGATCTTCATTAGACTTTGGCAGGCTTTCTTTATAAATCTCCAGCAAATTCACTTTGGATAGGCAATAATATCTACTTTCTATCATAAATGAATAAAGTGAGTAACTAACCTGAGATTGTAATGAATGTTAGAAGCAGGATTCAAGTCTACTTCTAATTCTAGAGCACACACTTTCACCACCCACACCTAAAAATAGAAACTCATGAAAATTTCAATGAAATTTTGTTGCATGGATAAGTAAATGGATAATTTAATAAAAATATCTTTTCATAGTTTGTGCTTGCATCTCACTCAGTTTTTCAACTGAAGTCAAAGAATCAATCAATGTTCTAAAAAGCTGCTAAGAAATTATAGATTTTAGTGAAACAGGGATAATAAAGAATTTTTATGTTGGAGGATATTTTTCAGCCTAAAAAGTGTATTTATAAGGCTTGGGGAGATAGCTCAGTAGTCTAAGTGCCTACCTGACATGTGCAAGGACCCAGATTCAATCCCTCGTACCACATGCTATGCTGGCCCCAAACCTCAGGTGCACTGTGCAGGCCCTGAAACTAGGTGTGATGGTATACACCTGTAATCCCAGAGCTGGGGAGGCAGAGACAAGAGGATCACTACAAGTCTGAATGAGACCCCATTCCAATAAACAATTTGTTTGAGATTCTCGAGGGCTGGGGAGATAGCTCAGCAGCCTAAGCACCTGCCTGTCAAGCACAAGGACCCAGGTTTGATCATGGGTACCACAAGCCATGCTACTGTGCTGGCTACCAAAACAAGACATGGTGGTAGACACCTGGGATCCTAGAACTGGAGAGGATGAGACAGGAAATCACTATGAGTTGGAGCTGTGTAGCAAGACCTTGTACCAAATAAATAAATATGTAAATAAATAAAATTTTAAAGAGTCTTAAAAGTATATTTATATAATTAATACATAGTAAGCTCTTGCTGTCTTATTTCCTTACTTCTTGCTCCATAAACTACTCTTAAGAACAAAAAAGAAGGTTTATCTTCTCTAACCACATTGCTTCCTACAGTGAGCCACACTGGAGCATCAGAGAAAATGAGGCCCAAAGTCAAGAGTGGACACCATCTGGTTATGTAGAATAGCTTACTGCATTAGAGTCTATCCTGAACTGTGTTATCTCTCAACATAAATGTTAGGTTGAATGTTATTGATTTCATGTGGTAATTTCATTGTCTGAGTACGTCACAAAAAGTTCAAGACAAACTGAGCATAAAAATAAGGATTTTGTCAGTGATATAAAAAAAAATGGAAAATGGAGAATGACTTGTTGGTTCAAAACACATAGATTGAACAACTGAATTCTTACACACCAGCACTGTATGAGGTGTGTGTACAGAAAATAACTCATTTCCCTGATTTCAAAAATTCTTACAGTGCAACATATCTGAAGGAACTGTAGTAGACACCTTTAGTACAAGTTGATAAGTGCTGTGCTGGAGGTTTGCAGTGTGCTGTTTGTGAGCACCAAGTGGAGGGTCCTGAAGGAAAGCAGGCCCAGGAAAAGGCAGAGGAAGTGAGACATGGAATACAGCAGATCAAACTTTTAATGACTACTATTTCTTCTTTCCATAAGAATTAGCATTTATGTTGGCTTACTGTTATTCTCAGGATTTAGTATTACCAAAGCAACAGTGGCAAACAAATTACTAAAATACAGTCCTCAATACATTATGAAGCATTCGGCAATAAATTAGTTCATTTTCATTTTCTCATGAAGTAGGAAAAAGTATTATTTCTTGTGCTTATCCCACTATCCTTTCTAGATAAGAGTCATTATACAAATTTTCCCAGTATGTGACAGCACCAGAATCTAAAACCCTGTTTTCAGATTCTAGCACAATTTAGCCACACCACCTGATGAACAGATTATGAGGCTGAACTGAAATGTGTAGCACCCAACAAAATGTCAGAAATTGTTTTTCTGACTCTCTAACATTCAATTGATGATAGCATTATTGAGGGCATTTTTTATTGGTAACAGGTGATGTCATAATAGTGGCCACACATTTCAGGGTTTTAGATTCTGGTGCTGTCACATACTGGGAAAATAAAATTTACATGCACCTCTTTTTCCCAGAATCTGGAAATCTTAAGAAATAAGTATCCTTGAGAGTCTGGTAATGGCCAGACAAAACTTTTCCCCTAATGTGGAAAGTGGAAGACCACATATTTAATGGGAAAGTGGAAGAGCAGTAAGATAAGTAATATATGTGCCAAAGTAAAGTTGGTACATGCTAAAGAAAACAAATGGAAACAATCAACAATGAAATGATTGAGTTTCTATAGACATTTATAGCTTTCCCTTAACTATGTAGTACATGTGTGTGAATATACAAATGTGTATATAAATATACATACATACATACACAAATACATATGTATATACACAATTTTGCCTGAGTATCTCACCTAATTCAACAACATGGGCATTTGACAAGTGGAATTCTGCTGCAGGGAATTTTACTGTATACTTTAAATACGTGTGCACTACAAAGTTGACATAAAAATGAAAGTCTTAAATCAATCTACACTACTTATTTCTTAAGATTTCCGATTCTGGGAAAAAGAGGTGCATGTAAATTTTATTTTTTTAATGTAGTCACAGCTCTGAATCAGTTAATATATGCCTATCATTGAAATATTCATCAGCATGAAGTGCTTATTTCCTATAAAACCCTCTGCAATCAGGCCAACCACTTAATTGACATGTTTCTGTTTCCACTTGAATAGGCTAAAAAAGGAAGCCTTCTACAGGATATAGAAAAAGTTGAGCAATTAAAATTCTTATGGAAAGCTAAATTATCCAGAAGCAACCAAACATTTCCATAGCACAGTGTGGTGAGCAAATCATCCATAAAACATGGCAAATGTCTATAACCTCAAAAAGTAAAAAGCATACACCATCCAGAAACCCTGCTGTGGGTATCAATAACTTTAGTTAAATCAACTTTCTATCCAATTTTCTTTTGGTGAGATTTTTATGGTTCTGCACTTATGGAAATTCTGAATACTGTTAAAAAGGTGTGTGTGTGTGTGTGTGTGTGTGTGTGTGTGTGTGTGTGTGTGTACATGTGCACGTGCATTTTCTTTACACAGAATATTCTTACACAGAATAGTCTGAACCTTGATTATACACAAATATTCATTTGCAAAGTATAAATATTGTCAGGCAGTGAGGTTTGGCCCCAAAAATTCTGGTTGACAATCATCTTTATGTTCTGATGGATTCTAACTTTCATCTAAGGTTGAGAAACACTGGCTTGAACTAAAAAATAACTGTTCAAAGGCACAGAAAACCTGGGAATTGGCCAAGGAGTATCAAGTAATTCAAATTTATTTATTGTGTTCTTGCAATGAATGACATTCTGGTCATATTCCACAGAAGTATCTAACATCTGAGAAAGAAAATCACTGGTGTAGCTAGAAGAGAACATCTTGATCTTAACCAAAAGGCCAAAAAGAGATAGAAGAGAATCTTTAGTAATCCTGGTTACTCCAGAGTAGAATCCACATGTATTATATGTACATATATTTGTACGTACATGTACATATGAATACAAATGTTTTATGTTCACTTAAGGCATATGCATTCTATATATGTATTATATTCATACACAGCTTCAATTTCAAATAATACTGTTCTTTATCCCTTGAAACCATTGTCTTAGTCACTCTCCTATCACTGAGATGCAATGCCTGAAACAAACAATTTAAAGAAGGACAGTTTTCTTTTTGCTTAGTTTCAGTCCATGTTTGGCTGAAACATGCACGAACAGCCTGGCAGAGGGGCATAGCAGAAGGAAGCTGCTAGTGTCATGGTGGCCAGGTGGCAGAAAACCCAGGGAGAAGTCAGAGAGGGAAATGTCCAGGTCATGGCCTGGATCCACCTCTTGCAGTCAGATCCTACCTCCTAACAGTATGTTCAGCCCTGAACTCTTCAGCAAATTTATACACTGTGAGTATGGTAGCCCCAAGATCCAATCACCTCTCAAAGGTCCCACCTATGGACACATAGGTCTTTGGGGGAACATACTAGCCCTAATCCAAAACAACCATCAATTATTTTTTCCTTTACCTTAGTTTTTAGGAAAAGCATCCATAAGGTGCTTTTCTGGTCAACCAATGTATTCATATTTGGTTCAGAAACCAATGTCTTGATTTTTGGTGAGAAAACAAGTTCCCTATGCCTAGGTATCTTTGTGAAGATGAATGAGCAAAATAGAATTGCAAGATGTGAGCTGAGATATTTTAAGACATTTTTTTTCAATCAGTGCTACAAGAACTTTCCTCTTTTCTTCATGTCATCCAAAAAGGTTATAATTAACTATTTCCTGCTCAGTATGATGTGACAGTATGTCAGTTTACCTATGAAAGCAATAATAATTGCAATTTGAGGTAGAGAAATCTGACAGGAGTGCTTGCCCTCAGTGAGTTGGATCCCACTGTGGGGGAAAGCAGAAGTCTGTCTAAAGCCTTCTGTTCTTAGTCACTGCAGCATGGCTCTCACACTGAAGCCCAATGTGGAGGTCTTACTACATTAGACAAAAAGAGGGAAAGGTCAGGTAACCTAAAGGGATTTTTTAACACATTTGTTACAATTTTCATCTATATGGACAGACAAAGCCAGAGTATTATAAGTCCAAGAATTGAATGAAACATGTATCTGAAATTGTAAAACTTACTTTGAGATATCTTGAGTTCTATTCAAAACAGATGAGCTTAAAATTCATGCAATATCAACATGGTAGCCTTTCCAGTTCCTTCTTTCTACATTATTGATTAAGAAATCCCACAAGAAGTAAAGTGAACTGCCATCATAGTACTGGCAATTAGCACACAACTTCAGTCTGTCCAGCTTTTCCTTCTGTGGGATTCTTTGAAGTGTAACTATGATTCAAAACTTTTCTCTTGACTTCTTTTTTTCACCTTATAATTCCTTATGTTCTGCTATCATATATATTTATGGCTACAGCAATTCTCCACAGTTTAGTTGACAAACCTACATCCTTACCTTAGCTTTTTGTAAGCATCTTACCCATACATAATCCTTCACTTAGTTTAATTTTTGACAAGCTAGTTATCCTTCATAAAACTATTACTACATTGCTTCCAAGTTCAGCAGAATAATCAATCTGGTCATCAAAGCTAGGACTATCTGAATAACTTTTGCAGACTTCCCTATTTCCCAAAATTCAGTTACCAAGATACTTCTGTGAGTCTTACATTTTTTCTCATTTTACTTCCACTGAAATTATCTTGATTCAGATCCTCAAGGTCTCCCCTCTGGCTATGGAAATCACTTTTATTGTTTGTTTCCTTTTCTTCTTCAATTATTCCTCTATATTATAAATGCAGTCATGTATTTTAAAAAGCTGTACAGTATTAATGTTTACACAGACAAAGACTAAGTGAGCACTGGCCAACATAGAGCAAGAACTTAGATCCTGCATGGACACAGCCTTCTAGGATGATATTTGACAACTGAGAGAGCATTCACTGGTAGATAACAGTGCCCAGGAAATAAAATCTTAATAGAAGAACGTGATAGACATGGAAGTCACATACAGCGAAGAGTGGAGCACATTAGGTGGAGAAGATGATTGAGGAGGAAGCACCATAGAGAGGCAAAATACTTGCTTTCAAATATTCAAATATGTGTGATATAGCAAAAGAATCATATATATTCTGAGTAATGCCAGAAAAAAGCTACCAGTAAAAATAAGTGAGAGCTATTGATTATGCTTGAACAATTATGCTCCAATCCATAAAATCACACAATATTTTGAACAATAGCAGCTTTGAAACCTTGAATCAGGTTGTCTGTTTAAGAAATAAGATGCTCTTCCAGCAGCAGTGGAGGAAAGGGCGGCTGAGGTAGAGGCAGAGGAGAGATTGAGGTAGAAGATATGAAGGGTTGTTCCCAATTGTAATATGTTTAATTGCACTTTATCATACATACTTAAAGAAATGTTTCAAGGAATATGTGGATAGTATGCATTGTCTTCCACCTTGGAAACTTTTCTGAAACTGCTCATATAATTATTAGCAAAACTTTCCTGAACTGAAGAAATTCTCCTCCCCAGCCTTGTTCGCTAAAGTAGCAAATGTTACATTCAATTACAGCAAGACTTCTTCCTCCTTGTGTTTAATCATATGACAAATTAGGTTGAATTTGCATTTACGCAGCATTTTATGATGTAAGCATCCTAATAACACTGCAGCCTGGCACCACAGTGAATTGCATTATCCCTAATGGTTCATCAGTCCTGAGATTTAGTATTTGATCTTGCTTTATTAACTTCCCCAGCTATATTCTATACCTAATTTTTCCCTGAAATGAACATTATTGATTTACTTATTAAATATTGTCTGCCTACTGTGAATTTTTCACATAAGCACTATGATGAATCCTTTTTAAAAATAATGATTATCTGCAACACAATGCCTGAAATGCTAGTTTTATCAAGAGAGTTTGAATAGATTTGAACTAAATACAGAATATAAAAACCATCCTGGACTTTCTTTGTAAAAGCTTATACACTGATTCCATCTCCTTGAGAAAAGGAACAATCAATAAGTGATTATATTCTTAAAATAAATTACATTTCAGATTTTTTCCTGCCCAGAACAGTTAAGAAATGATGATTACTGCAGGTTAAGTCTGAGGGCAAAAATAAAAGGAACATGATAAGCTATCTGTAATATCTGAGGAGATATCTCAGAATGACATTTAAAGCTAGCAGTAAAATGATTCTATCTTTAGTAAACAATATGTTCCTTCTCAAAAGATGTTGTAAGCTCAATGTAACCCTATGTGAAACAGAAAGTTAAGACTATTCCAATATTTTCCTTTCCTATATGACAGGCACTTATCTCCCAGAGTCCATACTATCTTAGAGTTCTCCTGATATCCGGGCTCTTCTCTCATATCCTGCCCTCTACAGAGATCCTTTTATCTCCTGTTCTCTCCCCAGATCCTCCAGTGGGGTGTTTCAGCTGTTGATATGGTCTGGACTTCTCTAAGCCCATATCTTACAGTATTCCTAATTTATTTTTTTTCCATGAAACTATGAACTCACCAGCTGTTGGATTTTAAGACCTGGGAGTATAATTATTGCCTTGGCCTCTTGAACATTTACCAGAACACAAAAAGTTCAAGATGACTCTTTCATTTTTTAAAATATAGATCTATTATAAAACTCTTATAAAATATTATAAAATAAGACTAGATTATTTCTTTCATTTTTCTACACACAATGACAAATTCATGTTTCTGAAAGGGACTGCAAGGCTTCATAGGCTGAGCACTTGTCTCAAAAATGAAAGAAAAGAAAAGATGGGAGTTGTAGGAAGTTGGAAATATATCTCAGTTCAAAGTTCCTTGGTTCTCCTGCCCAGGACTGGGAGTCCAACTACACGTCCTTAAGGATTTAGAATGTATAACAGTGTGTGTGCATGTGTGTATTGTGTGTCCACCAATTGAAAATTCAGGGAAGATCCTCTAATTTCATTAAAATAGCTGTGATCAAATTGAGAGATAAACAACATAGGGTTATAATGGATTCATCGGAGCAATTCCATAGAAAGAGAATAATTAGAACATTTAAAGAGCACTCATAAAAAGAAAAAATGGCAGAAATGACAATAGTCACAGGCTATTAGGAAGTAATTAGAAGGAGAATGGCAAATATATAAATATATATAAATGGCAAATAACAATTAAAAGGTTAATAATTCTTAATATGAAAGGGATTACAAAATAAAGCAAAATTAAGACCTTTTACTTATACTATTCTCAAATATCTTGAAGACTAACACAACATGGCACAAAAGCTAAAAGTCAGGGAAAATGATATATGGCTAAGGTCTTCATGAAAGGCAATTTAGTAACATTCCTAAAATTCATGTGGAATGAAAAGAGACCCAGAATGTCAAAAGTAATCCTGGGCAACAAAAGAAAAGCAGGAAGCATTACAATCCTGGACTTCAAATTATACTACAAGGCCACTGTCATAAAATCAGCATGGTACTGACAAATAAACCAGATCTGAGGATCAATGGAACAGATTAAAGTATATATACACACTACTTAAAACACACTCAGCTACCTTATCTTTGACAAAGGGACCAAATATGTTCACTGGAAAAAAGATAGCCTCTTTAATAAATGGTGCTATAAAAATTGGCTTTATACATACTAAAGGCTAAAATTATACCCATGCCTATCATCATGCACTAAATTAAAGTCAAAATGAATCAGAGATTTAAATACTGAAACAGAAATGCTAAATCTACTGGAGGAGAAAGTAGGTAGATATCTTGAAGATATAAGGTTAGGGAGAGAGTTCAAGAAAAACCAAACTGCATGAGATATACTTCACGAATCAACAACTGGAAAAAAAAAAGGATTCACCACTTGGGTTTTCTTTTTTTTGAAGGTTTTTTGCTTTTCCAAGGAATTCTTCAGGGGGTTAAAAAAAAAAACACACACAAATTGGGAAAAAATACCATTACCAACTGTCCCAAAGAAAAAAGACTTCTATCTAGAATATACAAAGACTTTTTAAAAATCAGGCCCCCCAAATTTAAGGATCCTATACAAAAATGGGAATGTGAGAAGAAAACACACTTCTCAGCTGAATAAATACAAATAGCAAATAAGTACATGAAAAACATTCAACATTGTCATTCAAGAAATGTAAATTAAAACAACACAGATTCCATCTCACTCCAGAAAAAATGGCTATCATCAAGAAGTCAAGTGATTTTCCACCTTCTCCTCCCTCCCCCCAAGTGCCACTCTGGCGGCACTGGGATTTCTCTGAGCTAAGTTTGTGCAGCTGCTTTCTGCCTCTTACACCATCATGATTATCTATAGTGACTTTATCAGCCTGGAAGAGAGGTTTTCTGACATTTACAAGCTCTGGGATGTTGCAGATGCGCTGTGCCTGGAGGTGGAGAGCAAGATTGTTGTAGGGCAACACTGATGACTCATTCATCAGTGAAAATATCTCTCCTGAGGGCCCAGAGGATGAAAGGGCAATAGTCACTGGTGTTGACATTTTTGTGAACCATCACTTGCAGGAAACCAGCTTCACAAAAGATATATACAAGAAGTACATCAAAGATTGTATGAAAACAAAGGCAAACTTGAAGAACAAAGACCAGAAAGAGTAAAACTGTTTTTGATGGGGACTGCAGAACAAATCAAGCACATCCTTGCTAATTTAAAAAACAGTTCTTTATTAATACAAACATGAATCCAGATATCACAGTTGCTCTCCTAGCCTACCATGAGAAGGGTATGACCCCATTTATGATTTTCTTTAAGAGTGATTCAGAAATAGAAAAATGTTAGTGGCATCAGTGGCTACTTCAGATCTATGTCATACCTGACTGTTGCTTGTCATCCACACAACAGCAGGACTACAGACAAAGGGAACTGATTCTTCTTAAATGCTTTGTTTATTTTGATTGTGATTTATTTGGAGTGGAGAAGTTGGTTTCTAGGGAAAAAAAAACACATCATGTAAGTTGTCTAAAAATAAAGTGCATTTAAACTCAAAAAAAAAGAAGAAGAAGAAAAAGTCAACCAATAAAAAATGCTGGCGGGGCTTGCTGAAAGAGAAGCACTTCTTCACCATTGGTGAGAGTGTAGACTTGTACAACCTCTATGGAAACCAGTGTGCATATTCCTCAAAAACTAGGACTGAAAGTCCCATGCAACCCAGCTATCCTCCTCATGGGTATCTTTCCAGAAAAACCAAAAACATCATACCACAATGATATATTTGTACCCATGTTTATAACAACACAATTTATCATTAGCTAAATCTTAGAAACAACCTAAATGCTCATCAACTGAAGAATGGATAGACAAGACATTACATTTTTACACAATGGAATATTACCCAGCCATAAAGAAGATAAACTTGTGACTTTTATAGGTAAATGAATTCAACTAGAGACCATACTCATAAGTAAAATCAATCAAACCCACAGGGGTAAACATCATATTGTCTTGTTAGTGTAACAACCTAAAAGAGTAAATAAAACCTGAAAAGTACAATATATACTATGAAAGGTCAGGAATCTGTTCAAGGGGAAGGAACAATTGAGATAAGGAAAAGGATGAGAGAAAAAAAGAAAGGGAAAAGGATATATGCATGTATATATGCAGTATAGCTTTGATAATTGTACTACTGATTTCTATAGGTCTATTGAAAGGAGCAGTTAATGCTTAACTTATTTCTGTTCTTTTTAATTTCTTATAACTTTAATGACCAATTTTGCATGTGTATATCTTGTAATCTAAACAACTAATTTTAAGGCAAGATTATGCAATACAACAAGCATTGTTGAATTCCTAATATTTTGTTTAATGAAATTCTGCACAACTTTTTTTACTATTTTTAGTCTCTTAAAAAATAAAGTGGAGATTTTTTTTTAATTAGAGCTTTGATGGCTCCATTTAAGAACTTTGGCTGACACTGGGAAGCCTGGGGGATGCTGGTAATCTCTGACCCTCTTGGCCCATAGCATGCAGGTGTGGAGCTTCTGTTGGTGCAGGTCCAAACATTTAAGAACCTAGGAGGACTCTGAGTGGACTGTGAGACTAGAGACAGCTGCAACTGGAGCTTTCTTAGAGCCATTGGAGAATGTTGGCAGACTCTGGGTGGCCTGCAGGCCTCTATCTGGGTAATTACTGGGAGCTTCGAAAATGCAGAAACACAGGGGCAAAAGGCAATCTCAATCCTCTAGCCCAATAAGAACAAATCCAGGTGAAAAAGACATACAAGAACTTCAAAATAACATACCTGAATCTCTAAAACAGTAGCAACTGAAATAAAGAAACAAGTCCATCAGGCTATAGAAGAAATAAAATCAGAAATAATCTCTCAGGTCCAAAAAGAAATGACAACAATTGTGAAAGAATTGCTCAGCACAGCTAAAGAGGACAAAGATTTTAAAAAATAGAGAATAGAAAAATGATGGAAAGACAGAATGAACAATACAGGAAAGAATTAGAAGACATTAAACAGATTCAAACACATATCCAGGAAATTAAGAATTCCATTGAAAGCTGGCAGAACCACATGAATGAAACTGAAGATATACTTTCAGAGTTCAAAGACAGTGGGGAAGCTAATGAATGTGAAAGGAGAGATATCTTAAAAATAACAAGGAACCAGGAAATAACAACTCAGCAGCAATAAGATGACACAAAGAAGAATAATATAAGAATAATAGGTGTCATGAAGCAGTGGGAGACAGCACAAATGACATAAAAAAGAGTATTTGCAGAATTACTAGCAGAAAATTTTCCAAACATGAGAAAAGAACCTGACATACAGATAAGTGAACACCACGCAGCCATAATCACAATAAATCTACACCTAGACACATAATAGCCAATATCTCAGAAATTCAGCAAAAGAATAGAATAGTAAAAGCTGTCAGAGGGAAGAAACAGATCATCTACAATGGAAAGCACATCATAATCATGGCAGATTTCTCAACACAAACTATCAAATCAAGAAGAGTTTGGAGTGAAATATTTCAGGTCCCGAAAGAAAATAACTTCCAACACTGATTGATGTACCCTGAAAAACTATCTACCAAATTCAATGGTGAAATAAGATCCTTCCATGACAAAGAATAATTGAAGAAATTCATGACCCCAAACCAACCCTACAAAGAGTACTGACAGATATTCTAGAAAGAAAAGAAGTGAACATAGCTTTAAGAACAAAAGAAAGGAATCACTAAACAGAGCAAGTAATTAATAAAAGGGAAAAAGCATGGAACCTACAGCAGGAAAATAACATGACAAAGATAAGCCAATGTATATGAATTATAACCATCAATGTAAATGGCCTCAATTCATCAATAAAAAAAAACTAGTACAGTGGATTAAGAAACAAAATCCAACAGTATACTGCAAAGAAGAAACACATTTAACTCAAAATGTAATTCACAGACTAAAACTCAAAGGATTGAAAACAACCCTCCATGCCATAGGAAATCAGAAAAAAAGCAGGGGTAGCTATCTACTTTGGTGACAATATCAACTCCAAACAAAAAAAATCATTCAAAAAGATAAAGAAGGTCAGTACATACTTGTTAAGGGAAAACTGCAAGAGGATGAGATAGCAATTATAAATATATATGCACCCAGGGGAAACCTCCACCCCTCCCATCCAGCCCAAGCTCAGGCAAGGCGAGTGTGGGGGTGAGCTCCTGCACACCCCTGCGCTGGTTGGATCGCCCCTGATCAAGCTCAGGTCAGCCCCTGACATGAGGGCCTCCGGAACTCCCGCCCCCAAGCCCACCAAGTGAGTGAGAACTTCTGCAATGCTCTGGGGACCTGTAGATCCAGCCCAGCCCAGGCCCTGTGAGTGTGTGGAAGAACTCCCAACTTCCCTGCACCCACAGGACCTCTCCAGCCTAAAACCCAGGCATGCCTCATGAGACCACATGCTATGCCCTCAGGACTCCTCCACCCCTCTGGAGCCCCCGCCCCCAAGCCGCCAGAATGAGTGAGAGCTTCTGTGATGCTCTTGGGACCCCCAGATCCAGCCCAAGCCCAGGCGCCCTAGTAATTGGGAGAGCTGCTGCACTCCCCCTGCCCCCTAGGACAGGGGCCAAACACAGGAGCACCACAGGTTCACTGTTGCGACAGAGGGGCACAACAGGTTCACTTCCAAGGACTGCAGCAGGAAGGACCTGAACACAAAAGGTAGACCCAAGACAGGCATAACTGGATAAACTCAAACTTAATAGATCTGCACCTAAATTTCAGTAGATGCTAAGGTTATAACTGCACCAAAGCTCTCCATCGAAGGTCAGAGGTCAGTCTATAAGAAATGACAAAGAGAAGGAGGAAAATGAAATCTCAGACCTCGAGCTCACCCAAAACCAGTGCAAAGGACACTACTTCAGCTGAAATGTATAAATTAATAGCCTCGTAAGTAAAGAAACAATACCAGAAAAGTATAGAGGAACTAAGGAATTAATTTCCTGAACAAAAAAAGAAATCTCTGAATTCAAAGCATCTAAACTAAGGAATCAAATACAGAAACATCTGCAGGTTACCCAATCTGAAAGAACTCTGCAGTAAAAGAATTAAACTGTTTCTAAAGAAGAAATTGACAAAAAAAAGGGGGGGGGGAGATTAGAAAAATGATGGATTCCTTGAATGAGCAGTGCAGAAAAGAAATAGATCACATGAAGCAGAGTCAAAGAGATGAAGAAGAACTTAAAATCTCAAACACAAGCTTGCAAAACCGTTCAAATGAATGTGAAGACAGAGTTTCAGATCTTGAAGACACTGGTGCAGCTAGTGAAAAGGTAAGAAAAGATCTCTTAAAACAACTAGGATGCAGGAAAAAGGAATTCATCACCTGCAAGATGATGCAAAGATGAACAATGTGAGACTAATAGGCATCAATGAGAAAGAAGGAGTCAATACAAAAGTATAAAAAGAATATGGGCAGAAGTAACAGCAGAAAATTTCCCAAATATGAGGAAACAATCTGACACTCAGGTAACCTAAGCATACAAATGCCAAATAACTTCAACCCAATTAAAAACACACTGAGACATATAATAATAAAGATCCCAGAAATCCAACACAAGAATATCATACTGAAAGCTGCTAGAGAAAAGAAGCAGATCACATTCAAAGGAAAACCCATCAGAATTATGGCTGACTTCTCCACAAACCATGAAGGCAAGAAGAGCATGGAGCAGAGTACTTCAAGTCCTCTATGAAAACAAATTCCAGCCCAGTTTGCTATACCCTGAAAAACTCTCTTTCAGGTTTGATGGAGAAGTGAAATACTTCCATGACAAAGAACAACTAAAGAATTTCATGATGACAAAGCTAATTCTACACAGACTACTGAAAGATATTCTAGAGAGGGACCAAAATGATCAGAACTCCACCGAAGAGAAAAGAAGGAACACACTAAATAAGGCAAACAATTAAACACAAGACAAAAAGGAGTAAACAACAACAGGTAGGTAACATTCGATCATAAGTCAACACATTTCAATTATAACCATCAATGTAAATGGACTCAATTCACCAGTTAAGAGAAATAGACTGGCACAGTGGATTAGGAAACAAAATCCAACAATATGCTGTATACAAGAAACACACTTAACTCATAAAGAAATTCATAGGCTGAAAGTCAAAGGATGGAACACAATAATACATGCCCCAGCACCTCAGAAAAAAACAGGGGTGGCAATCTTGTTCTCAGACAGCCTCAACTTCAAACCAAGAATTACCAAACAAAACAAGGCCACTATTTACTGGTTAGGGGAAAAATTCAAGAGGAAGAGGTAACACACATAAATATGTATGCACCAAGCACAGAAGCACGCAACTAGATAAGACAAATTTTAATGGACATGAAAAATCTAATATCCAATACCACAATCTTAACAGGAGACCTTAACAACCCCTTATCCCAAAAAGATAAGTCAACCAGACAAAAAATTAGAAAAGAAGTACCAGGACTGAACCAGAGCTTGGAACAAATGGACTCAATAGACATATACAGATTGTTCCACCCAATGACAGATGAATACACATTTTTTTCAGCAGCACGTGGGTTATTTTCTAAAATAGAACACATACTAGCCCATAGGTCATGCTTAAGTATTTGCAAGAAAACAGAAATTATCCCATGCATATTATCTGAACATAGTGCAATAAAACTGGAAACAAACGACAAAAGAAACCATAAAACCCCCCTAAATACATAGAAATTAAGCAAGACCCTACTCAGCAATCAATGGGTCACAGATGAAATTAAACAAGAAATTCAACAATATTTACAATTCAATGAAAATTCAACCACAACTTATCAGAATTTATGGGATGCAATGAAAGTAGTTCTCAGGGGCTGGGGAGATAGCTCAGTAGAATAGCACTTGCTTGACAAGTGCAAAGGCCTGAGTTGAATCCCCACTTCCACGAAAAACAAAACAAAAAGAAAAGAAAAGAAAGCAGTTCTCAGAGGGAAATTCATAGCTCTGAACTCACACATTAGGAAAACAGAATGGGAACAAATAAACACCCTAATGCTGCACCTCCAACAACTGGAAAAGGAAGAGCAAACCAAACACAGAGCCCAAAGATGGGAAGAAATCATAAAGATTAGAGCTGAAATTAATTCAGTTGAGACAAAGAAAACAGTTCAAAGAATTAGCAAAGCAAAAGGCTGGTTCTTTGAAAGATTAAATAAAATCGATAAGCCCCTAGCTAACCTCATCAAAAAGAGGAAAGAAAAACTTCAAATACAAGCAATAAGGAATGAAAAGGGTGTAATTACCACAGACCCAGTGGAAATTCAGAAGATTATAATAGCTACTTTGAGAATCTTTACTCTCACAGAATAGAAGACACAGACAAAATGAACAGATTCCTAGAAAGGTACAAATTACTAAAACTGAATCGACAAGATATAACCACTCTCAATAGCCCAATAACAGACAATGAAATATGAAATGTAATAAAAAAAAACCTTCTTGCCAAAAAAAAGTCCAGATGCAGATGGATTCACAGCTGACTTATACAAGAAATTTACAGGAGATGTAGTCCCTATACTCCTCAAACTCTTCAATGAAATTGAAAAGGAAGCAATCCTCCCAAAATCATTCCTGGAGGCAAGTATTATACTGATACCAAAACCAGAGAAAGACACAACTAAAAAAGAGAAAAACAGGCCAATTTACCTCATGAACATAGATGCAAAAATCAATAAAATCCTAGCAAATATAAAACAGCAAATCATCGAGAAGATCATACACCATGGCCAGGTAGGATTCATCACAGGGATGCAAGGATGGTTCAATATTTGAAAATCGATAAATGTAATACATATCACAGAGCAAAACCTAAAAACCACATGATCATCTCAATTGATGCCAAAAAGACTTGTGAGGAAGTCCAACACTCATTCATGTTCAAAGTCCTACGGAAAATTGGAATAGAAGGCCTCTACTTCAATTTGATTAAACCATCTATGACAGCCCAATGGCTAGCATAATTCTAAATGGGGAAAAACTGAAATCTTTTACTCTCAGATCTGGTAGAAGACAAGGCTGTCCTCTATCACCACTCCTATACAATATAATTCTGGAATCATTAGCTAGAGTCATTAGACAAGAGAGAGAAATAAAAGGAATAAGAATAGGTAAAGAAGTTAAATTATCATTATTTGCAGATGACATGATACTTTAGCTGGAAGACCCAAAAAACTCCACCAAGATGCTACTAGAATTAATACACAAATTCAGTAGCATAGCGGGATACAAAGTCAATACACAAAAGTCAATAGCATTCCTCTACACAGAAAACAACCACATTGAGAGGGAAATTAGAGAACAATACCTTTTTGAATAACATTTCGGAAAATGAAATATCTTGGAATTCATCTAACTAAAGAAGTCAAAGATCTTTTCATGGAAAATAATAGTACTCTGAAAAAAGAGATCGTAGAGGATTTCAGAAAATGGAAAGATATTCCATGCTCCTGGATAGGAAGAACCAACATCGTGAAGAGGGCCATACTCCCAAAATTGTTGTACAGATTTATTGCAATCCCTATCAAACTACCCAACATACCTCACAGAGATTGAAAAATCATTCCTAAAATTTATTTGGAACTAGAAAAGACCTAGAATAGCAAAGGCAATATTGGGCAATAAAGATAAGGCAGGAGGCATTACAATGCCTGACTTGAAATTATACTACAAAGCTACTGTGATAAAATCAGTATGGTATTGGCAACAAAATAAACCTGGGGATCAGTGGAATAGATTAGAAGATGCAGAGGCTTCTACAAACACACTCAGCCACCTGATCTTTGACAAAGTGGCCAAACACACTTACTGGAAGAAAGATAGCCTCTTTAACAAATAGTGCTGGAAAAATTGGCTCTCTACATGCTGAAAACTAAAACTTGATTCAGGTCTACCACCATACACTAAGCTAAAGTCAAAATGGATTTAAGATCTAAGCAAGATAGCAATGTGTATTAGAAGGGTCACTCGGCATACCTGTCATTCTGGTTTTCTAAATATGTACTTCTTGTCATGACCCAGCAATTATTGCCATACTGTCTCTCAAGTGAATCTTTTTTTAAATAAAGGGTAATAAATGAAGAAAAGACAGTAGAAAAACATGTCACAGTACTGCCCTGCTACAATGCTGTATATGGTTAGATTTCTAAATTTCTGTGTAAAGATATGTAAGTGTTTATTCCTATTTTTTAAATTATTTTTTCGTCATATTCTGTAGGGAGTTAAAGTTTAACATATCAATACTTGATGGAAAATACCTGTTCCATGTTATGCCTAAGAAGTTTGATATTTGGACAGATAGGGTAAACCAAACTGCATGTGTTGCAGGGTAATAATAAGCTTCTCTTCTGGAGGGTTAATAACCTAAATTTGCAAATCAAAAATTAGAGAAAGGAAGGGCTTCCAGGTCAGCCAACATTTTGGCCCTAGCTTTTCAAGGTCAGTAAAGACTCAGAACATAGGACAGCCTATGCTGTAATACCATGTAACTCAGTTGTGCACCAACTTTTCTGATCAAGGAGATTATAGGGCCACAGAGGAAAGTGATTGATAATGTAGAGTTTGCCTAAGGAGAGTCACATGGAGAGAAAACATTCTCTCAGGCTTTCACAGAGAACAAATTGGTCAAGCAATGGCTGTGACTCATTCCCACAGCTGACACTGAGAAAGGATCTGCAAACTGCAGTACAGGGTTGCAGAGTAAATCCTGAGGGTACTTGACTGACCTTAACAGATGCAAAAAAATTACACTTTTTGTTGTATAGGTCTTGGTTTATCTTGGTCTTAACCATCCAGCAGAAATGTATAAAAATGAGGTTTATAAAGTAAAGCCATATTAATGTACTGAGCTCTGAATGGCTCAAGTCAACAACTTCTGCAGATAACCCACTACTATTGTAGACTGCTGGATTGTGTTGGATTGTTTTGCTGAGTTCATGCACCTAAAGTATTTAGATGCCAATGGATTACCCATCTCTGACAGGACTAAACAAAAAAAGGGATACAACAGAAGGAATATTTTGTATTTGTGTATACAGAATAGTTATGATAGATATACAGCTACTGTTGCTTAATTCAATGAAAAGAAGGATTTGTACTAATAGTGTTTGGACAGGATATCCTGTCTGCTCCTTGTACTATGGATAGCTGCTAAGAAGATAACAATGTACCTTGTATTAATTATTGAAACTGTCCTATTAATCAGTTTTGAGACTGTCTCATTGCTATTTGTTTCTCAATAAAATAAAATAAGAATATATATATATATATATATATATATATATATATATATATATCCAATGTAGGAACACCCACCTAAAAACAAATTTTAACAGACATTAAAAATTAAATGAGTGACACAATAATAATGGGAAACTTTAACATACCATGGTTACAATGAAATAGATACACTAGGCAAAAAAAAATCAGCAAAGAAATAACAGATCTAATCAAAATTTGTGAAAAATTTTGTGAAGAAATTCACTTGTTAGACCTTTATAGAGTGTTTCACCAAGCAACAACACAATACACATTCTTCTCAGCTGCATATAAGACTTTTTCCAAAATAGACCATTTATTATCACATAGAGCACTCTTAAGTAAATACAAAGGAATTGAAATTATCCCATGCATAGTATCTGACCACAAGGCAATGAAACCAGACATTATTTTTAAAAAGTAACACAAAAACATCATAAACACACGAAAATTAAATAACCTCCTCCTAAACAACCAGTGGGTCACAGATCAAATTAAAGAAGACTTTTTTTCTTGTCTCTTGTTTTCATTTATTACCCTAATAAGAAGAAAGATTTGTACTAATAGCATTTGGACAGGATATCATGTCTGCATCTTGTACTATGAATAACTACTATGAAGACAACAATATGCAATGTGTTAATTATTGAAACTGTCCTACTAATTGGTTTTGAAACTGTCTCATTGCTATTTGATTCTCAGTAAATTAATTAAAAACTAAAAATAATAAGTACTTCACATTTAAAAAAACAAAGAAGAAATTAAAAAGTGTTTACAACCAAATAAAAAAGTAGATACAACCTACCAAAAACTGTGGGATACAATGAAAGCTGTCTTAAGAGGAAAATTTATAGCAGCAAATTTGCATATTAGGAGAAGCAGAAAAAAACAAACAAATGATCTTGTGGTACACCTCAAGCTCCTAGAAAAAGAAGAGAAGTGAAGCCCAAAGCCAAGAGAGGGCAGGAAGGGCCAGAGAGATAGCTCAGCAGACTAAGTACTTGCTTAAATAAGCACAGGGGCCAGGGTTCCATCCCTGGCATCACATGCCATGCTGGCCCCACCCCCAGGCACAAGGAGCCCACAATGGAGTTGGGCATGGTAGTGCATGCCTGTAATCCCAGCACTAGGGAGGCACAAAACAGGAGGATCACTACAAGTCCAAGCTGTGTAGTAAGACCTTGCACCAAAAGAGAGAGAGACAGAGAAAAGGGGGGATTATAAAGATTACAGCAGAAATTAATGCATTAGAGACAAAGAAAATAATATAAAGAATGAATGAATCAAAGAGGTGGGTGGCTCTTTGAAAGAATAAGTAAAATTGATAAACCCCTGGCCAACCTAATCAAAAAAAGGAAAGAAAAGACCCAAATTTATGTCAAAATGAATGAAATGAACAAAATCACTGTAGACCCTAGAGAAATTCAGAAGATCATCAACACCTTCCTCCAAAATCTTTACTTTCACAGGTTGGAAAACACATAGGAAACAGACAGTTTCCTAGATACATTTGAAATGCCAACGCTCAGTCAAGAAGATATACAAACTATAAATAAACCAATAATGGGAAATGAAATTGAAAAATGTAAAAAAAAAAAAAAACAAAAAAACTACCAACAAAGGAAAGCCCAGATCCTGATGGATTCACAGCAGAATTCTACAGGAAATTTAGAGAAGATTTTATGCCAATATTTTTCAAAATCTTCAATGAAATTCAAAGGGATATAATTTTTTCTATTTTAATTCTACTTTGTACTCTCTTTAAAAAATAAAAATTTTAACATTTTACTATGCAATTCTATGTTAGGGGACAATGTGCCACAAAAAAGAAAGAAAGAAAATGGTAAGTGGGTTGATGATAAGGATGAAGAAAGGAAGAGAGCCAATATTCATGGCTCCTAAATGGGCAGGGAGGAAGAAGGTGACAAAAAGGAAAGAAAGGAAAGAAGGAAGGGAGAGAACATGGTCAAGAGAGCTGCCCTAAATAATAATACAGACAAAGCATCAGCTTCCTATGGATTTATTTTGCAACAACAGCCTGTCCTCTATGTCTCCACTACCATTCATAGTGTACCAGGTACTTCACGTTGTATCAGAAATAACAAGTACATCCTGAGTTATTTGGGATTCAGAGGAAAGGCATATTTCCTGTTTGAGGTTAAATTAGGGTTAGCAGCAGTGAGTGGGAACACCCTGCTCTACATGCCCTCCCAGCACCCAGGCTAACTGAGACTGCACTAATCAGCTACTCTGGAGGGAGATAAAGAACAGAGGGTCCCAGAAGAGCTACTCTATTCCTCCACCCATCATCTTCAGCCAGAATTAGCCATAGAACCCTGAGTACCTCAAGATGAATGAAGAGTAGGTACCAGAGAGGAGTATATTCAACAAGCAGTAGATACCCCCTCCAAGCCCAGCCTTCTAGTTTTCAGCTAGCTGTCATGTATTCACTACTGCAAAATGAAGCATTAGGAGAGAAACACTTTGGCACTTTAAACACAATCCTTCTTAGAAGTTATGTGCATGTTAAAATAAAAGGCTTGTGATGAAGAAAATAATTATTTAAAGGTCAGTTTTTCCTCAAACAACAAGATTCCTTAATGAAAAAATGGTAGGATAAAGGTTTTGCAAAATTTGGTAACCAAACAGCTTCTCCTTAAAATATATCATCCAGAGGCAACTGCATCCCCTGCCTGCCTGTAAATCACCCGCTTACAGACACATGAGACAATTAATGTGGTATAAATATAAAGGCAACAAAGAAGCACAAATTAAGTTGTGATGCAAATACAAAATGAAAATCTGACTTTATACTATCTTCTATCTGAGGACTACATCCTTTTATGAACATTAACCAATTAATTTACCCAGCATCTCTATAAGCTATCAATTATTAGGAGCTGAGCAATTAATGTGCAGGAGAAGGAAAGCATTCAGCAAAAGCCCAGGCAGCGTGAAATTAGGGGCCGTGGCAGAAGAGGAATGCAATTCCTAATCCTTTCAAGAGGGTACTGAGTAAAAGCATCCTAGTTATCAAAGACTCAGCAAAGATGCAGCTAATCTCCAAGCAATTCTGTTACATGAAAGCATATTTTAAGTTTAGGGATCATAAAAGAGAAAATATTATCTTTTGAGAACAGAATGGGATGTATCATGTGCTCTTTATACACATGTCTCCCAAGCTTGAGTATCATCCATTAGTCTTCACTCTGAGACCACTGGGAACTTAGCAATGTGCTTGGACCAGACTAACTTGAAGAAATCTTCAAATTCAGCACCTGCCCTTTTTAAGTCTCTCTCCCTCTCTCCATCCTGCCTCTTTATCTCCTGCCTTCTCCTGCTTTCTGGCAGCCCAGAGTTTACTGAAGTCTTTTTGCTGAAATGCCCAAGAGCATAAGAAAAAGGCAGATGCACCAACAAAGGGTAATGAAAGGTTACAGGGCATTGGGGATGCAACACCTGGATGTAGGATTACCAGCAGGAACAGAGCTTGAGCTTGATTCTGTAAATATGAGGAGGTGTTGAAGGCTTCAGCCACGGAAGTGCTAGTTTCAGTCTGACACGGAATGCCACATTCTAAAGGGAGGCAGGACCAGGTATGTGTAAGACCTATGAAAAGTTAAATAAAATCTGACACATAAGGTTAAATATTTCATGATTTCTCTTGTACAAGAAACCAGATGGAAAGCACAAAATGAGAGATCAATAATAAGGAGCTGGTCTTTTGCAAGTGAGAAAGGACCAAGAGATGAAAGGAAAGGGAGGAAAGTAAGAGAAAGGGAACATAAAAAAAGTAAGATGTGTTATGTATATGTGTCAATTCCCCAACATAGATGTAATTGCTAAGTAGTACATAAAAACATGTACTAATACAATTTAAAATTAAAAAAATAATTAATTATGCACCATGATTCTAGCTGCAACAAATAGGATAAAGGCCTTACTCAGCTCAATTCAACAGGGAGGCATAACACAAAGGAATCAGGCACTGCCCAAAGTAGGCTACCAGGCTATATCAGAAGTGAGTGTACATGTGTGCAAAGGGTCAGAGATGGAAAGTGAGGCTGTAGGGAAAAGCCTGGGACTTTTACACTGAATGATTAGACAGGTGGAGGATCTAATTAAAAAATGAAGAATGACACAGTTCAATTTCCACTTCTTCTATAAGGTCTTTTGGCATTTCTGGTCAAATTTAACTATATCTTCTCCCTTTTCACAGCTGTATGTTGGTCTCTCCATGCTAGCATTTATCTCATTTCCCTGAAATTATCTGGTTTATCATTTCCCTGGTTGGTTTTCACACACCCAACTCTAGCAGAATATTGTAACTCAGCCTGTTGTTACTACACCCTGTTCCTACCCACCATTCTCTAGCTCAGACCTTCCATCAGTGACCTCTGAGAAAGGAAGCACAAGGACTCTGTCTGACAGAGTGACTCTCTGGAGAACAGAAGGAAAAGTCACCAACGTGAGGACATTTTCAAAACCTGACATCCTAGGTTGAAAGCACCTATCTATAATGGTGAGGTGCAGGAAACTATTACCCTGGAAAACCTTTTATGCATTTATGTACATGCCTATTAAGTATATAATTGATAAGTATAAATGATTTTTCTAACCATTTGTTTAGCTGGTGTGTATCCTTCTGACCCTGCCTGGCAAACTCCAAGGACAAAACAATGATTGATGTTTAGGTTCAGAGTTTCAATGGGTAAGAATGCAATTTTCCAATTAGGACAGAGTATTGAAAATAGAATTATCTCCTGCCTGCTATTCATTTTACTGTGCAAAAATACATATTTGCAAATAAGAATGGAAAATTTATATCCAAAAAACTCAAACACTGAAAAATCCTGCATGCTATTTTGTATAAATATAATCTAAATACTGCCCACCAATTTTCTTGAATGTATCCATAGTTGCCTTTTTTTAATCCAGAGACAAGTTTAAGAGCAGCTATGTTATTGTTATATGCCATTTTGAAAAGTAATTTTTAGTTAAGTGATGATCTAGGCAAATCCTAATGGCTTCCTTTCCCCAAAAAAATCTTTATACCACATGTATAGTGGGCTATATTATTTAAGCAACAGATAAATTAGAGATGTGTTGAATCCGAAATACAGTGAAAAGCATTAGCACATTGAGCACAGTTCTTTCTGGAAACAGCTACCTTTTGCAAAAAGTGAACCTTCCCTCTACCCAATCTGCCTCTCAGCACAATAACAGTGTCACAAGGACATTTTTCCTTCTCTGTGGTACTGAGGACAATCCATGTGGCTGACCCAGAGACGCAGTGAGCAATTATAAAAAGGCTTATCATTATCCTGACAAAATGCAATGCAGGTGTGTGTGATTCATTTTTTAATAGTGTAGTCAGGAAATAAAGAGAGGAAGCAGGGCAAATGATTATGCCAGCATTCACGTCCCTGTGATATTAATTACTTGGGACACGTGCATGACATGCTGTTCATTTGTTCCTCACTGCGAGCTATCTTATCTCCACTCAGAACCGCTGATTAGTGGAGGCAGCCTCCAGACATTCTTAGACATTCTTCAATCCTTCATTCTTTATAGCAGTGACGAAAGATAGCAGATGTTGCCTGTCCCAACAATGGCCTGTATTTAAAACAAAAGCACTCTTTCACCTTTTCCTTCCTTCCTTCGTTCATTCCTTCCTTCCTTCCTCCTTCTCTCCCTTCTTTTCTCCTTGACTCTTTTTCCTTCTGCCTTCTATTGTTATTTTTCTTATGTCCTTTTACAAATGTCCATGAATGGAACCTCAGTTTGGGGTCTACTTTAGAACAGTGCCATCCTTTAAATTTTTTCCTTTCTACTTTCTATCAGATAGCCTCAGTATTCTTCATTTTGTCCCATTGTGTAAACACAAGTAACACTAACAATTATTATTTTAAATCATCACCCCTACTCCTGTTCCCTCTCCATGTGAACATTCATATTTTCTTTGTAGTGTATCCTGAAGATTAAAAAGAATGCCTATGGAACATTCAGAACAATACCCTAGTTAAGATAAATCCTCAATACCTGAGAGCTATTACTAGCTATTATCTCAAATCACCTGATTAGGTGAAAATGTGTTCATTCCGATGTTGCATTTGTAAAATCATCATTACTGCCAATGGTTTTTTTTTATTTATTATCCTTTTTATTGGTAGTCATTTGAAGATGCTTTTGCTTTTCAAATATGATACTAAAATTGTTCACTACAAAAGAAGCTTTTTTAAATTTTTGGATTTTAGTATCTTTTTTTTCAAAGTTTTATTGATAAATAGCAATGAGACAGTTTCAAATCAAATCGGAAGTACAGTTTCAACAAATAATACACTGCATATATTCTTCTTAGTGGTTAATTGCTGTACAAG
>NW_004524709.1:3622933-3628389 GCF_000260255.1 Octodon degus | reverse complement strand
CTACCTGAGAGACATCTTAGCAGTAACTGGCATGTCATGACAAGCCGCCCATATTCAGAATACCACAATGACAGGCACTTCCAACATGAAACAACTGTTACAAATTACCATCTGGAGAAATACCTGTTTTTGTTGTTGTTGTTGTTGTTGTTGTTGTTGTTTTGTTTTGTTTTGTTTTTTGTTTTGTTTTGGTTTTTTTTTGTTTGTTTGTTTGTTTGTTTTTTGGTGGAACTGGGGATTGAACTCAGGTCCTTGCTCTTGCCAGGGAAGCTCTTATTGCACTGAGCCATCTCCCCAGCCCCACTGCCAATGTTTTTGATAATCAATTTAACTAGATATTCTGCTTAGAAACCCAGCTCTGTGTAGTGAAACAGACTAATTGATTGTACATAATAAATGCAATAGATATTTGTCCCCTAACATTTGCAATCCACTCATGCCATGTGCCAGGCATTTATCAGTGTGGCTTCCTTACACAAGACACAGAATCTGGAACTAGACCGCTTGGGTTCAAATCTTAATTCAACTACCATACTTTTCTCTGGAAAAATAGCTATCTATTCCTCAATTCCTCATTTATAAATTGGTAATAGCAAAAGCACTCAAGTTTGTAGGGTTGTTTTGAAGATTAAGGGGCTCAATATGATTAATGTGCATAATGTACTAACAACAGAGCTGTCCGTATACTAAGGGCATTTTGTTCTGCCTATTGTTATTTTGTCTTCAAAGAAGTTTTAAGCTTTAGTGGCCCCCACAAATGTGGGGTTCAGGTTAAATAAAGAGCTCCTTCTCCCTATTTATGCAAAGTATCCCGTGTCATATGGGAATCAAACAGAAAAATGGTAGCATGACTGCCTACCTCTAACTTTCTTTCTTATTTCTTCTGGAGGGTAATAAAACAATAAAAGGAAGAAACCTGAATAAATGAAAAGGTTTTAACTCTAAAGTCATATGTCAGAACAACATTCATAAATCAGGGGCTCTTTATCTTTTGTTGCGTAGATATTCAACGATTCAGGCAATTTACTACCCCTAGATCTGTACATGTACGGTTGATCAGGTTGCACCTGCCCATGGAGACCTGGCAGAGGTGGAAGGGGCCATGGAGCTGCTCCCTGCGACCCACTAGGGCAGGTGTTCCAGCACAGACCTGCAGCGGACTGGGGAGGAGGCACCTGAGGGGAGGAGGATTCCCCACCAGTCTAACTGGAGGTAAGGAAGGACTGTAAAATTAGGAACCGTAACATGTTCTGTCATGTATACAATTATATAGCTCAGTTCATAGCCATGATCAAGAATTTGTTGTAAATGTAGCAATTGGAATAAATTAAAGATGTTTGAATAACAACAATTATATATTATAAAGGAGATAGTGGAATTTGTAAGAAAAGAAAAAGAAATGAAATCACATCAGCAAAACTGAAGAAAAAGAATCAGTGGTGCTCTCCAGAGAACATACATTCTTTTGTTAACATCTGTGAATTAATTATAAAAATAAATTAAATGAAACAATTACTATAAATGTTTAAAAGACCTAAATTCTTAGACCTAATATGGCCTATACTTTGAAACATTTATGTTTTATAAAAAAGTAATGTGTTTTTAATAAGATAGGAAATTTACCATAAAAAATAAAAGATGAATAATGTCTGGAAGAGAAAAATAGAATTGCTAATAAAAATGAAAAGCTTGCTTAATAATTGACTGTCAAATATATAGAAACTAAAGTTTATAACTGAAGATAATTTTTCACTGAAGTAATTCATAAATGCTTTTTTTAAAAAATAGGGAATTGGTAAAATAAATTGGAACTTATCTATGCTGGATAATCTTATGTAGGCAATGCAAGAATGAGTGGTCTGTTATGGATGGGCAGAATGGTGGATGGATGGATGGATGGATGGATGGATGGATGGATGGATGGATGGACAGATGGCAGAGAGATCTAGAGATAGCTGGATCTTTTCTTAAGTGAGAAAAACAGCATACAGAGTAAGGTGTACACCTACACTTTTATACAACAAATAGTAAAATCTGTACATTAATAATTGAGAAAATATGTATACATTTTTGGAAGTATAAAACCTTGATCACATCAGAAGAGTAGACAAATGACTTTTAAAATTATCTTTGGCATTTTTCTTCTATTTAAATTTATAGCTTTAATGAAGTCGAAATTATAAGAGTAATTAATGAAAAAACAATTTTCAGAATGGCTTTCTTAAGACTTCTCTTCAAATTTATTTAAAGACTATAAACTACAAGTCAGAATTTTTAAAAAACTGAAGAATATATATCAGAAATTTCCAATTTTAATATGAAACAATTTCTGTCTGCTTTTACAAATTAGATCTGAAAGCAGGAAATCCCGTCCTTTCATGATGGAAGTCTGCAAGGGTTGATTACCTGTTCACAAGCTTGCTTGAATCTGGGCCTCAATCCTCACCCAAGAAACACATCAGCTGATGTCAGATGTGATTTCTTCGCAAGTTACTTGGCAGCTGCTGTGGGTACTTGAGGCAGAGACCTCTGTGGAACACAGAATAATTCTTAGATATTTAAAAGGGCCTTCCATACCATGCATACGTCTCAAAAAGTTCCTATGCTTTCTTTTTCCATGCACAATAATTCTAAAATAGCCACATTAAATAATGTCAACATGCTTCTACCTTATTACCTGCTGAGTGCGGGTAGTGAGACTACAAGTTCCATATTAGCCTAGTGTGTATTTGAGCAGCTATTTAATAAAAATAGTACAAGTTCCTCAGAAATCATGGCAGGAGTACAACTGTAATTTAATCAGAACTCATAGCTTCCCGTGGTTTTCAGTGATATTTCCAAAGTATTCTCACTAAGTAATATTCAGTAAGTGATATACACTGCAGTATACTTTGCAATTTAAGTCTTCAGGCAAAGTAACAAGTCTGCCTGAAAAATCTATGCAGATTTTAAGGCAGTCTCTCAAATTTCAGTAAGACACACATGGCTTAGAAGCTTCTGAGTCATAATAACTAATTAATATATTTGCAGGATTTTTTTTTGTGGTACCAGGGATTGAACTCAGGATCCTGCGCTTGCCAGGCAAGTGCTTATTCTACTGCACTATCTCCTAAGCCCCATTTCCAGGACTTTTAATTTAATATTTCCTGAATTATATGGGCTTTTTTAAACCTAAGAAATGGGAAATATTGATTAGCAGTTTCCTTTGAAAATAAAAATGTAAGAAAGGATACAAACAATGTTTGTAAGCACATTTTTAAGGGAAGAAAGAAGTTCAATAATTAGGATTTGAGAGTTGACTCTACTGAAGAGGTAGATCTCAAGTTATGAAAATAATTTATAATCTTGTTTCTGAATTCACACATTTCTCAGGATGTTTGTAAGAAGAACAACGGGCAACATTTGTGGGGCTTAATCATTGGTCAGGCAGCCAATCATTACAGAGAAATGTTTCTGCAAAATAGATACAAAAAAGACTTAGCATATTGCCTTTGGCAGCAGCACTTATTAGCGGGGAGGTAGAAGAAAATTCAGTATAATGCATGGAATACCCCTCGGCACACCTCAGGTTGACAGTTGGTTTTTAGTAATTGATTCAAAGCCATCCTAACTTTTAAAGTTACTTTTGTAAATATTATCCTAATGTCTCTACAGATGATATCCTTTTAAATAGGTTAGAAAAATAGAATGGAAGTTAATAAATATAAAATAAGCTTCTTGTGTGCATATCATAAATTAGATTTGCATATGGATGATCACCTATGGTTCTATAATTTTTTATTTATAGTCATGACAGTCAGCAGGAGGAAGCAGTCTTGACCTATATAAATGTGTGAGATTCACAGATAACACCACTTTTTTCTGCAATCCATTACCTGAAGCGATTTTCAAAGTAGCTAGGTTTTGTTTTTTATTTGCTTTTGAAGGAAGAGCAAAAAAGAAAGGGGTAACATAATCTGCTCATCCACTAAATGAAAGCATCTATTTTGCTCCTGGAATGGTCATGCTAACTGCTTCTAAGGAACGCCACTACATTTAAAGGAAAGAACACTAACAAGTAAAATACAGTAACTCTTCAATATTGTTTTGACAAAAAAGCCAAAATGACATTTTAAAATCTTTTGCCACCAGAACCTTATAAAATATAAACTATATAAACTAACAATTTGGAGAAGAAGATAAAATAATACAGCCCAACTTCTCAGTGATCTGATGAGACCGTGAAGTCATCTAGAATGTGGAGAATCTGAAGACATGAGCAGTGATCACATTCCTTATCATCACTCTCAAAGACTCCAAGGCTTTATCAGGCTCTTCACAGAAGGTGGTTAGAAAAGATTGTTAACCTGGAACTACAGAAAAACCTGTATACTACAAATATTCAGTATTTCTAATTAACAGTGAGTTACTATTTGTGATTTTCAAAGACAAGTCAGATCTCTACCTTTGTTCAAATAATGAGTTGAACCATCTTTGTATAGACATCGGCTGCAAGAAAACCTGTAGACAAAGACAGAGATTTTCATGAGAAAAAGGGCTAGGCTTGTTCTTATGCTTATGTAAGGTCAAAAAATGGAGCTCCAAGTAATATGCATGGAATTGAGGATTCTAAACTGGAAAAAGTAAAAAGGTGGATAGATTGTATAGCTAGATGATAGATAAATGTATATCTATATATGTAAGTACACATATATTTGCATTTATAAAATAAATGCATGCTCACTTTATAAAACTTGAAATTAATATCTGTACATTTCTGTATGTGTGTACATGTGTGCACATGTGTGTATGAAAATGAATTTATCCTATAATCCCACAATTCAGAGATAATCAGTGCCATACTTTTGAGAAATTTCCCTATTATTAAAAATATTATGAGACTGTTATTCTTGAAACATTGTATTTTTATAATTATTTATAAGTACCATGCTTAGCAATTAAAATGTTTTCAAATAGCTGCCCAAATTACATAATATCCAATCACTTATTTCATTTCAGAATGTCATCATTTGTGGGGTATTTTTTTCTATTTTTCAAATGATTGCACAATGAATATCTTGGTACACAATTTATATTTCAAATTTGAAAGTATATTGAATCATATAGTCATACTGATAAGTTTGAGGCCGTTATACATTTGCAGAATTTTTCAAAGCAAAACATACAAAAACAAAACAATTTCTGTTGCCCCCTCACAAGCATATTATAGTCCCCGTCTTACTGGGCTTCTGTCCACACTTAGAATTCCTCCCAAAGCAGCTATGTTTTACTTCTTCCCAAACCAAAAATCCCTATTAGAACGGCTTTACAAATTATGGTCCAATGCTAGCTACTGCTAAGATGTCTCTTGGGTAGATGGATGTTCAAGAAGAAGGGGGTGGTGAATGAAAGCAAGAGACAGGAAAAGGAATATTGTGGGACTGTCCTGCTTCAAGGTTGTATATGGTGAGATTTTT
>NW_004524709.1:3619269-3621963 GCF_000260255.1 Octodon degus | reverse complement strand
ATGCAGTGTATTATTTGTTGAAACTGTACTTCCGATTTGATTTGAAACTGTCTCACTGCTATATGTTTATCAATAAAACTTTGAAAAGAAAAAAAATTTAATGAAAAACAGTTTAATTTTTCTGCGCAATTTTTAACATTCATGTAATTCTTATTTCCTTCATTTACTTTATTTATAGATATTAAAAGAATGAGGAGATTGTTGAAAAAAATACTAAAAAAAATAAAATAAAAAAAACAAATTATGGTCCATAGCTTCATACATGGAGACCCCAGGGGATGAGCAAATTGCAAAATACACTCCGAGGCAAGTCACTCACTAGAACTGCGGGATGAAACACTTCTCTCTCTCTCTAGGTGCCTCTGTCTAGGTGCTAAGAAATACAGTGGCTCATGTTGTGTTGCTCTTTCTATTAGTATTTGGTCAATAAGTTCAAACAGTTCTTGAGTAGCTGCCTGAGAAACCAAAAGACAATATTAGCAACATTAAAAAGGATGCTTTTTAGGGCCAGCCAAATAGCTCAGTGAATTAAGCACCTGCAAGCAGGCTCAGGGGCCAAGGGTTCAATCCCTGGGCCTGCCATGCCAGCCCTGCCCCCAGGCCACTCAGAGATGGCAATTGAGACTGGGCATGGTGGTGTGCACCTGTAATCCCAGCTCTTGGGAGGGTATAAACACGCAGATCACTACAAGTTCAATCTAGTAGTGAGACCCTGAACACTCTGTAGACCCTTCCCTAAAACGCAAAAAAAAAAAAAAAAAAAAAAAAAAAAAACTTCTTCCAGATTGTTTCATTATTTTGAAAGATAAAAGAATAGCACAATAATCACCCATGGAGTGTAAGAATGGGCTAACTGAGGCACTTCAGGGACATCTTGTGGGAAGACAGAAAAGTGTAAGACATAGAGGCTATTGTTAGTCTTGATCTCTCCATGCAGTCCCTTATCTCTGGTTTTCTGCACAGAAACCCAAATCTTCCTCTCTTTTTTTACTTGAACGCATAGTGCCCAAAATGAGCACACCAATTGCAATGTGCTAGTTCTAAAAAGAGAAGACGCATGATCTGCTTTCTTTGGATGACTTGTCTTTATGTCAACCCACTTCAGCAGTCGTTGGGAATAAGGTCACAATAGGCATCAGTCTGGCCACTTGAGTTTCTCCTTTGAAGGAGTCTAGGAATGGGAATAACTTACCAGGAAATGTGTTTATGGAAAGGAGAGTTAGCCCCCGAAAGCTGATGCCAGCAAAGCAGTAGTCTATGGTTTTGTGTACAGGAGGTGGATTCAAGTATAAAAAAGGAATGCAATACCAGGACAGCTTTGCCTTAAAACTCAAGGATAGAAAGTTTTTCAGCATGCTATACCAGACAATATGATTCTTAGCCTGATATTATGATAAGACTCTCAAAGAATATTAAAATCTGACATCTTTGTCTTTTTAGTATGTCGCCTGTTAAAACCTTTTCTCTAACATACCAAAAAATAATTGTTAGGTGAAAAATATTACAAATAGTTTTAAAATTTTTAGCTAGAGTAACAAGAATGACATAATAATATAGAATACAAAAACTATTAGTAAATCTTTATAAGGTTTTATGTTGGATATTTGACAAAAGAATTACCATTATTAAGAATAAAGCAAGCTTAACAGGTGGAAAAATTGATACATTATCTGTAATTTTGAATGAGAAAGGAAGGACATCATTGCAATTTGTGTCTACTTTTGGATGATGAAGATTTTGAGAAACTACTTTCATGAAGGTGGACCCATCTTTCAGAGTATTATTTCAATAGTTTCTCATCAAAAGGCATTTTTGAAGCCTTTTTAGCAATGTGATTTAATCACAGACTACAGTCAGGTTGGTAGATCACAGGGTTTTCTGAGGCCTATACCTCTGTTTCAAAGCTTATTAAACTTAAGAGACAAATCACCAAACCATTAAAAGCTCTATCACACCTTTCACTGAAACTGCGTTACTTTTAATGCTCCAAATTTTCAAGGTATTATTATTTATAAAGCATACTAAAACTGGGACCTACCCTTCACAGCTGTAATTACTTTTTTTGAAAGTTTATGGTTTATAGATTTTGGGGTTTCATACTGTATAAATAGTCTCCAGTACCAGTTATAACTGGTTAAGCCTGATTAATAAATCCTACCTTCACACCAATTCCAGGACACATTGTGTCTGTGTTTGCTATCTAAGAGCATGTCATGAAATCACCCTTTCAAACAAGGGTCTCTAAAGCTTCACAAAACAGGTCCAGTGGAGTAACTTACAATGTATAATTGGTTACAATACTTATTTTGTATTTTGTTTAGAATTATTTATGGGTCAGAAAATAAGTGTGTGACCTAGAGTAGACAGTTACATAAGTATTGATTCATTAAAGAATAAATACAGTGGTCTGTTTTATCATTGTTGCTTGTCAAGGTCATAGAACTGCAACAGTGACCTTCTGTTCCAGAAGATCAGAGCCTCTGGAAATAAAAGCCTTTCTCCAAAGATGAGTCACAACACTGAGAAAGCAACCCTGGGACACAGCAATGGAGAGAGCAGTCCCACCAGGGTTCTACACCTAGATAGTGATGTTTATTCATTAAATGTGTACAAAACACATACTTTGCTGAGAAAATGAGAATTACTCAGCAATGTAGAGCAATTGAAAAACCACATTTTTAAAAAAATAACCTC
>NW_004524709.1:3617681-3619114 GCF_000260255.1 Octodon degus | reverse complement strand
ATTCCACTGAGCCATTTCCCCAGCCCTGGTTTTATTTTTTTAAGAAGACTTGAAACAGGAAATTCAAAATGAATCACTCATTTATTAGCTTTTGGGATGCTCTGCAGTTCAAAAAAATGGAGATTTACAGTTGGCTTGTTTTTCTGATATCCACTCTACTAAAAACACAGAATCACTAACATTTTGATAGCCTCACTTAGAATACTTTGGTCTTAAAGATGACAGCTTGCTCTTACTATGCTTCTGCTCAGGCAGTGAAGTCGGCTCCCTTTAGGCAGAATCTAGCACCACAAGCAGCTGCCTGGTGATTTTCCATAGACAGTTATTTGAAGTTGTTTAAGACACTATGATCCCATTGAGAATTTTAATTAACTTCTTAAGGCAGAGGATTTAATTCCCTGGACGCCTTATTCTTGACATGAAAAATGTCTCCTTCCACCAGTTGTTGATCTCTCCTATTCTTCCTTCAATTCATTCCCTTCCTTCTACTTTGCTACAAAGTGAAGTCTGAAGTCATTTAATTATATTAAGATGTCAACTGTAAAGGTTGCTCAACTAATGTCCCTATAAAAGTACAACAAACAGAAAAATTCATTTGCTTCAGTTGATTATGATTTTAAGACAAAATACTTATAAAATTAATATAAAGGTGTTTTCTTTGTATTCTATTTCTTATAGTGATAACATTCGTGAAATTACTTTTTTTGAGTTTCTGCTAAGTCAGGTGTTGTCCTCAGAGCTTCTTATTAACCACTAATGCATGATCAGAATTACTCTCCAAAGTGAATACATAGCCATTCACATTTTACTCTTGTAGAAACCAAGTACAACTGATTTCCAAAGTCCTCTGTTTCCTGCTCAGACTCAGGCTTCTGCCATTCAGCCACAATACTTGATGAAAAATACCTCTTCCATGTTACCCCTAAGATATCTGATGTTCAGACAGATAGTGAGGTTAAGCTTAATAGCCTATGTTGTATGGTAATAACAATAAACTTCTCTTCTGGAGGGTTAACAACCTAACTTTGCAGACCAGAAATTGGAGAAAGAGGAGGGCTTCAAAGAAAGCCAATATTTTGGCCTTAGCCTTCCAAGGTCAATTAAGACTCAGGACATATGAGAACTTGTACTGTAACGTCATGTAACTCAGTTGGACCCAAATTTTCTGATCAAGGAGATTATGGGGACAAAGAGGAAAGTGATCAATGATGTAGAGTGTGTCTAAGAGGAGTCATATGGAGAGAAAATATTCTCTCAGGCTTTCACAGAGAGCAAATTGGCCAAGCAATGGCTGTGACTCATCCACAAGGCTAACACTGACAAAGGATCTACAATTTGAGGTATAGGGTCTCAGGATAAATCCTGAGAGGATTTGATTGACCTTATCAGATCCAAAAGCTCCAATTCTTGTTACATAGGTCTTGCTTTATCTT
>NW_004524709.1:3615556-3617581 GCF_000260255.1 Octodon degus | reverse complement strand
AATCAAGTGGAAGACCCAATACTGTTATGGACTACTGGACTCTTTTAGAATATTTTGCTGAGTTAACACACCTATAATATTCAAATAACAGAACTAAACATAAAAGGGGATACAGATGAATATCCATTTTGTATCTGTGTATTCAAAATGGTTAAAATAGATATATAGTTACATTCTCTTAATGAGTAGAGCGATTTGTTCTAATAGTATCTGTAAATAGGATATCATGTCCACATCTTATACAGCAATTAACCACTAGGAAGAATGTATACAATGTGTTAATTATTGAAACTGTCCTACCAATTTGATTTGAAACATTGCTATTTGTTTCTCAATAAAATTATGGGGGAAAAAAGAAGAAGTAAAGCCATGTTTTTATGTTGAGCTGTAGAGGACTCAGGTCAACAACTTCTGACATTGCCAGTCAAGTGGAAGACCCAATACTATTATGGACTACTGGACTATTTTGGAATGTTTTGCTGAGTTCACATACCTATAATATTTAAATGACAGAACTAAACAAAAAAAGGGTGTACAGATGAATGACCATTTTGTATCTATGTTTTCAAAATGGTTAAGATAGATATATCGCTACATTCTCTTAATGAATAGAGGGATTTGTTCTAGTAGTGTTTGTAAATAGGATGTCATGTCTGCATCTTGTATAACAAATAACCACTAGGAAGAGAGTATGCAATGTGTTAATTATTGAAACTGTTCTACCAATTTGATTTGAAACTGTCTCATTGCTATTTATTTCTCAATAAAATTACGGAAAAAAAGATTTAGGCTGCTTCCCAGTAAACAGGTGAGCTGATGGTCCACCTGCTGCCCCAAGGTTTCACTGATGGGAAGCTCCCTGTTTTCCACCTCCAAGGATCAGTTACAATTCTGTCCCTATTGTAAGCACTGGGTCCGGAAGAAAAGGAGATTCTCCAACACATTCCTTCTTACATCCCATGAAAAAATTTAGTCTGTGTTCTTACAACATGATAAGTAACTCCTAAAGACATGATTGCATGCAAATACTATTTCCATATTATTCATTTAGATGATGGATTTTTCTAGGATATTGGCGCTCTCTTTCTCTCTCTTTCTCTCTCTCTCTTTCTCTCTCTCCATCCCTTTCTCTTTCTCTCTTACTTTCTCCCTCTCTCCATCTCCCTCTCTCACATAATATCTTCTCAATGTAATCATCTTGTCTTCTTTTAATCTTGTTTTCCTGTAGCTTCCTTTTTACTTTCTTTGAATATCAGAAACCCAGGACTGACCTCTCTTAACTGTAGGTCTCAATATGTGCTTTGACTGAGTTTGGTCCTTAACTACCCACACTCCTCTCTAATCTCATCCCTCACCTTCTCACAAATCTCCTGCTCTGGCAGTGGGTTCCTACCAGACAATTACTCCTGTAACTTCTTGGTGGGAGGGAGGAGTCACATTCTGTCTTGGCCCCGTGTCTTTAAATTTATTTTCTTCTTCACTTAGAATACTCGCTTTCCTTTGATATCTAGATCAAACATTGGTCACCATTTAGAAGAATTAGCACCTCTTGTGAAGTGTTTCCTGCTTCTCCCAGTCTGGGAAAGATGATTGTATTCTATTACTGTAGCAATCTGTGTTTATTTTTATTAGAATGGTCTTTCTCCCCTATTAGGTCAATACTTCACTAAGGGCAAAGATACTCTTTCACTTCTTTTATCCCATTCACATGACATAATTAGGAAGACAAAATAAGTATTTTTTGAGAAGCTGTATTTGGAGAAAAGACTTCTCCAATTATACCTTCTCTAACTGCAGTGAACACCCATCTCTGAAAAATGAAACACAAAAGGGGGATATGTTGGGAACCACAAAGCTAAAAAATCAATAAATATATGTAGGTGAGACTTAACCTAGTTCCTAAAGCAAATAAGCTACCTCATTTCTGAGATGAACATCCTGTCTGGTTAAGGTTTGCTGTCAGTTGCTAAGCAACCTAGTGTCATGTGTTACTAACTTCACAAAGTGTAAATAAAAGATAGTTTT
>NW_004524709.1:3613856-3615429 GCF_000260255.1 Octodon degus | reverse complement strand
ATATATATATATACACACACACACACAAGAGAGTTAAGATAGATACACAGCTACTTTCCCTTAGTTCACTAAGAATAAAAGTTTGTACTAATATTGCTTAGACAAGATATCATGTCTGCATCTTGTCCTCTGAATAACTACTACAAAGATAATATGCAATTTATTAATTATTGTAAAGGTCCTACTAACATGTTTTGAAACTGTTTCATTGTTATTCTATTTTTTCTCATTAAAATGAATAAAAAATATTTTTAAAAATCACAAAAAATAAATAAATATATTTTGAATGGACAAACAATTTGAAGAGAAACAACACTCTTGATACTTAAAGATCTCTCAAACAAACAGTGTCGGTGCCAGATTTTTATTGCTGAGTGAACCCCAAGACCTGCATGGAGAATTAATAAGCACAGATCTGAAACTATAGCCTGAAGTAATGTTGAATTATTAGAAATAAAATAGCATTAAAAATGCAGCCTAAAGATTAGCGTAAGAATTATCTGAAAAGATCATTTTGTTATGCCTTATGTTTAAAAGTGAAGAGGTAAAAGAATTAAAGCACATCATACAATATATATGTGTTTGAATATTCTAAATCTTTCCAATCTGAGATGTGAAAAGAAAATATATAGAAAACCACCCATATACATTTCCAATTATAATTTCATCATAATTTAATATTAAAATATGTGTTCACTGTATGTTTTATATTTTTATGAGGCACCTGGAAAAGCAATGCAATAGATGAGCTATTTTTACAAAATATATATACATATATATATATACATACTTAGCTCTATCTCCACTAGGACAAAGTTTTTATATTTTCCCAATGTGTGATACCTTTCAATTAATTTTACTTATAAAGAAATCCATGAAGAATTTGGCTGGGATCAATGCTCTGTCTGTGTCAGAAGCAGCCAAAGTCAAATCCCATTTTCCAAGGAACTAAATCACTATTTCTATAGTCAAGCATTCTGCTGTATGTCACAGTGTGTAAACAAGATACACATCCTAATTATCAAGATATTCTTGTGTGATTTCAATGCTTTAAGAGACATCCTCTGAAAAATGAGAGCTTCTGTTTAGAGCAGTTTGGATGGTAGAACATGTGTTCAAGTCAGCTCTCTCATGCAGAGTAATAAAGAGACCTAAGCTGAATGTAAAAGGATGCATGTTTTCTTTCACATGTGGAGGCTGAGCTATGCAGAAGTGTGATGACTAAAGGTTAGGAATTGAGTGGTGGGGATGAAGGGAGGCTGGATAGGATTAGAATAGATGTGTTCAGTGTCATACCAAACCCTATTACTATGCACAACTAATGCACGTTAATCAAAAATAGCATAAAACTTCATTTAAAAGACAACTTTTTGGAATAGACCCAGAGTGCAGTCCCGGAGAATGACTGAGACGATCCGGGGCCCGTGGAGCCTCATTTGACCCAGGCTGCAGGCCCAGCACAGAACCCTTCAGCAGAACTCCCTGCAAAGAGGCTAGAGGCAAGACCCACCCAGCTGATTCAGGAGCAGAACATTTTGGCAGAGTGACACAAAGGGTTCAACTCTAACGCCTG
>NW_004524709.1:3609151-3612312 GCF_000260255.1 Octodon degus | reverse complement strand
GATATCCTATCTTCAAACTGTTAGAAGTGCTGGTCATTTATTTGCCATTCCAGTATTTATCTTATGTTTTATTCTTAGTACTTCTTTGCTATCATGAAAACTTTTTCTTAGTCCAATTGTTTTGAAACGTTTAATTTTCTGAATATTACTTAATCTTAATTTTTGTTCTAAGATTTATACTGTATCTTTGACTTACAATTTATTTAAAAAGACATCATATGATATCTTCTCCTAGTATTAAAAACTTTAAAAAGTATTTTTTAAAAAGCCTATTCTGCATCAACTGAGAAAAAAAGACAACTTTTTGCTTAGCAAAATTACTGGATGAACGAAAATTTTGAGGCATTAATTTTCCAGCTACAAATCATGCAACAGTTGAATCACTTCTCAGTGTTTCATTTAGAATTAGTACCTTTATAGATGAACAAGCCTTTGGACCTTAGAAAACATTTTCCAAATTGGCAAGTGACAGCATTTCAAGTAGTAATATATAGCTTTACAAATAATAACATATATTTCATAATAAACCATTCACTCACTATTTAAATGTTGGGGAAGTAATTTTACCTCTTTTCTGCCAAACTTTTCAGAGACTGTGATTATTAACATGTATTATAAACCTGTGATACAGTCCATTATGATTATGTACAGTTCATTTTTTCAAAGTCTTATTTTATCACAAGGTAAGCAAACTAAGGAAACGTGTTAGTCTTGGTGAAATGTCTGGAGTTTGATTAATAAGAAATTTGATTTTTATAATATAGAAGAAAATAAAATGTAGAAAATTTAATAACAATATGTTAGGAAATGGTATATGATTATAAAATGTTCTTGGTATTATACTTTCATAATGTTCTCATGTGTTACATATTTTTAAGTTCAGTCAGCTACTTTTCAAGAATATAAGTTCTAGTAGCTCCATATTTTTTTAATTTTTTGTTTATTTATTTGTGTGTGTGTGTGTGTGTGTGTGTGGCCAGCTCAGCCCACCAGGGGGCAGCCCTGGCTGGCATGTGGTGCTGAGGGATTGAACCGTGGTCCCTTTGCTTTGCTAAGCTTGTTCTAAGTAGGTGCTTTAGACCACAGAGCCATCTCACCAGCCCCTAGTAGCTCCATATTGTAAAATGTATTCATAAAATTTAGATGTGTAAAAATCATAATCTTTGCTTCTCTCTTTGCTTCATTTGTAGAAAGGAATAAGTCAAAGTAAGAAAAAGGAAAGAAATCAGACATCTCAAGCTGTACATTTTATATGCAAATCACTAACCTAACAGAATATTCAACAGAGTGTCTTATGGCATTGCCTTACATTTCTAACTTGTAGTTTTGCCATGTTTGTTTTCACCATATTTTGTAAAAAAAACTAATTAGGAAATAATATAGCGATATCATTAAGGCCTTAAGGAATTTTTCTGGCAATCATTTGCTACTAAGGAGAAAATGAAGAATTATGTTATAAATGCTCACATCTGTTTCTATGAGCAAGTACAGCTAACATCTAGAGAACATATTCCCCCTAACTATAAATTTTTTCAGAGTAATGTGCTTTTGTCATTCCAATTCAAGACATTGCATGTATACACATATATTCTTTAATTCAGTCTGCTGGTACTACTGTGAAGCTGTTAATCTTCACCTAACCTATTTTTGAAATGAGTAAAGTATAAATTCAATTCAATTCAATTAATATTTATTGGGAACCCATAGGATGTAGAACACTGCACAAAGAACTGTAAGGTCAGGTAGTGAATCAGACACATACACTTTTTAACAAGCGTTATGTCTTCCATCTCTGGGGAACATTTACTCTAGCTCAGAACAATATGAACAATGCAAATTAGAGTCCTGTCAGAACAGAGACCAGCATTTAAAATCATTCAGAATGACCTGAAACCATTGTGCTAGAGTTCTGCCCTTGTCCTTTAGTGCTGAGAAAGTACAGTGATATACTGCGTAGAGAGAGAATGACAGACCACTATTTGAAATATGTCATAGGCTTACCACAATATCTTTCTCTAGCCATCAGGTATGTAGTATGGAAACAATTCCTGTGAGTCTTAAAGGACCCTTGGTCTTTGCCAATCCTTATTAACATGTAAATATCAAAGAAGTGTAGAAAAATAGGAATAGCAGTAATGAGTTGGTTGTTATAGCTCCTTTTTCTTTTCATAAAACAAGAAAGGCCAGAACCTTATGCTGCTGGAAAACAGCTTCAACAGAGAGGAGTGGATTTCCACAGGAACCCTCAAATCCAAGCAAGAGGACAGAAGCGTTGGCATCAAACCTCGTGTGATGTAGCCACTGTTCACAGAATGCAGAGTGTGGCCATAGGCCTCAGATTCCCAGCACTGGGAAGCCAATTGAGGACAAGTGCTGAAAAGAGTACAAGTTTTCAAATTCCAAAAAGCTGCCATAAAATATCCAAGCAAAGCCTTCTAGGGCTGCAGCAGTCAAGATCTCATGGAATCTCCCACCTGGATATTCTGGTTTGGTCTCCAAGGCACTTAGAGCATGGACATGGACATTATCACAGTAGTCTTCACAATAAGAAAAACTGGACTCTTTAGAAATGCTACCGATTTGATTTGAAACTGTCTCATTGCTATTTGTTTATCAATAAAATTATGGCAAAAAATAAAAATAGATACTATTAAAAAAGAAAAAGAAATAGATGAGTTTTCATGGACTCATTAGAGATTTGAAGTCTCAGAGGGAGCTCCACTTGCAAATGGAGAGAGACACAGTCTCTGCCTGCTTTCTGGTGCAGAAGATGCTGGAGCCTCAGGCGAGTGGGACTATCCAACTGGTCATTCCAATGACCCATGGGAGGTTGTGTGCACTCACATGAGAGTGAGACATTCTTAGAGGATTCTGTCCTAGAGAAGCTACATTTTCTTAGGATTCCTCTCCAGAGAGCCCAAGAGGTTCTCATGGTGACAATTACAGAAAGATCTTCATTGTGGAAGGCTCCCAGTCTTCTCCGTGTCAGAGGCCATCACTTCAGGATAAAGACCCAGCCAGGTCATCATCCCATCTGGAAAGAACATCACTTCACTCACTCTTCTGGACTTTCTCTGTGTCCTAAGAGAGAAGAAACCATAATGGAGGGTGCAGGGTAACATTGCCCTGATTGGGGGCCAGGGCTGCAGAGAAGGAAGTAC
>NW_004524709.1:3606356-3608241 GCF_000260255.1 Octodon degus | reverse complement strand
AATTTTTAAAAATAAAATAAAAAATAAAACATATGTCGACATTAATTTTTATTTGGTGATGAATCCATATACACTTCATGAAAGTTGCAGTCTTTCTTCTAGGAAGAAATTACACACACATACAGTCACAGATACATATGCATCTTCAGGATTTTCTACATAATGACAAGATGTTTTATTTTATTTTTTGTATTTTAGGGAAGGGTCTACAGGGTGTTCAGGGTCTCACTACTAGATCGAACTCATAGTGATCCTCCTGTTTACAGCCTCCCAAGAGCTGGGATTACAGGCATGCACCACCACACCCAGTCTCAATTGTAATCTCAGCGCACCTCGGGGCTGGGGCCAGCACAGCAGGCCCGGGAAGATGTTTTAAACATAACAAGCATCATCTTTTCAGTAGATCCACAGTGTCACATGTCACTTGCCTATGGAACCAACCAAAATACAGTGGGTCACAACGGACTGGCCTCTGTCAATCAGCCTGCAGCCACTACCCTGGAATTTCACAAGATTCCAGGGCCTTCAACCTCTCTCCCACCCACCTCCTGACACAGCACATGGTATTTTGGCATTGGGTGGAGAAAAAAGTTTTTGCACTTACTTCTCATTTATCTTCTTTCCTTTAACATCATCAATCACCCAATCACAGCTACCAAACAGAGGATGGAAAAAATAATAGCTAAAATATAAAGGAGCATTGGATTTCTCTAGATAGGTACTATTGTTCAACTTCCATTATTTTCCCATTTTATTTCATTTTTAAAAATCAATAATTTTATTTTACAGAGCCAGAAAATTTCTGTATGAGTTGCTTATACACCAGAGTAGTGTGAGGGATAATTCTTAGATTTGGTGCCAGAAACATCAACTCTAGTCTTTTGTTTCTGCTTTTTCATACCAACCAAATGAGTTGAACATTTTACATAGGCTTCTGAGACAGTTTCTCATTTACAAAAAGAAAAAGCTATTCTATCTCAAAACTTTGGAGAACAAATAAAATGGTATAAAAGAATCTTTTATGTTGAGTACTTTGCAAGGTTTTAATGCTAGCATTACTTATGTTAATACAGTAACTAAACAGGCTATCTGCTTTCCTCACATTAAGTCTTTCAACATGGGCAAGTGGACAGGTTTTCCCCCAGTGATAGAAATGGCAACCATGTAAGGACAAATGTTCCCTTGCTCGTGCATTTGTTCCCTTTCCACAGAAGATTCCTTAATCACAGACCATGAGTTGTGCATTATTCTTGGCTCTGCATGCTCAGCAGGAAGTACCTCCAAGAGGTCCCGCCCTCACCATTCTAATGTGTTACTGCAGTTGGATGTGAATGGAAACTGTAGATGTAGGTATTCTGAGGAAGATAGATGTAGATGCTGCAGCTGTTATATAAAAATTAAAGGAAGCTTTGTTTACAGGGGGTGAGGAGGCCATTCCTTCCTAGATAGCTAGAAAAGCCTGCCCTAAGAAACAGCAGGGGACCCTTGAACACATCCCTCAGGAAAAGAATTCAGAAAATGCAGCTCCTCCTGGTGACCAGCACCACAAAGGTCTTTCAGGGCCAATGGACTTTGCAAAAAAAATAAATAAATAAAGGTCTGTGGTTTATGCAAAAAGAACTAGAGAAGGTAACTGCAGGGAGTAGTCATAGTTTCCTGGGAAGTTTTGTGGAACTCCTGAGAATAATTTTGGAGTTTATAGTAAATATAATTGGAATGACTAAAATAGTTACACCTGGAAATGAAGACCCCCATAAAAAGTCTTCTCTACAAACAAAACAATGCATAAGATACATTTGATTTTATTCAAAGATATAGTAGCTTTTATACCATCTAAGAATGACATAAAATCCTTCTACATTAAAATTATTCTTAAATTGAAAAT
>NW_004524709.1:3601350-3606256 GCF_000260255.1 Octodon degus | reverse complement strand
TATATAACAATATTGTTATATAATATATTATATAATATGGTCACTACTTTATATGTTATAATTATACTGATACTGGGGGTTGAAACTTCAACATATACATTTTAAGAGACAGAAGTCTTATATTCACATTAAATTCCAGTGGTAGAAGGCATGAGGTGAAGCTGGCAAAGAAACAATAGTTTTTGTCTTCACGATAATCCAATATTCTCCTAACTCTCTGTGAAATGATCTGCAGGATTTTTACTAAAATGTTGTATTTCACAACACACACACACACACACACACACACACACACACACTTGCTTTGGTTTGTGTGAAATTTAGACTTTGTGAAAGAAGTTCATTCAAGGAAGACCACGTTCCAGTTAGCCATTCTTCACACACACACACACACACTTGCTTTGGTTTGTGTGAAATATAGACTTTGTGAAAGAAGTTCATTCAAGGAAGACCACGTTCCAGTTAGCCATTCTTATTTAAATCTGCTTCAAGAAGCAAACAAAATGTCCCTTTTATAATAAGTTGGAAGAATGTCATCAAATGGTCAGCTTCTTCTGCACTGTTAACAGTGTGCTGTTTACTATGCAAACTAAATTCCATAGACAAGTGTCAAGTTTGTGAAGTGGAATCTAATTATTGCACTGTTTGACATTTGAAACAATAGAATAATTGATTGAATTCCGTATTCTACAGAACTTCTCAGTTCTGTAGAAGAATGAAAGCAGAAAGGAGGGAGGAAAACCCACAGCAGAAATTAATGTCCACATGCGACTGGCTGTAGACATCCACCTAGTCTGGGGCAGGTAGAACCTCCCGAGATCTTGGCATGAATTTTAACTTTTCATATCATGGATTTAATCAAGGGAATGGTTGAAAGCTTCCAGCTATGTCTTTCCACCCAGGTCCAGACCTTGGATCTCTGATCAGATCCCCTGTCCATGGTTCTGCTTTAGGTAGCACCTGTCTCTTGCCCAGCTCTCCATCACTTTCTCTCTTCTTCTCTCCCTACTCTCAGGAACAAACCACATTTTCTCCTCAGCTGCATACAACATCATCTGGAGAATTTCTAATTATTTTAAGGCAAATTGATTCCAATACTTTGTGTCCATGAAGCTGTGCTGCCTCAGAGGTATAACATTTCCTAAAATGTTATATTTACAAAACAGTTTGTCCATTAATTTGTAATTAAAATTGATTGTTGCTGTACAATTATTTCTGCTTTATGGTTTTCCCATGATATGTCTTAGGAGGAAAACATTAACATTATCCATACTGATGTGTATTTTTAATTTTTGGGAGGTGCTGACAAAGGAATGTGAACATTTAATTGTAATACAACAAGTAACAAGTGTCACTGATACTTTTCTATGAACATTACCAGATTATGTTATCTGGTTTTGTTCTTCCAAAATATATCATAGTATTAATACCGTATCACGATTTAAAATTCAGTGGTCTAATCATAGGGCAATGACATGCTCCATTGTGGGATCCTATTACATCAGACCAGGCGGTCAGTTCATGGCAAGGCATTTTGTTTCCTTAAATGAGAGAGGGTAACAGAGGACAAGCATGATAGAAATCAGATTCAGATATCAAATGCCATTCTTTTTATTTTGTTTTGTTTTGCTATAGTTTATTCATCAGAGTAAATTACTAGGTTCAGTCCATAGTCCTCATGAGGAAATTACATGTCAGTGACCCAGAGGAGATTCCTGGGGACTGTTTGAGAAGCTCTTTGTCATAATTAAATCCAAAGAAACAAATCACATAGAACTAATCAACTCTTGAAAATCTGCATTTGACTTTTTAGGACTTCTTCCTCTTCAGGGTAAAACTGAAAGAGAAAATTGTCAGAACAAAATTGTAAGTCACCCAAACACTTGAACTTTTCTTGTTGATGAGCATGTAAGGAAGATACAGCAAGGTAAATTCTGATTGCTGTTTTCAAAGAATTTTAATATGTCCAGGCAATCCTTACTTCAGAATAAAACGTAACTTCAACTAATGTATTTTTCTTCCTTTGGGCTAAAGAAAGTTATATCCTATTTATGCCTTACAGATATTTTCAAATTGTTTCTTTTCTTAGCTTTTAATTTCATGTAAGACTCATTAGGATTATTAACTGATTAAGATATTTTTTATCTATTTAGCTCATGAACAAAATTTAAGACCGCATTACTCCTTTAATTCACTAAATTATTGTATGTGCACACCTTAAATTTATTTTTAAAAGTCAAAAGTCAACTGATTTATTTAATAAATGATAGTGATTTTATATGATTATTACAAACACAAATGATACTTCAATGACTCCTAGCTGCAAAGAGTTTAATATGTCCTTATGTTCATATAATTTTGTGGGATCTGAGATTAAACTCAGTGTTCTGAAGTTCTAAACAGTAATACACAGAAAGGGCGTCCTAGCCTCAAGTTTATAAAATTCTAGACCTAATAGTCCTGACTCCCAAAATCCTCTGTAGCTGTTATTTTTTCAGTGCAAGAAGATGGAGAAATTTGCTTACAACAGATTAAACAAAGGTTATACGTATTAACCCTATTTAATCATCACAGCCAAGCAAACAACTTTAATCAAAAGAATAAAGCTGAAGCTCAATATTTAAACTGTGCATAAAAATATGGTATTTAATCTAATCAAGTTGGCCAGCAATGAATGTGCTACATTTAATGTTTGCTCTTCAAATCTGGAATCCATTCCCTCTGTCACTCTAATTCCTAAACCCAATTTGAAAATAGTTTGCATTATATGCTATCTCACAGCTTCTCATGTTTGCTAACCAAATATAATATGTTTGAAGACTTTGTCTCCCTGAATGTGACATTGTTAAAAATCAAACATGTTTAACAGTTACAGCTGCTGGTGGAATAAAGGATGTGTTTCTTAAAAAGTGATGTGTAAAATTATATGCATGCACAGGAAAAGTTAGGATGCATTCTTTACTATTTGAGGCTTTAAAAATCGAATATACATAGTTTTTTCTCAACTATGCTAAATCTTTATCAATTGAGATAAAGATTGATAGGAAAGTGTTTTGTATTCTAAATTCTCCTGTTCAAAACAAATATTTCTACATGGAAGTGTGCGTGTGTGGGTGGGGGGTGTGTGTACACACACTAATGACTAGAGATGAAAATACCATGGATCTATATCCATTTATTGGATAAACACAACAAAAAAAGCAAGTGTTTCGCTCAGGCTTTTTTTTTTCTTAATTTTTCCATCACTATTTTTTATTAGCATTTTGCTAATAAAATGCAAAATCTCATGAAAAGAATATCAGCTGAACAATTTGTGCCACTCAAGCTAAGAGTGGACCTTGAATAAACTAAATAAGGAGCAGACAGTCCTCACTGGCATGAGAAGAGTAAGATCAAGAAGGCAGCCTCTTAGTGCTTCCTACAAGCTGAAACCCAGTTTTCCAGCGTCCCCTGATCCCAAAAATCCATTAACTTGGGCTTATGGGAGGATTTTTTGGTTTTTATTTTTTTAATTTACTTTACTTTCAAGTTACTCATTGGAAAAATAGACAATGAGCTTTTAATTTGAACCTAGTGCTATTCTAGTCTCTAGAATATAGCTTTAAAAAAAAAAAAGGTGAGTCCTATGGAGCTTCAGTTATAGAGGGGAAAAAAACAAAAAAAGGAAAAGAAAATGCTAACAGTACTTTAAGATAGTAAGTATTATAAGAAAGAATGCAGGGGAAAGAGTTACTGGATGGAGGAGTTGTTGCTGCAATTTTAAAGCTATCACATCACATAATTAACAACTGAGCAAAGACTTGAAGGAGGAGAAGCAGCAAGCCATGATGATAATTAGAAAAGGCATTTCCACAGAGGGCCTGATTCTCAAGACTCCAAAAGCAGTAGGGGTTGGTAGGTTTGAAGAGCAGTGATAAAAAGGTAGCCAGGTGGGAAGAAATGGCATCAGCAAGTCGATTAGGAAACTCTCCAACTGAAGGACTCTGAATGAGGACATTGGAGATTTGGGGACAAATCAATTTGTACACAATATAATAGCTCAAGCAGAGGACAGTGATTTAGGCCAGACAGGTCATGTTCCATAGATAAAGAGGGAGACTATATTCTAGGTATCTATAAGGTTCAACCAATAGATTACTTTATAAATTCAAGAGAATCTAAAGATGATAATCTAAATTTGTGCCCAAAAAAGTTGAAAATTAATTCTTTTTCTTTTTCTCTTCCTCCTCCACCCTTCCTCTTTCCCCTCTACTCCTGTTTCTCATCCTCTTTCTCCTTTTCTTTTTCTTCTTTTTCTTCTTCTTCTCTTTCTTCTCATTCTCCTTCTTGATGGGAAGGTTGGTAGTACTGAACAGAAATCAGAAAACCCATTTAGGAAATGTTGGACTTCAGCATTCTTCATTACTCAGGGAGATCCTGGAACTGGGGAAGGGGCTTCTAGAGTTCAGGAGAAAGAAAGAGGTGAAAAGACTCATCAGAGCTCTCAGTATATTTCCAATAGGGATTAAACTCTAGAGCCAGGATGAAATAACTAAAGGAGTCAATACAGACGACAAAAGTCCAAGGACTGAAACTAGACAATCCACAATCCAGAGGTACCAGAGGCAGAGAAGACTGAGGCATGAAACCCATTAGAGAGAGGCAAAGCAGGGTAGCAAGTAGCCAGCTGTGCCAAAGGCAACTGAACATTTCAAACTGAGAACTGGGACTCAACATGGAATTTGGCACAAAGAGGTATTGGTGAATTTTACAAAGCAAATGACATTGACAAAGGCATTCTAATGGGCTACTAGAGGAAACCATGACTTAAGGAAAGAATGAATTTAAAATTACTGGTGATAACACAAGCAGAAAATTATCATTTAGTCAACATTTCTAGATTTTTTTCTAACTGTGGCTAAAAAAA
>NW_004524709.1:3574740-3580698 GCF_000260255.1 Octodon degus | reverse complement strand
GGAAGTCGTGCATATGGTTTTTAAAGTATCACTCTTAAGAGCAGATAAAATGAGAGCAGGCTAAGAGAAAGTGGTTGACATAAATAACCTGGAGGGAGATAGAAACCATAAGCCTTAGTCCCAAAGGAAATAGGATTGTCAAAGGAAATGTACAGGAGAGTGAGCTGGGAGGAGAGGGGTTGTTCAGAGAAGGCATATCTTAAACTGAGAGTATGGCAATGTAGTTATTGGTGACAATAAGTTCTAGTGATCACAGTGCCCTAAGAAGAAATCCAGAATTTATTTAGACGTATTAAAAAAGAAACATTGGTAGAAACATAGGGAAACTCCTGTACTAAGAGGTATTGTGTGTCCTTGAGTGTATATCACAAGTTTTAAGAATATTCAGAGCCACGGGGAATTGGAGCAGGGTTTCTGGAAAGTGACCTCAGTCTGGTCATTCTTAAATTATGATTCATGTAGAAAGCAAAGGAGAGAGTAAGAAGAGTCTCAGTGAGCTCAGACCAGTTGTCTATGGTGGAGCTGCCAAAATTGGAGGGCAGCAAAACAGGCTGTATATGTGTCTCCCTCTCTCCTTTGTTAATAAAAACCTGGAAATCTTACTTTAGTGTTTGAAGTTTTCACTTGGCCTTTTCTGATGGTAAGGTGGAGGTCTCAGTGAAGAAGTCATTCTTAAAGGCCTAACTCTAAATTGTTTTGCATGTGTGAGTTGCAAAGATGAGAGAAGATGCCTTAAACATATACATTCCCTGGTCCAAGACACTTGCATCTAGTGATGCAATGGGACGAATATACTCATTTTTTAACATGCACAGGCAAATATTAAAGATTCCTTGATGTGGGCTAAAATAAAGTATTATGAAGTTTTAGCATGATTGAAACATAGACTCTAAGGATAAGTCAAAAATACAAGAGAAGTGGCATCAGAGCTATGCTTTGAAGGATACTCTACACTCTGACAGAGATGAGAGTGGGAGGATTTCCAGCTGCTAGATATGGGATGAACAGAAATGTGCAGTCATGAGATCACGTCTTGGGGCACTGTTCTCCTTGGCCACAAGGCAGAAGATATATAACACAACAGTGGGTGTAACAGAGACCGGGGTGCTCCGAAAGGCATAGCTATTAGGCATGCAATTACTTTCAAGTATCAATGAAAACAGCAACAAAAAAATCTTAGGAGATTCCCAAACAAAAAAAAGGGTATTTTTTTCTGAAAGAAAAAGAGTTTCTAGGCAGGTAATTTCTGGTACTAGTTCATCGATTTGAAAATGCTACCTGAGATCCAGGTAGCAATTTTGATCTGTTCCATCTACTGGCTATTGAATATAAACTTTCCTTTCTTGAAATTGACACTGTATTCTCAAGGTACTGTGAGACTTACTATACCCCACTTACCAGAGAAAAAAAGGTAATCAGAAGAAAGGGGTGAAACAAGCATAGTTTTATTTCTTAGTAAAGAAAAGGCTTCCTGATAATTCTGTCACCAGACTGAATTCACTGGCCAGTGATGCAAGGTCTGGGTTGCCTTTGGTGGAAGGGGAACTGCTAAATTCATTCTTTAGTTTCTATGTAATGGAGGGGAGAGTAAAGGATGTGAATAGCACTAGGTGGGCCAATCAAAAGTCTGTCACAAATCCTAAGGAAGTAGTTCAGACCTAAGATATTAGTCACAAGATGATGCAATAGTAAATGGCAGATCATGGTTATGTTGTAGAAATCCGTTGTTAGGAAATTGATGTAAAGTATATGGAAATGGTGAAAGGGTGAAGGTGGGGAGACCACTTAGAGGCTATTCTTATGGATAAAAAAAGAAATGGTGGGATTGGGGTAAAAGGCACACGAAAGAAGATTGCCAAGGTCTTTGTATTCAGAGGAGAAAACCATTTAATCAAACAGATGTTTGCAAGTTATGCCTTAACTAAGCTAGATTGAAAACGATTAACATTCAAGCCAGAGGAAGCCCAACACCTGTTTTTTTCTGTTGAATTCCAGAAACATTGTGAAATCTTCAAAGAGTTGTAAGACTGAGAGAATAAGTAGTTGTCCAACGGAGATGGGGAACCTAGGCAACTGGGTTGATACAGTTACCCAAGTTTGGAACTACTGTGACATGCCATGCATGCCAAAAATAGATTGCTAAAGGATTCCATGTAATCATATAAGGCAATAAAAAAAGTAAAGTCAAAACTGGCAGGCTCAGATATAATATCATTGTTGTTAATAGGTTAAATGACAACATTGCAATTAGTCATTTTAATAGCTACCACTGCCCACCTTATTTCTTATAATTTAAATTAAAACTGTTAATGTTCCACCTCTTGCCATACTTAAGTGCAGGGAACAGTACACCAACTCATAAACATCTTTTTGGGGGGGGCAGAATTTGGGATTGAATCCAGGGTCTTTGCCACTGAGCTACATCCCCAGTCCTCTTTTATTTCTTATTTAAAGACAGAATATCACTTTAAGTTAACCAGGCTGGGCTCAAACTTGTGATCCTCTTGCCTCAGACTCTTCTAGTGCTGCAATTGCAGACATTAGTCAACATCTTTTACAAGGACATCTGCATTTTTTTCTAATTCCTCTTTGTTCTTTCTAATTATCTACTGCAACTTTTCTCCTCTGTTGTTCTTCTATAGTCTAGAAGAAGAGACTGACACAGAGAAATTGAGTGATTTCTCAGGTGCTCATACAGCAGAACCACAAGGCACAGGAAACTACCCATGTGCACAAGACCACTTTCTACTCAGCACCGGGACTCCTTCAGTAGCTTCCCTCTTGACGGCTGCCCTCGCAGACCATTTCAGCTGTGAAGCAGAGTGGTGGCGAGTCTGATAATTGCACAGTAAATTCTATATGAGCACTCGGAAGCTGTGTCTTCCTGAAAATTACATGGTAAATAATTACATTTGTAGGGAACAAATACTTCAACTATTCGTTACCATGTCAAATGCAATTTTAAGATCTGATGAGGCAAATCTTGTTTAGGAGATGAAAACAGAAGATATAGACCGGATAATTGCCAAGTGATTAAACAGGAAGTTCCATGCATGTATGATTAATGCAAAATGTGCAGATAGGCACTGGGGAGGTTGGGCCAGGAATGAGCTGCGCTATCCCCTGTGGTATGCAGGAGCCTGCGGAGAGCGGCATGAACAGCAGCAACAGAATTCAGGAATAGGAGCTGGCTAATTCACTCAGGGCAGAGGCCATCAGGATGATTGATTTTTTTTCTTTCTTTACAGCATCTCGCTACGCAACTCAGACTTGTAGTGTTCCTCCTGTTTCAGCCTCCCCAGCACTGGATTACAGGCATGTCCCACCATGCCCCATCTTGGTGGCTGGCTCAGCATGGGGCCATCATGGCATGCCACGGCATCAATCAAATCCAGGTCCCTGTGCTTGCCAAGGTGCTTGGGCCACCGAGCTATCTCCCCAGCCCAGAATGACTTTTTTTTTTGGGGGGGGGGAGCAGTCTGGCCTATTGAACACACTGCTCCTAAAGAGTTTTACTGTTTCACTCTCTCTGTTTCTTAAATCCCCAGGGAATTTTTAATTTTTCTTGGTATTTTCTGCTCCCACAATCCTTTCTCCCTGTTCTTTACTAGTTTATATCCTTGGAGCTTCTAAATCATTATCTATGAGAGAGAAAGTTACTTCTTGCTGTTGTTCTTTCATGAGTATTATTCGTGACCTATCCATAAATCACATTTTCTTATGTCATCCTTACCTATTATGAACAGCTGTGGCCTCATGCATTGGGTCCAAGAAAACTTCCTGAACCACTACCCTCATCAGTCTCAGTTTCCTGTTGCCTGCTGCCACTGTCTATTCACCTGCTCACTCTGGTCCACTGCAGAAATAGACACGTGCAAAACCCATGCCATCCCACTCCACAAGGCCCTCTTCACACTAGGGTTTTGCATGTCCAGCAAGTCTCCCAGGACTGGTCATGCTGGAGTCTCACAAAATGGAACAGTATGTGAGACGAAGAATCCCTAGTTCCCCAAATATTAGAAACAGTAGTTAGGGAAATAGAATGAGTAACCGGATACCCAAGCAAGGAGTGAGATCAGTTAGCCATCCAGAGAAGTTACTGTCAGGTTAGTTACTAAGCACACAGAGCTTCAGGATTCCAATTGTCCATTGACCATAAGATGGGGTCCCTTTTCCTCAAAAATAGCAGTTAATAAATTTAGACAACACCTGCCCTCCCTATAGTTATAAATATGCTACACATGGAAAGGATAAGGGGAGGAAGAAGAGATTCGTGAACCAGAGTGAGTGGGTTTTAAGGAAAACAACATGGAAGAGACAGAGTTCAACTTTCAAGTGCAACTGAGGATGGAGTCTGCTAGAAGACCAACTTTTGGTAGTTCTGCTCCCTACGTTGCTAACTTAACCCCTCGCAGTAGCCTCCAGACACAGTGATGACAGGCACAGAGACTGAGGACTGTGAGACTCTTGCTTTCTCAGCCTCCTTTCATGGTGGGTGAAGAGGCTGTTCTTGCACTTCACATGTCAGAGTTGGGCTAGGAATGTTCCTCATTTTCTACCTTTATAAAATGCTGGTGAGTGCCAGTCAGATAGCTCAACAGATTAAGCCTGCTTAGGCAGACACAGGAACTAGGGTTCAACCCCCAACCTTCCCCCCATTCCCCACCCCACGGCATGCTGAGACAGAGATTGAGACTGGGTGTGGTGGCACGCACCTATAATCCCAACACTTGGGAGGTAGAAAATAGGAAGATCACCACAATCTGATCTGTGCAATGAGACCCTGTACTAAATACATAAAAAATAAAAATTAAAAACTAAATGTGGGTGATAGGGCCGGTGAGATAGCTCACTGGACTAAAGCACCTGCTTAGGCAAGTTTAGGCAGGAGCAGGGACCGCAGTTTAATTCCTGGCACTGTGCCCCACACCCAGGGTGAGCTGAGCCTGCCAGAGTCTGGGCACGGTGGCACATGCCTATGATCCCAGCGCTGGGAGAGGAAAATGATCCTGAATGTGCTAAGAACTGGGGTTCAGGGAACTATCAGCTGGCCTCATTTGGGGATGGCAGGAATTCAAGCACCGAGTCCCCCTCCTCCATCTTTCATCATGCAGGTTTCCAGCTGTTTTTAGACAGAGAGAGAAACATAGACATGGCCACAGGACATCTACACTTGCAGTTCAAGCTACATCTTGTCAATACAGTCCTCTCTTGACAGTGTCTCGGCGCTGGCTATCATTAAAGCACTGGGCAATATTTCACCGTGGAATATTTTCAGATGAGATAAACGATGGGCTGCGGCTGGTGTGTAAAGATGAGACTTGGAGTGGTGAGATGAGACTTGGAGTGGTGCTAAGTGGTTTCCGAGCCGTTGGAGCGTGAGTCGGGCTGGGAAGGAGCGCTCACTCCCTGATAGATCGTTAGCAATCCCCTAACTCCTTACCGGACAATAATATTGACTTTGCATTAGATAAACATGAATCTTCTAAACAAGAGGTGAACACGCAGGAATCATCCTCCCGGCAGCATCATGCAGGAGAAAAGCAGTGGGACACAGTCCATAGAGTTTAATTCTAACTGTAATTACCTTTTCCAGTAAAGTGAGCTAGAGCAACAATTGAAGCCACCTACTACAACAGAGAGCTCTGTGAGGAGAATTAAAGGGTCACCTCCTCTGCAGGACCAATTTTGGTTTTAAACAAAACCCATTATTAACAAATCACAGCCATTAGAGAAGTCTTTTCACACCTTTTTCTTATTGAAAAAAAATTCAAAACAGGAGAGAGGAAACATTAAAGGAAACATTAGAGGGAATTCCAGCAACATAGTAAATTGCTAGTCAAGGGTTAGTATAATGACACAAACAGTGAGGCTAGGGTTATAGCTTAGTGGCACAGTGTTGACCTGCAAGCTCAAGGTCCTGAATCTGATTCCTACTACTACTACTAACAATAATAA
>NW_004524709.1:3570761-3574640 GCF_000260255.1 Octodon degus | reverse complement strand
TAATAATAATAATAATAGCGTCTGTGACAATCACTGAAAAAGGAAACATAGATCAGAGTGGAGTCAAACTTTCCCCTAATCTTTCCAAACAATTTCTTAGAATTTTATTCTCACTTTTTAAAGCTGATTTCCTAAAATGAATCAGAATTAACTAGTTGGTTCCATCATTCTGATGAATATATATCTAAAAATCAGTAGTAAAAGTTAAGATTTCTATTTAATGAAAGTTCATTTTCAATAAACATGAAAACATGGAGGTTTTATGAGTATTTTGCATGATAGGAAGTTTTTTAATGTATTTGGTACAAGGTCTTACTAGACACCTCGGACTCATAGTGAGCCTCCTGTTTTTAGCCTCCCCAGTGCTGGGGTTACAGGTGCATGACACCACACCTGGACTCTAGAAATTTGACATATATTTGTATAATTTGTCAGCATCTCCAAATTCAAAATAAACTTTTTTTATTAAGTTACCTCAAAAAGTGACTGTGTATCTGAAGTATTGCAATAATAAAAATTTGAAACAATGTCAGAATTTTTGCCAACTGTTAATATGTTTTCTTAAGAGAACTTCTCAAATCAAGTCACTAAGGCGTAATCAATGTTGTCCTCACTCCCTTCATCTTACTATGCTGTTTTGCAAGAAAACTCTGAATGCTATCATACAAAGAAATAAAGAAAGCACTAAATTGAAAATCCACTATAGTACATGGCTTGATTTAAAACTCGCCCTGTGCATAATGCAGTTGACATGCAATGTATTAAGGTTAATAGGGGGGTGACCTCGCCTGCTGAGCAGTCAGCGCCCCAGTGAAGAGGGAAATACAAGGGCTAGAGAGATTTTTTTTTAAATTCTTCTGCATTCCCTGTTAGAGTGTCTTCCAGTACAATCATAATGCACTTAAACTTGCCCTTTGCCTTTCTAATTTAATCATAATTAAATGAAAAATTAATAATTAGTTATAAATTGTCTGTGGACATGTCCTGGAAAAAAATAGAAAATTTATTACACCAATATGTATAATATATGATTTCACTTGTGTATGTGTTTGAGTCAACATCCCCATTCAAAATCTTAAATTCTAAATTCAGAATGTTCCAAATTTTAAAACATTTGAGCTTGGATATTATACCACAAATGGAAAATGCAAATCATGAAACTTTTCTCATGCACAAAACTATTACAAATATTTGATAGACTTACCTTTAAGCAGTGTATATCAGAAACACGTGAAATATAAATGAATTTTGTACTGAGATATTGGTCTGATTTCCAAGTCATCTCATTATGTGTATGCAGTGTTCCAAATTCATATGCTTATATGGAAAACACACATAGCTATACATTAATGTGCTAAGAAGTATACACGAGATCTGGAGACAGAGGATATTCCAGCTCTAAATTATAACAGCTTCCTTGTTAGCCAGTGGGCTGGAGACACAGAGCACAGAGCCAGGCAAATGATACCAATTCAAGAAATCTGTGAGATTATAACAACCCAGATAACACATGTTTACAAACAGACTACTGATCCCCCAAAAGATATCCATGTCCTAATCCTTAGAACTTGCAACTCTGTTACATTACGCAGCCAAGGAGAAGGGAGACTTCTAAGTGACTTCTGGCTTATCCAGGTGGCTCAGTGTGATCACAGTGGTTCCTTTAAAGTAAGGAAAGAAGGCAGAGGAGACCAGAAAGAAGCACTGTGGAGGTCTTTGATGATGAAAGAATGGGGACCTGAGGTAAGAAAGCAGGAACCTGTAGAAGTGGGAAAAACAAGGAAGTAGATTCCTCCAAAAGCCTGCAAATGGAATCAGCATTGTTAATTTTAACTTGAGCCTGGTGAGAGCCATGTTGGACATCTAACTATAGATGTGCAAGACAATACATAGTTTAAGCCACTAAGACTGTGGCGATTTGTTACAGCATGCTATGGTTTGTGTCTGGGTTGTCCCCCCAAAGCCTCATGCAATCATTGGGGTGGGCCTCTAGAGTTCATGATTAATTCATAATCCAATGCTGGGATTAGAGGTGTCAATGTTGCTGGGATTATGAGTGTGAGTGCTGCTGGGACTATGGTGTGAGTGTTACACCCACGGATAGCCTGAATGCAATATAAGGTAGGGAAAGAGGCTTGCTCTCTCCTGCCTCTGCCGCTGCTGCCACTGCTTCTCCCATTTTGTTCTTGCTTCTATGTGCCACTGTGCCTTGGAGCCAGTTTAGTATGGACTGAAAACTCCACAAACTATGAGCTAAGTAAAGGTCCTTCAATAATTTTGGGCACCAAGTGTTTTGTCCCAGCAACAAGAGAAAAGTAACCAAGACACAGTAGGAGAAGAAAATGAATACACTCCACTAAAAATTTGTATTTCCAGCAGCATATTTCTATGGCTATATTGTAGGGGACTCTTCCAAGTCCTTGTCTCAGTCCAAGAAGCCAATATTTGTAATCCCAAAGTTACATTATTGGAATCCCATCAAGTTGATTCCAATCTACCACTTACAATGCAACCCATGGTGAAAATAAAGACACTAAATTATATTTTCAATCATCGGGGAGTCGAAGGGCTCTAAGTCCAGCCACAAAGATGACTTTCTGGAACCCAGACAGAACAACCCAGTTCCTCACCCGGTTTTTATTCAGTAGGGGAGTGGCTTGAGGATTGACTGAGAATTGTGGGAAGTAGATGATCATTGTGAGATGAGCTAGGTGGGTGGGTTAAATTTACCTCTGCGATATGCAGAGAGGATATGCAGAGAGAGTAATCTGCATTATATAGTATCTAATGTTTTGGAGGGTCTGGTGCTTCAGCTTTGGTGTAGCCTTTCAAGCCCCAGGAAGTCATAGCCTCTGTCTCGAGGCTCGATCCCAGCTGGAGGCGCAGAGCATTAGCTCTACCGTCCTGTCTCAACCGGGCTCACATTAAAGAGCAGCAGGTATAGGTTACCAGGAAAACACACAGGCCACCTTCAAAGACTATTACCAGCACCTCAGCTAGACCAATATACATTGCTTAAGGCCAATTGAAGGATAAACAGGAGTCCTAGCCAGCTCTGTACAGAACAATACGAGGAAATAGGGTCAGGTTCAGTCAAAATGGAGACAGTCACTCTTCTTTCAAGGAGAGCTGCTCAGGTGGTCCTCCACACTATATAACAGACTCTCTGGAACCCCCTGTTTCCATGGACCATATGAGCTTGGAAAATTTATCTTCTTAACATGTAAATTCTTGATGAAATATTAGTTTCAGAAGTTTGCTAGGTAAATTCAGCTTCCAGAAACAATAAGTAACTTGAACAGATTGACCTTCTTATGCATAGTAAATACAATAAGCAGTTGTTCTTGTTGTTTTCAGTTTAGTTGAGGATATATAAAGGAAGCAGACAGAAACATGAAAAAAATATACTCAGTAAAAGACAGAGGCTGGCACGGTTGAAATTTGTGAGATTTGGCACTTTGAATGAACTTCTCAGTCTATCTGACACTCAAGACAACATGCACCTGGTCAGCCTAAGGGGTGAGAGCAGTTTCCTCTGACCCAATAGCCAGAAAGTCAAGGAAGTTTTCAGAGAGAAAAGACACAAAAAGGTGAACCCTGGAACCACTGCAACAAAATTCCTTGCAAGTCCCTTGGTGTCTACTAAACTCATGCTCAGGAGTTGTGTGGGGGAGCAATGCAAAAAGCGATAGCTACTAGTTCAAGGGAACGAATGCTAATTTCATCAGCATTTCCATGCATGCAAACTTTACTTAATTCCCAAACAAATACATGCACGGAACTGTAATAAAATGAATAAGCAGACTGCACTGCAGATGGTAATTTGTAACAGTTGTTTCATGTTTGGAGTGCCTGTCATTCTGGTATTCTGAATATGGG
>NW_004524709.1:3564044-3567521 GCF_000260255.1 Octodon degus | reverse complement strand
TCTGAGCACCAAGAACCTCTCTTTCAACTTTCCTAAAAGCATGGTCTTGCTGTCTCTGTTTAACCAAGCCTCCTCCTAGAAAGTTCAGGGTTGTCTGGGTGTGTTGCCTCACCTTCCCCCAGCACCCACACTGTGCAGGAGCTTTGGACTCAGCTTCCCTTTGCTTCAGATTCTTCTCTCCATCAATTTATCTTCTCTCCATCAGATTAGCTGAAATCTTTCACTGCAACTTCTCTTCCTGTGTTCTGTTTTTTCTTGTGAATCTGAACTTTTTTAAATTTTATTGTCACTTTAGTGGATTTCCCAGGAAAGAGGAAAAAATATGACCACATATAGAAATAATGAGTACTAAAAAGCTGTTACTTTGTAAAATATACTATCATTTTTTTGGTGTAAAGCTTCATCTTTCACATGTAATAAGGTATCATCAATTTAACTACCTAAAATTTAGTGGGCTGGTTTTGTAAACACACAGCATATCATTGTTTATTTTCCCGGAAATACAACATCACAGTAGAAAGATCTTAAATACCATCTAAATTAATTTATTTCATGAAAAAAGACTCAGAGAAGTTAAATGACAATTTTAATCTAACAGCTGATCTTTGATAAATTTCAGACAAGAATATATTACTTTTCCCCTGATAATCCAGCATGATACCTTTCAGATCTTTAATTATTTTAAATTCCAATCATACTTTTCCAATACTCTATTCTTTTAAAATCTAAGCCTGTAATCTGAGTGGAGATTATTATAATAAGGGAGACATTTTAAGTTTTCAAATTAAAAAATGACAAGTTTTATTTCATCAAACCTACTGATTTTATTTTAAAGGCCAATATTTTAAAATATAGTTATAGACTAAATAAGACACAGTAGACCCCTTAAAATCATGAGAAGCATAAATATAACACATTTATAATATCAATACACCCTTTATTAAATTGGTTATTAAGCACTGAGTTGAGGATTTTAAAGAATCCCCAGGTGAGCACTAATATACCTTCATAGCTAGCTGTCACATCAGTGTTTGTTTTTCCCTAACCAGCTATTCTGACAGCACCAGTGTACATCCCAGAGAAGAGAGAAATATAATGAGAAAGCCATTTCTACTGTACAAATAGCAGGACAATGCTTGTGCTGGTTTGCAATGACATTATAGATTTCAAGGCTGCTATTTCCAAATGGAAGTTCGGTCACTGTGGGAAGATGGGAAAAAAAAGTTAAAAGGTATATTTACTTATGAAAGGCCAGGTAGAGTCTGGCCAAAGTCACCCAGTGACCCTAGGCTACTTTACCAGCAATTCAGAAATCTAGATCATTAAAATCACCCCAGAATCCCCATCTGATGAATGTACTCCCTGTTTTCCATTACTTATATAATCTCTGATTCATCCAATTCCCATGTTTTCCTGCCCTTGTTAAGTTTGCCTTCAAGCTATCTATTCATGAACCCTGACCCATCTTCATTTCTTTCCTCTCCTTTCTAGGTGTCAAGAGCATCACTCTGTCTCAAAATCCTTGCTGCCTGATTGCTCTACCCTGCCTGCCCATGGGCACTCTAGATCATCTACCACCTTTGAGCCCTTTCTTATGTCACCATATACTCTTTCTCGTAGATTTTAATCAATCAGCTTTCTTATTTTATACAGTCTGCACAAGCTTTCTCATTCACTTCTTATTACTGATGACATTAAAATATCTTTAGTTTAGTTTATAGTAATTAACCATTCTAAGTGTTTACTATTGCCAGACACCGTGCAAACACCCTTATGTATATCATCTCTTTTCTTCTGTAATTGTTCACGTGGATATTATATGCCCCTATGTAAAAGAAGAAACTGGCATTTATGATAGCTAATCATCATGTCAAGGTCATACAGTTAGAAGAGGTAGAGCCAAAAACTCACAGCCATATGATATTCATCTGTCTCTTTTACCCAACTCCTCCTCTGTTACTTACTGCTTTTCTGCTTGGAGTTCTCTCCTTACACTGAACTTGTATCATCACGTGTCAGCTGAAGAGCACCATAAGCATCCCTTGCCACCCTTTCTCACCCATGCAGTTATCCAAGCCAAAAAGCAGAAAGCCACCATTAACTCTGCCACCAATGACTACCCAGCGTGCTCAATTCAACTTTCTAAATATCTTTCAAATACAATTCTCTCATCATTATTGCCATATTTCAAAGCCTCTTTCTTCTTACATTATTATTATAATCGTCTCTTAGTTATTGTCCTTAGGCCTGCTTTTTTGCTTTCATTTCTTCCCAAGGATGCTAGAAAGATATAAAGTGAAAGCCTACTCACATGTTATTTTCTTGCTTAAAATCTCTCTGTGGCATCCTATGGAGAAAAAATTTAAAAATCTGTAGCATCATACCTCTATGCCTTGCCTCTGCTCAGCTACTTAAGCTCACCTGTCACTACTCTGCTTATCATCAGTTTTATAGAATATCTTTATTTTTAAAACCTGGTGTTAGATACAAAGAAATAGATAGAAACACACTCATCTTTCCCGAAGCTTCTCTAATACGTCAATCAAGTAAGTTGTCACCATACACATGCTAAATTCAATAGCAAAGGAGATGGGGTCATGTAAGAGAGACTGTGATTTTCTCAGATAGATCATTCTCAAGAAATAGCAGCTAATCAAAAAAATTTTTAATTTTTTTCTCCATAGGATGCCACAGAGAGATTTTAAGCAAGAAAATAACATGTGAATAGGCTTTCACTTTATATAAGAGATTTTATATGGTGAAAATATTTCCAGACAAAAATCAGAATGGGAAATGGCCTGGAAGCCATATGTAGGGGGCCTTTAGAGAACTGAAAGGACTTTACTTGGCAAAGGCATAGAATATTTCACAAGACAGCAGAGTGAAGTGATAGATGATTCTAGAGATGTCAGCAATGCAAGGATCAGACTCTTTCAGGCCATTCTTAAGAATTAGACTTGATCCTTGGGATAGTAGTAGGTTTTGAACAATCTTGAGCTGACTTACAGTTAGAAGAATCTGCTGACTGATATAGACAGAATGGTATGGAGAGGATAAGAACAGAAGCTGTGAGAATAACTCAAGGAACTCTCAAGGTATCCTGGGTTAGGATGAAATCAGTATGGATACAAAGAAGTATTTGGATAAAAGACATGACTTAGAATTGCTAAACAAACCAATAGAAGACCTGACAGCAATAATGTTCTAAGATGAATAACTCAATCCTATCCTCTCACTGTGCAATTTTTGTGCAACCTCTACCTTCTCCAAAGGAAAGGAAGCATAAGCCAAGAACTGAAATAACACTCATGCCTCAGGGAAGCCAAAAAGGAAAAATCTATGTATACCTACTCAAAAGAAATCTACTTTGTCTTAATTCAATGAGAAGAAATATTTGTACTAATAGTGTTTGGACAGGACATCCTGTCTGCATCTTGTACTATGAATAACTACTATGAAGACAACAATATGCAATGT
>NW_004524709.1:3559942-3563944 GCF_000260255.1 Octodon degus | reverse complement strand
AAGAGATGTGGAGTAGGGGTGGCATAGATAGTAGTACAAAAATAAGAAAGGCAGAGGATTAGTAATTGTTCAAGTGGTACTCTGGGTGTGCGAAAGATCAATACACAGATCAGTCTCTCTCTGTGTAATTTTTCCACTATAAAAAAAATCTGCCAAAATGGGATAAAGTTCATCAGCAGTGGTTACAGGGATGATAATACATGTCATAAATGTGATCAGCCATGATGTCAAGCCAGTGAAGTACCTGACCTTCCCAGCACCCCATTGACACTGCCACTCTGCATCCACACGCGCTGCGGAGGCTCCCCAGCCCTTTCAGTGGGCGGACTTCTCCGCTGCCTGCCTTAGCCTCCTAGCCTACTGTCTTGTTGGCATGACACCTAAAGAACTGGGTCTGGTCCCTTTCATGCTGCATTCTCTGGGAGCCATGCTGCCAACATAGTGGCAAACTAAAACCACTAAACTGTAGACACCCTAAATTATGGAAAGTCATTAAAATTTATAGTGTAGCTTACTGATCCTAACACAGAGAAACCTGGTGTGTATCACCTCAAAATGGAGCTTATCTCTCCCCCACTCACATGTAGTTTACATCTTTCTCCACTCAATATCCCTCTGTGTCTTATAATAATATTTAGGGAGCAAAACTACACCGTGAGGTGAATTGCGGACCCTGAGTACACTCAGTTGGCTTTAGGGATTTACAAAGTATCCCCAGTTCTCTTTGGCTTCCTTGTCCCTCTAGGCATCTTTCAATTTCTTTCATTATCAGCCCCTCTTCTTCCCTAACTACAACATTCCTTCATTCTCCTTTCTATTTTCTCTCCTATAACAAGGATTTCAGAACTGCTTTGGAAAAGTGTTGGCAGTACTAGCCAATTTTTGTTATGAAGCACTAAGAATTTAAGGTTGGGTATCCAACTGTTAGCATCTTAGAAAGAAATTCCTGCTTGACCAATATTCCTCAAAGTAAAGGTATTTTAAAATATTAAATCAAGAACTACATTGGCTCCCTTAAACCCACTGTGGTAGAACTATCCTGTTAAGCAGGAAAAAGCAAGAGAGAGTAGCAGGAATGACATACCCAGATGATCCCTTAACACTATCAACATTTAGTAAAAGGCCAAAAATCTATAGCATCTGAAGAGAAACCTGAGTGCTACTTTCAACATTTAAACCAGTGAGAGCTTCTGTCTAGCAGCATGCTCTAAAGAACTGTGTGAAGAAGCTGCCAGGCTTGGAGCAGATGACAGCATATTCTAGAACACCATTGTCTGTGCCTCCCATTTGCAGCTCACTCTGGTCCCCAGCACAATTTTTTAGGTATGTTGTATGCCTTGTGTGTGCTACACAGTGTGGAAACCTATAGTAGATGTACATGTTGGGGAAAGAGGCAGGCATAAATGTGTGACACTGTCCCTCCCCTCAAGGGAGTTCCCAAGACAGGCAAAGGGTCAATAAATCAACACATGAAAATGCAAAGCAGGTAAAAGATTTCAATAATTCTACAAGGCAATACTAGAACCAATGCTTGATACTATGCCCCCAAAATGCCAATTTAATTACACAGATAAGAATTTCCGTGTGAATATTGAGACCTAGCTCCTGAGACAGCAAGAAAGGGTTCATGGGGGGAAATGTGATTCACGCTTTTTCATAAAGCAGGAGCAGTAATTCCAGAAAGTGGCATGATGAGAGCAAATGTACACAGTTCAAAAATTGCCTGAGCTAAAGGGTGGAAAATGATTCAACTTCGATGGAGCCATGGGTCACATCATTTTTAGGGTGAGCCTTGTAAATTTATGAGAAGGTACTGTTGCAGCCATCATTAGTATTGTGGAATGCTGATAATGACAAAAAGGGCCTGTCCCTGTTATTCTGTATTCCTTTGTGGCTTACATCTCTTTGTACAAAACATATGACAGAGGACTTTTCTTCTCTGAATGACATACATCCTAATTTTATACAGACATTTCTACTGATAAACTGAATGAAGTCCTTGGTCCAATCTGCTCTGACAGCTACAACAGCATCAAGGGAAAGTCGTGACCATTATTTTCCATTTACTACAATATCTAGTACCCTTTAACAATATATTATCAATACAATCTGAATTTTTCATTATGCACTTATTTTGTTACAGTGCCTTTATTTTCATTAAATTAGTACATTCAGATTGGAGATATATATATATATATTCACATCCAGGATTCTCCTCAGAGTCACAGCCTTGTGATAAAGTGGAGCTTGTGCTATGATTCCTGATCAATGAACTGACATGTCACTTCAAGTCTGAGATATCTAAAAGTCCCCAAATCATCCTCCAGTTTTTCCTTCCTCTTTGGAAGAAGGTGGCATGTCACACCTTAAAAGTTCCATATTGACAGGATAGAATGTGATGATGACCTCAGAGTTCCCACACTGAAAGTGACTGTCTCATAACACTGCCATATCTACAGATGAATCGGTGTGAGAAATTAAATCTAATGTGAAAAGCCTCTCTAATTTCAAGACTTAGCTATTAAATCTAACCTAGCATATTAAGACGTATCACATAAACAGCAACCTTCACACTAGACATTCAATAGAATGTAGACAATGTTATAAAAAATACTATTTTATCTGTTTATTCTAGCATTTTTTCACTGATTACATACTAACTTCTTGACTTATTAATTTTAAGGGTTTCCAACTAATTCTTCTAAGATATATGAAAATGTATATATTCTGTACCTGTCCTTTCTTTTTCTAGGTCTCTCATAGTTTTATAAAAACTTTGCCTTGTGGCCAGCAAGATAGCTCAGCAGACTAAAGTGCCTGGTTCAGCAAGCTGAGGCAAGCGCAGGGACCAGCATTCGATTCCCGGCACCACATGCCACACCAGCCCTGCCCCCAGGGTGGGCTGAGCCAGCCACAGAGTCCAAGTGTAATGGTATATGCCTGTAATCTCAGGGTTGGGGAGGTTGAAAACAGGAGGATCACTATGAGTTCAAGCTGCATAGTGAGACCTATAGCAAACAAATATATTTTAAAAATTAATTCATTCATTAAAAATTTTGCCTTAAATCAAGTCAGTATTCACAAAATTTTAATCTTTTATGCATTTATTAGTGTAGCAAAAAGAGCAGCCTATGACTATATTTGAACTCTACAACATTTGTATTTCCTAAAATTAAAAATCACCTCCTGTTCTTCTATTTTCTGACACTTCTACATATTTCTTCTCCTTTTTTTCCATCAGAGTAGCCCTTGCTAATCAATATTTCCCCAAATATGCAAGTGTATTGGATAGTAGATTAAAATACTTGGCTTCTTCCTTCTCTGTCATTGGAACTTCCTATGACCAAGAGTTGCCACATCACATTCATCCTGAAAATACTTCCCATGGCTTTTCTGAGTGAGGACCACTGTTTCCAGGGGTCTCAATATTGTCTATAATTTCTGAAATAAATACTCCAGCAGCAGCTCCCTATAAAGAAGTGAGAGTGAAAAATAAATTGATCAATCTTTGCATATTAAAGTACCTTCATCTGTGTCTTATGCTTGAAAGATAGTTATGTAGGTAGGGAATTCTTAGACAACAGTCATTCCTTCTAGCCTCTAGAATTAATTCTCTGCTGGCCAGTATCCTGATTTTCCTATTCCTTTTGTGACTCATTCCCAACACTGTAATTCCCCAGATGCTTTGAAGTTGTTCTGTTGATCTGATGTTCTAGAATTGTATAACTCTATGTCCTTATTTAGTCTCTATTCTTTCAATGTACTGAGCACTCAATAGGTCTTTCAGGTTAAACACCTGAGCTCTTGAAATGCAGTTTTCATACTAATGTCTACTAAATTTATTTTTACCGAGACCCAGTCCTAACCCAGGTCCGGTGAGTGTGTGGAGAGCTTCCTGCTAACCTGCGCTGGCGGGACCAGTCCCAGCCCAGGTGCAGCTTAGGCTGGACCCTCTCCCACCCCCTCGGGCTGCACCCCACCACTCCACCGTACCTCCCCCAC
>NW_004524709.1:3546677-3551120 GCF_000260255.1 Octodon degus | reverse complement strand
AAAATTGATATGCATTTAATGCAATTCCAATAAAAACAGCATTCTTCATAAAACTATAAAAATGATCCTAAAACTCATATGGAATCAGAAAGACCCAGAATAGCAACAATCCAGGACAACAAGAGCAAACCAGGAGGCAACACAACCCCATAGTTCAAGTTCTATTACAAAGATACAGTAATGATTTAAAAATATTAAAAATAGGTAATAAGAAAATAACTAGCAAAAGCTATATTATAAGCTCCCAAGGAAAAATAAACAATAATAAAAAAAAAATCTAAAGTCAAGTCCACATTGTAAAATAAGTTAAAGAGAAGTTAAGATCATGGAGGAAGTAAGGGCAAAATAAAACAGAACAAAAAGAACAATAGAAAAATAATGTAAACAGAGAATTTAAGGCATATGGAAAGATGATTTGAAGTTAGGTTCCATTGGAGTTGATTATCATTAGGAAGAAACCCAATGTTTTGGTAAGACTTCTATATTTATGACCAAGTTATAATGTATTCCCAGAAATAATTTTATTTTCGTTCATGTTTTAAAATTCAAATGGAGGTCTGGCCAGATAGCTCAGCGAACTAAAGCGCCTGCTTAGGTAGGGAGCAGCAGCCAGGGTTTTACCCCCAGCGTGCTATGCCGTCCAGGCCGGCTCCGACCCTGGGTTGCGCTGAGGCAACGCAACGATTGAGACTGGGCATGGTGGCGCACACCTGTAATTCTAGCGCTTGGGAGGCTGGAAACGGGAAAATCACTACAAGTCCGATCTATGTAGTGAAACCCTGTAAACCCTGTGCTAAATTCATAAATAAATAAATAAAATTCAAATGGATTAGAAAATATAACAAGAAGCTGGGTCTGCGTACAAAATGAATGGACTAAGCTATGCAAAACAGGACTACTTGTTAATGCACACATATACTTCTGGTATACCCTAATTTTAAGAGAAAAAGAGATAAATAGAAAAAATTAAAAAAGACAAAGAAACTCTTGTGAGTCTGTCATCTAACTATGAAATTAAGTTGGATATCATGTCATAAAAATGTCACCTTGTCCTGTGGACACAAGAAAAGCATTATCACATGTTATGTTTTTATCCCATACCAGAGGAAGCAGACTTACCATTGGTAGGAAAGGGAAATTACTAGGGGTCGTTAGGCAGCACAGGGCAACTTTCTCATGTTTGTCAAGAGTTGAAGAGGATTGATAAACCAAAACTGTAAGCTACAGTTACCTCAGCTATCAAAAATGGCTGTTCTCAGGCTTGAACTTGGTTCAGAACCATTTTCACTCTCTTATCTCTACATATTAAATATATAAGAAATGGAACATTACAAGAAATGTTCACACTCTCACTACTTGTCATAAAGAACATGAAGGTTGTCATGTAGAATGAAAGGGAAAACATTAGAGTACTGGGACAAGAAAGAGCATGAGGGAGGGTGGGAACATTCTTCCCACAATGTGGCCGTCCTGCACAATGAACAAGAGTGAGTGTCCAGGACAGGGATGTCTGGGGACCAGAGAGCTGCATACTCAGACTGGAAGTACAGTCAGGCCTTACTGGGACAGCATGGCTAGATCATAATGGTGTCTGGGAAAATTACTCACCTGTACCTGTTGACGCATCTGAATATTGGGTAAGAGGTTGATAATAGTAGCTATCATTAGCGTTCAGATATTTGGCCTCAATTTTGAACTGCTTACCAAAAGAAACAATGAGAAAAAATGCTAAATATAATTTCAAAGGAATATGTGGCTGGGCATGACAGGGCATATCTATAATCCCAGCTCTGAGAGGATAATGTAAACTATAGTACTCCAATAAAGAAGATAAAGAAGAAATCAGGAGGATTGTAACTTTGGAGCCAGTCAGGACATCTTAGTGTGGTATTGAGTGTCTATCTCAAACTAAAGACATAAACAGGAAGTAGGATGTAATTCTCTGTGAATGAAAGCCTTGTGTTCAATCTTCAGCATGGGGAGTGGTGTGGGAGTAAAATGAAATGTAAAGGGCTACCTATAGGGTAAGGAGGGAAAGACGTAGGAGCTAGGAAAAAGCCAAAGCTCTCAGTTTCTCTGTCCATATCTTATGGCTTTTAGTATGGAAACACAAGAAGATGTTAGCTGATTTCTAAAAATCAAACTGAAGGAGTCTAGAAGACAACTGTATACAGTACAGCAAATGTCATGGTCTCCCCATGACCTGGAATCTTTCCACTGGAAAACAGTTACATGATTTGCACAATAGATGCAGAAAAAGCACTTGAAAAGCTTCAACGCCCATTCATTCTTTAAAAACGGATGAAAGAAAGTAAGTGGAGAAGGACCTTATTTCAATCTGACAAATCCCATTTATGAAAAAAACCTACTACCAACATAGTATTAAACGAGGAAAAAAAAAAAACTTTTCCTCTAAAATCAAGAACAAGACAAGGATGTCTACTCTCACCACTCCTGTCAGTAGATTACTCAAAACTTCAGCCAAAACAATCAGGAAAGAGAAAAATAAGTGATATGCATAGCAAAGAAGTCCAACCGTTCTATTCACAGATGATACAACATACACATGGAAGGTCCAAAAATACTTAAAACCAATAAATCCAACAATTCAGCAGGTCACAAAAAATCTATAGTATTCCTGCCACCAACAATGAAAATGAACCCATGAAAAAATAAATTAGGACTTGAAAAAATTAAACATTTAGGAATTAGTCTAATCAAGGAAGTGAAAGACCTCTGTACTATAAACTATAGTCCTCTGAAAAAGATGATGAAGAAATCAGTAAATAGAAATGTGTATTCAGCTGTGGTTGGGTGGAACACTCTGTATATGTCCACTAAGTGCATTTGTTCCAAGCTCTGGTTCAGTTCTGTTACTTGTTTGCTAATTTTTTGTCTGCTTAACCTATCTTTTCAAGATAAGGGGGTATTAAGATCTCCTGTTAAGATTGTGGTATTGGATATTAGATTATCTGTATATACAAAATAGGATATATATATACAGCTACTTTGTCTTAATTCAATGAGAAGAAATATTTGTACTAATAGTGTTTGGACAGGACATCATGTCTGCATCTTGTACTATGAATAACTACTATGAAGACAACAATATGCAATGTATTAATTATTGTAACTGTCCTACTAACCTGTTTTGAAACTGTCCCATTGCTATTTGTTTCTTAATAAAATTAATTTTTAAAAAAGGAAATGGAAAGATATCCCTGCTCCCGGATAGGAAGAGCTGATATTGGCAAAGTGGCCACATTATCAAAATTGATATGCATTTAATGCAATTCCAATAAAAACATCATTCTTCATAAAACTATAAAAATGATCCTAAAACTCATATGGAATCAGAAAGACCCAGAATAGCAACAATCTAGGACAACAAGAGCAAACCAGGAGGCAACACAACCCCATAGTTCAAGCTCTATTATAAAGATACAGTAATGATTTAAAAAAAAAAAAGCAGCATGGTACTGACACAAGAAGACACACAGATCAATGGAGCAGAATAGAAGAGGAAGAACTAACCCCAGGCACATTGGGCTATCTGATCTTTGACCAAAGGACCAAAAACATATGCAGGAGAAAAGAAAGCCTCTTTGACAAATGTTTGTAAAATTGGTTATCCATACACAGAAGATTGCATCTAGAACTATATCTTTTGCCTGGTACTAAAATCAAGTGAAAATGAATCAAAGACATAGATACTGGAATAGAGACAATCAACAGGAAGATAAATTAGTAAAATTCTTGAAGACATAAACATCGGCAAGGATCTTTGAACAGAACACTAAAAATAACGCTAAGAATTAGCAAATGAGAGTATATCGTTACAAATGAACGACCATTTTGTATCTGTATACTCATAATAGTTAGGATAGATATAAAGCTCCATTCTCTTAATTCAATGAATAAAGAGGTTTGTTCTAATAGTCTTTGAGGCAGGATATCAGGTATGCATCTTGTACAATGGATAACCACTAAGACAACAATATGCAACGTATTAATTATTGAAAATGTGCCAGTAATTGGTTGTGAAACTGTCTTACTGCGATTTGGTTCTCAATAAAAATATTAAAAAGAGAGTATATCAAGTTAAAAATCTTCAATGCAGCAAAGAAAATTACCTGAAGAGTAAAGAGACAAGCTACAGATGAGAAAAAATATCTTGCTAGCTATTTCTGAGAGGACAAATATCTCAAATATATAAAGAATTCTAAAAACAAGTTCCCTCAAAGTAAAAGATAAGAAAACAATTGAAACAAATAAATCAAAAAATAAGCAACTGAAATAAACACATCTCAAAAAAAGATGCAAAGACCAATAAGCACATGAAAAAAAATACTCAGCATCTTTGGCCATAAGACACACACAAATCCAAACACTGAGATTCTATCTTATTCCAGAAAGAATGGTTATCATCAAGAACTCAAGGCC
>NW_004524709.1:3535173-3546487 GCF_000260255.1 Octodon degus | reverse complement strand
GAAAAAGGAGAGCAAATTCTGCCCAGATGGCAGGTAGAAAGGAACACTTCTACTTTGTGAGTGGAATGTAAGCTAATATAATCATTATGGAAATCAGTATAGAGATTCCTCAAAAAATTACAAATAGAACTTCTATTCCACTCAGCTGCTCCTCTTCTATGTATATTCCTGGAAAAGCTAAAGACATCATGATGACTTGTGCATATTCACTTTCATAGCAGCATGATTCATGATAGCTAAATATTGGAAGTGGGTATATAGCCATCAACAGAAAAATGAGTAAAGCAAAGCTGGTGTATATATACAATGGAGTACTACCCAGCTTGAAGAAGGATAAATTTAAGTCATTTGTAAGAAAGTGGAAGTAACTTTTGACCATACTTCTAGTTGAAATCATTCAGACACAGGAGGTTAAAAGTCATATGGTTTCTTTTATACAAGAATCCAAAATATGAATAATTTAAAGAACAAAATAAGATACAGATGACAAGCAACATAGAGGTAGACCTTTAGCAGACAGGCAGGGAGTAGAGGGATGGAGGGAGCAGGGGGAGAGTAGGAAAAAGGGAAAGGGAAGTAAAAAGTAGTAAGCTTCAATACATACGCTCCATGAGTGTATTCATTATGCAACACAATTATATGCTAATTTCAAAATAATAAATAAAATTAAATTATATAAGGGAAATTCATCTTTTAACATTATCTTGAAATACTGAGTAGAGGTTAATATTACATATCCTAAGTAGAAAACTCAACCATAACACTGACAATTACTGACTTTCTAGTACAAAAGTTCAACTGCATGATCCCTAGTATGATAAAAGCATAAAAATAAACACTAAGAAATCAGGCCTGCACTCAGCACCCTAGCTAGTAATAACAATAGTAGGACTATTTTGAGTGTTACTTAGAATTGGTAAGATAAACAAATGAGTAATCGCATCAATGCAATTAGGAAGAAATTTTTCATTTTAAGAGACAGAAGCTGCAATACAAAAGTAAGAAAGCCTTCTAATCTTTACTTTGAACTGGTTCTATCTATATGAATTCATAACTTGTCTTTCTGAACAATATATATGTCTTGTTTTGACAAGTATACATGACCATATCAGCAACAGACCTTTTAGTGTCTGGCTGGGGTCGCTGCTGACACTGCCCCACTGTCAGAAACCTGCAGCTCCATGGAGAAATACACATTTTCACGTTGGAGCAAGATGGGGCAAATGTACTTTGTGATGCTTTGAGCTAGACCATGTCAAACACCACACAGGCCTTTCCCAAAAAGTATACAATGCAACCTGAGGGAGGTCTAACCAGATAGAAATCAAATAACTTGCACATAAAAAATAAACTAATGGTAGATTACAATATCCCACCAGATTCAAAGCAAAGAGTTGATATTCTCCCTTCAAAAAAAAAAGGTGCAAAAAGTCCACAGGGCACTTTTGGAGGTGGCTATAGAATCAAGTATTGGCTGGCCTTTCCTTTAAGATGATATCTCAGATAATCATACACTAAGTAGTGCAGTAGGAAGCTTTTCTGCGCAGAAAAAGTCGACTATCATGAAATGCCCCTCTCTTACCTTGGAAGTGGCTGTATAAGACTGGCAATGAGAAATCTAGCCCCAGCATGTGGAAGAAAGACAATGAGGGCCGGGGAGATGGCTCAGTAGAATAAGCGCTTGCCTGACAAACGCAAGGGCCTGAGTTCAATACCTGGTTCCGCCAAAAAAAAAAAAAAAGAAAGAAAGACAATGAGTATTGATTCAAAGACTTCAAGGAACAACAGAAATAGGAAAATAATTTTTAGAGGTAGTGGGAAAAAACTATTCAATATCATATAAATGCATATTATAAATCATATTTATGAACATATAAAATATGTGTGCGCATGTGCATATCTACAGATGCAGATGTGTGATAAAAATCGCGTAAGCATATGAGTATTTGTAGCTCCTCCAAACAATGATTAGTGCCGTTTTACTCCCAACATTTGATAATCAAGTTCAAATTCCTGTCTACATTGTATGATTTTGCTAGAAAAAATAATAAATGGAAAGAATCGTAGATTTGTTCAAGTTGTCTCTCCCCACCAATATGGATGTGCAAAGAACATCCTCCTGGCTAAACTATTAATAAAGAAATTGGGTGATAACTCTATTGTTCTATTTATATTCTACCAGTTAACATATTTTCAATAGGAAAAAAATCTAACAATTTTGTGGTAGAAGATATTCCTTGGTATCAGTCTTATTTTGTTTTCTACACTTTTGGCACTGGGGATTGAACCCAGGACCTTCTCACTGAGCTGCATCCTAGTCCTTTTTTATTTGAGACACTCTAGTTTCAAACATGTAATTCTCCTTCCTCTGCCTCCTACAGTGAATTACAGGCCTACGTTTTTATTTGTTATTTCTGGTATTTCCTTTTTCTGAGTTAGGTTATGTATTGGTATTTATACCATGTGATATTGAGTATATGTGAAAGGAATATATTAAAATGTTAAATATTTTTGAGAAGTATAATTCTAGTTAATTAAAATTTGCTTCTGTCAGTCTTAATGTATTTACCAAATTAACCAAAATCAGCATAAGGATAACAAATCCTTATAAGAAAGTATACATTGTACTTAGTTATCTCAAATTCATGTGTAAAATTGTATTTTTGTGTAATCAGCAAAAAGGTGGAAAGATTATAAACCAACTAGCAGTTGCTGCCATGGATATATATGTAGTTTATGGGACAATCGGAACAGTATATTTGTGAGTGATAGTGTGAATTTTTTGCATGACCCAAATTTTGAATAACAAAATCATATCCAAAATAGCATTTGGCATTTATCACTCACAAACCCTGAAGGAGATAAAGTTATAGGTATACACATAAGCATCTACTTTCATAGGTATGGTGCAGTATGTAGATGAGAAAGTTCGTGGCATCTCTGGGGAGTGGGGATATCTAGTTATTCTTAGAGTGCCAGACCCCATCAGAGCTTAAACCTGGAATGCCAAGTTAATAACTTGGATTTGATTAGTTATTGATGTGGATATAGTGAAAGACAACTTTGAAAGGTTTGAGCCTAATTGCTATGACTAAGAATAGCATGCGAGATCTGCCACTAGAGAGAACCAGAGAGCAAGCACGCCAACAGAAATGAGGTCCAGAAAAGGCCAGGCTCTTGAGGGATATTTGTTGTGAAGCGGGAGAAGGCATAGGAGCTCCATTAAAGATGCTTGCGCTCACCTAGGTGAGCCCCAGTGAGACCCGGCAGTCCAGGGTCCTGAAGGGCAGGCAGGTCTTAGGGGAGCCACAGAGCACTCCTTGGGTGTCTGCACAAGTGCTGAGTGCTCTGCACAAGAAAGGCTGCTGTGGCCGTCTTCCCTCTAATGCCACACATTCAGGAACAAATGTTTAACTTTTTCCATGAAACTCTCCACACAAGCGAGGCCTTCCCAGGATAAAAACTAAGTGGGTTTTCTGTCTTGAAAGAACTCTTTTACATGAGAATAAAATAAAACTTTCCTCTTCCCATCAAAGAAAGTCTTCCATTTCCCACATAAAATGCAGAAGGAGAACATCTTTAAATTTGAAAATCTTAAATGCGCTCTTTCACTGTCACAGATAAAAATCCATTATTTCCCGATAAAGTATTGGCCAGAGCGAAGTAAAACCAGACGTGATTGGAACTGAAAGCCATCCAGTTTTATTTTTCCACGCGCCTCTGATTTACAGTGAAGCCTGCCTGTGCGCAGATGATAGTTATGAGCAAAGGTTGACATCAATTGGAGCTTCAGGAAGAACTGTCTCCGCATGGGGAAAAATAGCATCTTTTTAGAACTCGTGAGCAGCAACCGACAACACAGGCACGGCACGGCAGAGAAGATCAATGCGACAGAAGTAGTTGTCACATAATGATTAGAGAACGATCCCTCATAATAATCTTCTTCAATAGACTCCACAGAGGAGAGCTTGATTATTTGAACATATCATAATGTTAATTATGGCTAGGCTGCATTTACAGGCTAATTCATATTTTTACAGTATGTGACATTTGAAAGCTTGAGGTAATTTTTAGTATCTTATTAGGAATTTGAAATTCAGTTTGCACTGTTAGCTGCAAACATCAGCCTTTTCACTTAGCACCAATTTGCCAAATGGGCTTGGGAGGGGACAGGATTTGAGAAGCAACTGAACTTCTAGGACATCTCAAGAGCACGCATTCATCAATTTCCACTAGCTGAACAAGATATGAATAATCCTATACAATCAATATAGGGCTTCCCCTCAATCTGCAGCAATGTGAAGCTCCCATAGGTATTGCCTTTGTAACTTTAAATTAGTTTTGTGATGGATCCCTTCTGAGAGGGATGGCATTACTACCCCCTGCAGCAACAGCATCATCCAGTCACTCTTCAGAATTTTGAATGGTTAACCAATCATCTATGAAGATTGGAGAGGTACTGACAGAGTTTTTCACAGACTCTGGTTTCTTTTGGAGACCCAGAGAAAGCATCATGTCTCTAGAAGGCTAAAACTAAAAACAAAAACAAAAACAAAAGTCCAGGAGTATTTGAAAAGCTTCCCTGCTCCAAGAAGATCTGAATGTGGAGGTTATAAGCATGGAGGTTACATTATATTACTAAGCTTAGAGCCTATCCTTACACCCCACCATCACCAAAGAGTAGAAGAAATGGAAAGGGCTGGTTCTTAAGAAAAAAAATGAAAGGCCATAAAGTGTGGATTCTGTGTCAGATCCATCGGTGAATGTACCCACAAGCTCACAACCCATCTCCTCACTTCCTACTTCCTGCGGGTTCTCCAGTGCTTCACAGCCCCTTGACTGAATCTTCTCCTCTTTCTCCTTGAAAAACAAAACATTTTCCTATCTCTTTGGGTTCTGTCACCAGCATCTAATTTGATGATTCAATCAAATTTTTCATGACTACTAAATAGATTTTTTCACCTTGAATAATATTTACATTTGAATATATCTATGACGTAAATTATTTTCACCCATCACATTAATATGCATGATAGAAATTTTAGGTTCTCTATATAGAAAGATATAAATGTAAATATAAGAATTTTGCTTAATAGGTCTACAAATAGATGTAAATTAGAATGTAAGTTAGGCCCATCTTAAAAAGTGTTTTACAGGGACTGGGCATGGTGGCACACAGCTGTCATCCCAGCACTTGGGAAGCTGAGGCAGGCGGTTCACTGTGAGTTCAAGACCAGCCTGAACTGCATAATGAGACCCTGTCTGAAAAAGACAAAAAAAGTGTTTCACAGGAAATAATATTTATTTTCTAAATTAACCAAAAGGGCTTCAGTCAAAAATTCTTCACACACACCTACCCAGTCTGACTGTCAAATGTTGTTACTATGATCATCACAAAATCCTGGAGGCTTTTATTTTAGTATGTTAGTTTTGCTTTTGTTTCTATTAAGAACATGTGAATAGAACTATCTGACGAAACAGGTATTTTACTGAGGCTGTTAATCCCTTTCAATATCTTGAGCCATGATATTTAAAATACATTTTTAAAAAATTAGTTTACACACTTTAATATGACTTGCTCCTTGGAAATTCTTATCAAGAATATCCTTACATAGTCAAATTAGCAGAGAGTAAAGAAAAGAAATTAAAAATATCGAATTGGTGTTTGGTTATGTTAACATAATCATAACATAACAGTGTTAGCTTCACAGAACTACTGAAAACAAGGCTTAAAACAATCATATCCTTCCCTCTTTTTCCAGTTATTATGACTTATTCATATTTCTTCATTGCTTTGTTAGAAGCTATCTCATCAAGTTAACTAATACAAATTACTTATGGAAACACATAGTTATTCTGAAAAAGGATGTTTTGACTAAATGCTTTAAATTCCTATGAATTTTCATTTCATGTTCTTTTGACTATTTTTCTGAGGTTTTATTTATTTATTGTTTATTTTTCTTTCCAGTACTAGGAAACACAACTCTAGCTCTTTTTTCTCTATTTATTTTTTATTTTGAGGCAGGGTCCTACTAAATTGCTTGGTTTGGCCTCAAACTTGCAATTTTTCTGCCTCAGCCTTCCAAGTAGCTAGGACTACAGGCATGGACCACCATATTCTGCCAGTTTTCTGGGTTGTTTTGAGCTTTGTTTTGTTTTATTTTGTTTTTCCTATCCCTGGTAATAAAATACATTACTATCTTGTCTTCGCTTTGTCTAGTTCAGATTAGTTGGAAATAGTCTCAAAGTTTGAGATAATTTCATAAGAGTGATCACAAGGAGTTTATAAGCATTTTAAAGAAATCACTGAAAAGTTCTAATCCAAAAAGGAAGTAGACAATGCTAGCATAAAGAAAAACAATGACAATTGCATATGGGTCACATTAACAGAATAATTGACAAGTCTTAACTTCATTTTACATTGACACGGAATCTAATTCCTCCTGTTGTCTTAATGATCAATAATACCACTTGCAACAGTGAGTCAATCCTGCTACAATCGTCATCAATCCTTATGGTAGCTGAAATGCCCAAATCAATTTAATGATTTGAGATAATTATTACAGTTTTCCTTTCTTTTTAAGCTATTTGTGTTTAACTTATACATTTTTCATACTTGCATAGATTTCAGACTTTAGAGAAACATGTCCTATATGTTGGACTAGAAACTCAAGTTGAATTTAAGTAGCCCAGCCATCGTCTGCACCTGTGTCTATCCCCTGCAACTACTCTAAATATCCCCCCACACAAATGCTCCCATTTAGAAAGTCTGGATTATGGAGCATGAATATGAATCCTCACCATGAAAACAACTACACTAGCAAAAGTGATCTACTCAACCCTATCAAAAGCCTACAATGTTCAGGTGAAGAAGTAGACATTCAATTATAGTTAACTTTAATCAAGTGCCACTCTTAACACAAAATAAATTTCCCATTCCTTACCCACTTCCTCATAGCAGAAGGTTGAAGGTGTATTCCAAAGCCAACTACCACATAGCTTGCAAAAGCCAGTGTGGAACACAAGGATCATTTCTATAAACATCAGGAATCCACCTCTGATTGATCACTAAATTACAGGCAAAGTGTGAGAGAACACTGTGGCTGTGCCTTCTCCCATTGTGCAACCCTCCCCCATTCCTAGTGACTTTTAGGAGATTTAGATCAAGAGTGCCATCGTTTGTGTTTCTCTTTTTCTCATTTTGGAAGCTAAACATTAGGAACTAAGATATTTAAAATAAATGTATGTATACGGAAAATGAAAAAATTAAATATACTTGTCAGATAAAGGCTCAAGAAAGAAAGGAGAATACTTTAAATTTATAATTCCAGCTTATCCTTGGTATAGAAGTAGGCTGAAACAATTTTTTAAATTGCATGCAATAATTAAAATCTGTAAGTTATGAAGGAAGTAAATATAATTTTCAGCTACTGCTTTATTTCCTTTAAAGACTAAATTTTCAAAATGGAAAGAATTCTAGGACATACAAAGAAACAAGAAAGTATAGTTCATTTACAGGAAAAAAAATCAACAGAAATTATCTCTGGAAGAAAAGACCAAATAGCAGATATACACAATAAAGACTTTTAAACAGTTGTGTTATACATTCACAGACAACTGAAAAATAATGTGGAGAAAGTTAAGAAATCAATATGTAAATAAAAATAAAATGTAAGTATAAATCAACAGAAACCAAGAAAAGGAATAGTGAAGCTACTAAGTGTAATAACTAAAATGAAAAATACACAAGAGGGATCCAAAGGCAAATTTTAGTAGCTATACAAAAGACTCAATGAACCTGAGGCAGGACAATTGAAATTACTATATTTGAGGAGACCTGAGGGACACCAACATATACATTATGGGAGTCCCAGAAAGAAAAGAAAAAAAGAAAGATAGGTCCAGCCAGATAGCTCAGTGGACTAAAGCACCTGCTTAGGCAAACACAGGGACCAGGGTTCAATCCCCAGCCTGCCGTGCCAGCCCCGCCCACAGGGTGATTGAGACTGGGCATGGTGGCACATACCTATAATCCCAGTTTTTGGGAGGCTGAAAACTGGAGAATCACTATGAGTCTGATCTACTTAGTGAGACCCTGTAGACCCTGTAGATCCTGCTCTAAATACATTAAAAAAAATAAGAGAATATTCAATTAAGAATATTCATCGAATATTGAATAGTCAATGATGACAAAGTTTCCAAATTTAATGACAGATCTGAATATAAATATAAAAGGATCTCAATAAGTTTCAGGTAAAATGAACTCAGAGATCCACATAGAGACGCATCATAATCAAAGACAAAGAAAAATCTTGAAAGTAGCAAGAGAGAAATGATTCACCATATATAGAGAACCCTCAGTAATATTAACAGATTTCTTATCAGAAAATTTGGAGTCTAGAAGGCAGTAGATCAATATCTATAAAGACTAAAAGAAAAAAAATTAACCAAGAATCCTGAATCCAGCAAAATTATTCTCTTAAAAAACGAAGGGCAAATAAAGATATTCCTACATAAACAAAATCTGGGGAAATTTGTTACTATTAAATGTGTCCTGCAAGAAAGCTTAAGGGAGCTTTGCAGCATAAGATTAAAAACACTAGACACTAGATTAAAGCCATATGAAGAAGTCAAGCTGCCCACAAGGTAAATACATAGATGGTTTATAAAAGGTAGCCTTAATTTAACAATGGTTTGTAACTACATTTATATCTATGTGACTTAAAAGACTGATTGCCATGTGTGGTGGCACACACCTCTAATCCCAGCACTCAGAAGGCTGAGGCAGGAGATTTTCTATGACTTCAAGGCCAAGCTGTACTTCAAAGTGAGCTCAAGGCCAGACTGAGCTGCACAGTGAAAAAGAAAGAAAGAAAGAAAAAAGAAAGAAAGAAAGAAAGAAAGAAAGAAAGAAAGAAAGAAAGAAAGAAAGAAGAAAGAAAAAGAAAAATGAGAAAAAAGAACTAATATATTGAAAAAAAGTTCATTTAAAAGTTAATATTATTTTGTTTGTCCCATAACTCCACATTTTTTATATAATTTAAGTGAGTGGTATATTCAAAAGTCTATGATTTTATGTTTCAGTGGACACATTCTATGAGACATTATGCTATGACGTTAGCAACTAAAAGAGACAAATATGGAGCTGTAAAAGAACAATTTGTTTGTTATTGAAGCTATAAATTTTAAAATTATAATTTTTAGCCTGTCAAATGTAACCTCCCTGGTAAGTCTAGAGAATATACACAAAAAATAAGAAATAATTTTAAATACTTTGTTATAAAAACATTACCTAGATATAAAAGAAACAGTAATTCAGGAAATGGACAAAAAAGCTAAATGGTTGATAAAAACAAATAGCAAACTGACAGAAGTAGGTCTGTCCTCAGCAGTAATCATTTAAATGTAAATGGATGAAACTCTCCAATCAGACAACAGCAGCTGACAAAATGATTAAAAGTGCACTCTCTAATATATGCAGTTCATAAGACTAACTTTATAACCAAAGAGTCACACAGACTGAAAGTAAAAGTACAGGAAAAAATAACTCACCTAAATAGTAACAAAAGAAAGCATACAAAATTAGAAAAATAAAGTTTAAATAATCAAGAAAAGACAATGAGACGTTACAGATTCATAAGCTACAATACGGAAAGAAGACAAAATGTATGATATAGAAACAGACAGAACTGAAAGGAGAAACAGGTAATTCTAAAAAAATGTTAGAGGCTATGGAATGAGTACTGCCAGATTTCAGCCAAGTTTATAAGGGTTGCATTTCTTGTTGTATAGGTCATGCTTTATCTTGGTCTTGGCCATCCAGCCGGGAGGTATGGAAACAAAGTATAAAAAGTGGAGCCATGTTGGTATGCTGAGCAGTGGAAGACTCAGGTCAACAACTTCTGACACTGCCAGTCTTACGGAGAACCCACTGCTATTGTGGACTGCTGGACTATATTAGAATGTTTTGCTAAATTCACGCACCTACAATATTTAGGTGACGGTGGAGTGCTCTTCTCTGATGAAACTAAACAAAAAAAAGGGGGATACAAATGAATGACAATTTTGTATCTGTATATTCAAGGTAGTTAGGATAGATATATGGCTGCATTCTCTTAATTCAATGAATGGAGAGATTTGTTCTGATAGTGTTTGTGAACAGGCTATCCTGTCTGCATCTTGTACAGTGAATTACCACTGAGACAACAATGTGCAATGTGTTAATTATTGAGATTGTGCTGGTAGTTGGTCTTGAGGTTGTCTCATTGCTATTTGTTTCTCAATAAAATTATTTTTAAAATAAAAATAAAAAAATTAGAAACTTTAATACTCCGCTCGATAAATGAAAAATCAGACTGCGAGAAGTAAAGAAGTAGAGGACTTAACCACCAAGCAGACATACACAGGAAATGTTGCCCAACAAAAACAGCATGCACATTCTTTTCAAATTCGCAAGAGACATTTTCCAGAATGGACTATCCACTAGGCCACAATTAAGCCTTGGTGGACTTTAAAAATGTAAATTTCCAAAGTATCTACTCTAGCCACAAGATAAAGCTAAAAGTCAAAAAGAAAAATAAAATGAAAATTCACAGATTTGTGAGACTTAAACAATACACTTTAAACATGGATTAAAAATTTAAAAGGGAATTTAGAAAACACTGACAGACAGTAGAAAAAATATGCAATATCCTACAGCCTAAAGGACCACACCAATGTGCCAAATTTAAGAAAAACCACAACATGAGGGGAATTTTTATCTGTAATGCTTACATTTAAAAAAGAATGTTGTGAAATCTAATTTACTTTATTACTAAAGAAACTAAAAAGTAAGAACTAAATCCTAAGGCAAAAGAAGGAAATAAAGTCATAACAACTACAGTAATGATACAAGAGACAATAGAAAAAATAATGGAGGACATTAATAAAATCATTTTTAAAAAATCAATGAAATTGATAAGCCTTTCACTATATGAACCAAAGAGAAGATTAAAATTAGTTAAATCATAAATGCAAATGAGAATATTACTAACATTTCTTCCAAAATAAAAAGGATTATAAGAGAACACTATTGACAATTATATATGAGGAAATTGGTCAATCTAGATGAAATGTACAAATTTCTAGAATCACAAAACTAAGACTAAATCACAAAGAAACAGAAAATCTGAATAGACATAGAACTAGTAGTAGATTGAATCAATAGTCAAAAATATACAAAGAGGGGCCGGGGAGATGGCTCAGTGGAATAAGCGCTTCCCTGGCAAGCGCAAGGGTCTGAGTTCAATCCTTGGTTCTGCAAAAAAATTAAAAA
>NW_004524709.1:3504372-3533833 GCF_000260255.1 Octodon degus | reverse complement strand
AATGGAGAAAGAGCATTTTTCAACAAATGGTGTTAATAAAATTGGATATCACATGAAAACAAAACAAAAAAATGTTAGTCTCTTATCTAGCACTATACACAAAAATTAACTCAAAACGGACAAGACAAACCATAAAATTCTTAGAAGAAAATATAGGGCTAAATCTCCATTACACTGGCTTTGGCAGTGATATCTTAGGGCACCAAAGATGAGGCAACAAAAGAAAAGCAAGTAGGTGAATTGGAATTCACAAAAAACTGGAAGACTATGTTGAAGTAGCCATCTATGGATGAATGGGCAAACAAAATATGTTACATATATGCATATAATAAGATATTATTCAGCATTAGGAAAGAAGGAAATTCTAAAGTGGGAGTGTTGCTAATTAGTAGAGTCCCTCCCTAGCATGCATGAGCCTACTTTTTTTTTTATGAGCCTACATTTGATTACTGATACCAAAATAAATAAATAAATGAAAGAAAAGCCTTGTGCATAGTACAACACAGACGAATGTTGAAGACAGTAAGCTAACTAAATAAGACAGTTACAAAAAGGCAAATATTTTCTGATTCCACTTACATGAGCTTAGAGTAGCGATAGTAGAGTCAAAAATAGAATCATGGTCCCTGTGGGTGGTGCAGGGAGGGAGTTCTTGTGCAGTGCACACAGTTTCAGTGCTGCACGGTGAAGAAATTCTGGAGCTCTGTTTTCAGAACCATGTAAATATACTTAGCATTGCTGTACATTTAAAAATAGGTACAGTGACATTAATTCTATCTTATGTTTATTTTACCATCATAATTTTTTTCCAAAAAAGAAGTGGAAACTCCAGTTTGAAGAAAAAAGAGAAAGTGGGAAGGTTAATATTCTGATCTAGTTGAACTTTATTCCATTAACAGCTATGTCCTGAGCATGTCAGCAATTACTAATTCAAAAATGAAGAGAAGAGAAGAGTACATCTCCCTCTAAGGAGGAAGACAGCTACAGAAATGGGGACAGCTCTGTGCGGCCAGGTCCCACCTGTGCCCTTATGGCCCTGCTGGCTGCGATTGATGCTGAAGAGGGCTAAGCTGGCAGAAGTCACGAGGGGTGAGCCTGCACCTGATCAAAACTAAACACAGCAGCAGGTGTTTCTATGGTGATGAGAATAAGCTGGGGATTTAAGGATTTCGGGGATGGAACCTGGACAGCCAACACAGAATAAGAAAGTGGAAGGAAATGTACCAGCCATTAGAGACTCTGTAGCTGAAAAATATTGATTTCTATATCATATTAGTCTTCATATTTTCTGAGAAGAGACTTAAGCCAAACTAAGCTGTGCCTGTAAACCTTTTAATTTACTATTCTAATGAAGAGGGTGAGTGATAGCTCTGAAGGTTAAACAGACAACAAATTGCAAATCACAAGCTGTGAGCTTTATTGATTCCTTATGAAAGCTTTTTGTTGAGAGTCATTTGCTGGCAAACTTTATTCTCAAATTTCAGCAGTTATTACTACATTTAATTAATATTCAGCATTTTTTAATTAAAATCTTTTCTTAATAAGGTTTTTCTCAGATCTTTTAACTTTACCTCTAGTTTATGGGATAGATAGAACAGCAACCCCAAGCAAAAAGTGATGGAACTTTTCATTCAAACAGCAAATTCAGGACAAATAGTCTAAAGTTGTAAGTCTCTTTGTAGCCATTATGTTGGAGTTGAAACCACAATTGCACAAGGTATTTTTTTTCTTTATTTTTTTTTTCTTTTTTTTCTACAGTTTTATTGATAAACAGATAGCAATGAGACAGTTTCAAATCAAATCAGAAGTACAGTTTCAACAAATAATACACTGCATATATTCTTCTTAGTGGTTAATTGCTGTACAAGATGCGGACTTGTGATCCTATTTACAAACACCATTAGAACAAATCATTCTATTCATTAAGACAATGCAACTATATATCTACCCCAACCACTTTGAATACACAGATACAGAATGGACATTCATCAGTGTACCCCATTTTTCCTAAGTTCCGTTATTGAATATTATAGGTGTGTAAACTCAGCAAAATATTCTAAAAGAGTCCAGTAGCCCATAATAGCATTGGGTCTTCTGTTTAACTGGCAATGTCAGAAATTATTGACCTGAGTCCCCCACAGCTTAACTTAACAGCATGGCTTTATTTCTTATATTTCGTCTTCATACTTTTCTACTGGATGGTTAAGACCAAGGTAAAGCAGGACCTATGCAACAAGAGTTGTAGCTTTTTGGTCTGAGAAGGTCAATGAAATGCCCTCAGGATTTGTCCTGAGATCCTGTACCTCAGATTGTAGAACCTTTATCAGTGCAGCCATGTGGATGAGTCACGGCCATTGCTTGGCCAATGTGCTCTCTGTGAAAGCCTGAGAGAGTGTCTTCTCCCCATGTGACTCTCCTTAGGCCCACTCTATGTCATCGATCACTTTCCTCTTTGGCCCCATAATCTTCTTGATCAGAAAATTTGGGACACTACCGAGGTACATGACGTTACAGTACAAGTTCTCATATGTCCTGAGTCTTAATTGACCTTAGAAGGCTAGGGCCAAAAAGTTGGCTTTCCTTGTAGCCCTCCTTTTTCTCTAATTTTGGTCTGCAAACTTAGGTTGTTACCCATCCAGAAGAAAAGCTTATTGTTTTTATCAAATGATTTAGGCTATCAATCTTAACCTCACTATCTCACTGCATTTCGAACATCTTAGGCATAATAAGGAACAGGTATTTTTCATCAAGTATTGATATATTGAACTTTAAGTCCCTACAGAATATGATAAAAAACATTTAAAAATTAGATTATATTTTTAAAAATAGGATAAAGAATTCTATGCTTCTCATGTTTGCACATAAGTCCAAAAATCTCACCATATACAACCTTGAAGCAGGACAGTCCCACAATATTCCTTTTCCTGTCTCTTGCTTTCATTCACCACCCCACAAGGTATTTTGAAAGCCACTTATTCCTGGAAAGATAAATTTAAAATATCTCCCTGAAATATCACTATCTGGTGGGGGGAAAGCATACTATTACTTTTTAAATTATTTTTAAAATATCCAAGCAGTTATAAAAATTTCAGAAAAACCAATACACACTTGTAAATCATTTTCAGATATGTATCATCCACGTCTCTTCCAGTTTTCAATTTCTACTGTACCCTAGAATTTTCTAAGAAGGTGAAGTATCACTACAATTTTTCTTCTAGAATTTTAATACGTTTAGATAACAGACAAAATAGCACAGAATACCAAAAGGAATGGTAAGCACATGCAATGAGTGTTCCCTTTGGTCTTTTCCATTTCTCCTTTCTATTCAGGATCCCTTTCCCTTTCTGCTTCATCCCCAGATTTGTGCTTCCCTCTCCACTGAGCTACCAGGAACTTGATTCCAAAAACACTGGTTTAGCATCCACTGTGCATGTGAATAAGATACAGTTTTGGTCTCCTTACCCAACATCCAGGAAGGCAAAAGAGCGTCCACCCCACCGCCCATCCAAATTTCACCCCCACCAACAGACTTCAGTCTCATTCATATTCTTTCATGAATTATTCAGTGACACGGGGAAGTATAATCCCTCATTGAGAGAAAGCTAATTATTAGTAAAGATAATATAGTCAACCATCCAAGAGAACCTTAGTGGGCTGATCTTTTCGGAAGAATCAGCGGTTGTTCTACTGACTTGACTTACTAAACCTCGGTGAATTCCACTTGTGAAAGCCAGAGTGTATATGAGTTTAGCGTTTGAACACAAGAAACTAAAATATAAACATACAAAGTAAATTCTACTCAAAAGCTAGCTGATGTAGTCGTATTGATGTAATAAACATATAAAGACAGAAGACAGCCTTAACAGTATAGAGTCATCACAGAGTAATAGAAGTACTAACAGTAGTGACAGCAATAGCAGCAGCAGTTGCAATAGTACTTTTTGTAACTACATTCTTATAATCCCTACCTCTGACCTCTGACCAAGCCCTAGAACTTTACATATATTAACTTATTTACTTTTTGCAATAGTGTCATGCTTCTATTTTTTATTATTTTATAAATAAAGCAGGAGAGACACTGAGGATAACTTACTCAAGATTACAGAGTTAAATCAGAAGCTGTTTGAAAATGCTTTTTTGCTCCATTTTCTATAAATAAAGAAATGTTGGCTATAATGAATACAATATGTAACAAAAGGTTAAGTCAAGTGTTATAATAAGTCCAATTTGTATATAATTAGAAACATCATTCCAGCCCCACCCCGGGGCATGCTGAGACAGCGACTGAGAGTGGGTATGGTGGCGAGCCCCTGTAGTCCCAGACTTGGAAGGCTGAAAACAGGAGGATCACTATGAGTCTGATCTGTGTAGTGAGACCCTGTAGACCCTATACTAAATACATAAGAAAAAAAAAAAAAGAAAGAAACATCAGAACACACAAAGCAAAATTTGACAAAACTACAAAATTGAAAAATCTATCTCCAGGATGGGAGTAAGACCTAAGCACACATAAAAGTTGATACATACTAAGTTCTAGTAGACATCAATATCAGTAGATATCAAAAAATTCAAATTAAATTCCATGAAACTAAATAAGAAATGAATCATAAAACATCTAAAAATAAACTAGACCAATTCATTATTTTAAACATACTTAAGAGTTTCATTATTCAAAAAGGAAACTATATGGCAAACAAGAAAATCTCCATATTGGACTATAGTTACATAAAATTGCTTATTTTGTGCAAGCATCATTTAAAGAAAATTTAGCCTCAAGTAATCTTTCGAAAAGAAAAAAAAGGTGGGGAAAATGGATGAGTTAAGCATTCGACTTTAGAATACACTCAGAGAGCAAGAAAATAAAACCAAACAGAAGAAAGTAGAAAATAACAATAAAGAAGACCGCAGAAATCAATAAAATAGATAGTGCAAAGATGTAATGGAAAGTATAAATGGACAGAAAATTGTTTGAGAGAGTATAATCCAAATTGTTAACAGCAATAGGGTCTCCTAAGAGAGGAGAGTGAAGTTGAGGTCAGGTGTAGGAGTAGACATCAAATGAGAAAACGTTACCTCCTAGGATATATATGCATGTATACAACTTTCATTGTTATAATAGAACATACTTATTTGTCTTAATGTTAAAAGAAACACAAAAAGAATAACATTAACCACCTTCCAAGAAAGAAGAAGGAGAAGGAGAAGGGGGAGGGAAAGGGAAAGGGGAAAGAGAAGGAGGAGTAAGAGAAATTAAGGAAGACAAGAAAGAGAATAGAGAAGGACTAAAAAGCTTAGGCAGTTTGAGGGAAAGCCCTGTTTATCTCTGGACTCTTCCATCTTCATTTCTGTTCTCACAGAGATTTCTGGTTCTCTGCAGCTATCTCACTGCAGTCTTCTATCCCATTTACAAGAAGCTCCAAGTTCTACTTTTGTTCTGTGCATATTAATTTTATTGTCTTATTTTCATTTACTAGGGAAAAAAGTTGCTAGACCAAGCCATGATAAAACGCTAAATGTATCTGACCACTCCCATGGCAGTTTGAAATCATATTTCAGAGCCAGGGATATAGCTCAGCAGCAGAGCATCTGCCGCAAGGGTGACATCATGAGTTCAATTCCTGGTACCAACAAATTTAAAAAATGAAATCATATTTCAGCAGCCAATTCAATCCTTTAAGTAGATATGATGAGAGAGAAAGGGGGTAAAATAGAAGTTTAGCCATTTGACAGATACATACTAAGTGACTCCTATGTTTGAGCCAGTGTGCTCAGTAGCTTTTCAGGGATGAAAAAATAAAACAAGATGGCTACAGAGACAGCTCAGTGGTCTAAGAGCCTGTTGGGCAAGCACAAGGACCAGAGTCTGATCCCTGGTACCACATGCCATGCCAGCCCAGAAAACCAGCCAGATGGTGCAAGCCTGTGATCTCAGTGCTGGGGAGACTGAGGCAGGAGGATCACTACTAGTCTGAACTGCATAGCCAGATGCTGTATCAATAAAAAAACTTTTAAATAAATGAAACAAGGTACAGATTTATTCATAAATATTAAATTGTAGCTAAAAACAAACAGCAAATAAGCCAAGCACTTGCAGTAGTAATACTCGAGAAGCTGAAGCAGGAGAATCACCTAAGCCCAGGAGTTCTAGATTAACCTGGGAAACATAGAGAAACTCTATCTTAAAAAAGCAGGAAATATTATAATAAAATAATTACCAATCACAATATGCTGTCAGTACAGTGTGAGTATGAATAACGATGGGAATGGCTTCTTTAGGACATAATATTATAGGTGACATTTCAAGAGAAGTCAGCTTTCACAAGAGGGGCAAAGAATGCCAAAGACACCAAATAAGAGCATGTGCAAAGGTCCTGGGGCAGGTAAGGCCTTGGCATGGCTGAGCAATAGAGAGAAGACTGATGTGGCCACAGCAGGAGTGGGCGGCATTGGGCAGCAAGAACATGAAACAGCCCTACACTGACATGGGGCCTTCTGACGCATTATTTGGAATTTAGTCTTATTTAGCACAGAGAATATATATTGGGGGCAGAAGATTTCATTTGAGCTTCATAACTCCCCTGTGTGACAAATTCTACCCATTTTAAATATCTATTTCTGTCTCCATGATCATTTTGTAGCTATGAATCTTTACTTTCCTCTAAACTATCACCCTTGCTAGGAAAATGTGTGGCGCACACTTCTTCGATATCCATCCCACTAGGCTGGAACCACACCTGGTGTTTTATTCATTGGACCAAATGGGCAGATTCCTCCTCTCCCCTAGGAGCTCTGATGGCCTGCGGTCCCTGCTTCCCTGTGTGAGTGAGCCCGAGATTGTTATCGAATAAGGCTCTGGATGTGTTCATAAAAGCACCCTGGGAAGCCTGCGCATCCTGCTGGTTTATTGCTCTTGACACAGCATGTCCATTACATTTAACAACCCCTTACTTGCTGCCACATTTTATCCTTGCTGGACCACCTCAAGAAGCCTACAGGCTATGCAAGATTACTCCCAATTTAGAGACCTTGGCAATAGTCAGGGTAAACAGAAAAGAAAAAACCCACAAGATGCAGGATTCTGCATTCTTAAGCATAAGGTGGACCCTTCCAGTTAACCTAACTGTGCTTTAAATTGAGTATGTAAAACATGAGTCAGGTTGGGTGCCCTAGAAGAGCAATCAGTGCAGACAGAGGGAGTTCATCTAGACTATTCCAATCTTCACCCTACGCTGGCACTTGAAATCAGTGTTTCTTCTCAGTGATCGAGGAAGCCTACATGATTGACAAGTGGAAGGGAGACGAGCCTCTGCATTTCTATCACAAATAACATATCTAGATAAGAAAATTATACATCTGATTGCCTCTTCCTTTTTTTCCCCTGCTTTGCTACTAAACCATGGCCTTACCAAGAAGACTACTGTATTTGACTAAGAAACGCTGATTCAACAGTGACTTAAACCAGCCAAGACAAATTAGCTCAGGTCAGAAAAAAAAATGCCCAAACCCTGTATCTTTGTAAGATTTTAAACCCCCAATCATCCTGTTCACCTCTCTCCAGTCAATCACTGTTGAGGAGCATTAAGCCAATTCGGAAATCAGACTCTCAGCAGCACAATCATTTTGAACAGAGCCATCAGTTTGAATGCAAATGAAACTCCAAGAAACCAAAGACCTGCTGCAAACTGGCACCTTTTCCCCATGGAAAAGCTGGCATCCCCATTTTAGTCCCATTCAATTAAAATTGCCCATTCAGTAAGGCAGAAAATTAGCAGCTGAGGACATGGACAGCAGAAAGAGGAGCGCCTGAGATAGGTCACTGAAGAGCTGCACAAATCAGAGGAGAGAATCAGAGAGGCCACCAGGTCTGCAGCTTTGGAATGAAATTTCTCAATTTCACAGGGACAAGATTTCTCAATTAACCTCATGACACCATTTATGTTGTTTATGCCAATCCTCTCTCATCATGGAAAAGCTCAACTACATTTGACTCTATCATTTTAAGTGAGCAGTTTGCACCTTTATTTTTCAGAGTGCAATTTAAGAAGATAAATTCTGCAGAAAAATGCAAATGCTGGATGAAATTGTTTGTATTGGTGCTCAAATCCAATACAAAGTTAAACATAAGGGGAAAAAATGTGTTATTAGGCTGACCAGACATCATAGTTTGTCCAAACTGGAGGAGTTCTGGGAAGGCACAGGCTATTATAGAACCAGGTCACCCAACTTAGTGTTTTTATTGTGATAAAAACAAACTGTAGGAAGAGAATAATTCATTATTGCTGGAAAATCATTGAGGTACATAAAGTGGGTTTGCATAATTCGTATCTACTAAGAGATAGGGAGCTCTGGCTTGACCTCCAATTCAAACATGTGATGTGGTGCACAAGCACAAACATCTTTTAGTCCTCGAGAGTGGTCATAGGGAAGGGAGATGATGTTAAAGTGAGCACTCCTTAAGGCACAAAGCACTTGTCTTGACAGATTCATCCTTCCTGCCACCTGGTGGAGGAGGCAGGAGAAGGCTAGTGCCTTGCTGAAGGTAAGATTTGGTCCTTCTAAAAGTGAGAAAGTGAGACCATGGGATGTTCCCTTGCCACTGCAGAACTATGATAAAGCTGAGTTTTTGTTATCCTTGTGTTCATACTATTTTCATACTATTCCCAAGAGTCTTGACATTCTTCCTCACCCTCCTACTTTAACCAGAGTTCAGTCATGTTGGGCTTTCTGAAGACCCTTTCTCAGACTCACTGAAAGCACATAAATGGAGACTTTGTTCCAACCTCCTATTCCTGCATCAGGAATTCTTTGCCCCATAATATCCTGGTTTTCTTGTTTCTTTGCAGAAAAAAAAGAGGTTAAGAGTTGCCAAAGTAAGACATGGCTTAATTTGCAAGATGATCTCTGGGTGTCTATGTAACAATCTCCTGGTATGTATTTGCCATTAACTAAGAGAAATGAGGTAAACCATATCAGATCATCCTTTTCTTAAAATGTTCCCAATTGCTCCAGCTCATAATGCATACATCAACATTTGTTTATGTGTACTCTTTAAATGTTTCTAGCTATTTTTTCTAGGACATTTCTAACATACATTTTCACAACATACTTCCACACTTCTGTTTTTCTCCCCAGGTGTCATTAAAGCCCTAATGAAAGAAAGATTTAAAGAATGAAGTTTGTCACTAGGGAGGAAGACTCCTCCTTGATAGAGGCTTTGGATCAACCCATTCTGATGAAAATGTGGCACTGTCCCTTTGTTTCTTTTAATATCATGGAGATATGAGGAAATTGCAAAATTGTGAAAGGTTTAGTTTGTTAATTTATTTGCTTTAATTTTCTCAAGAGGAAATATTTGTACAAGTCTCTTAAATGAGATAAGGCAAAGAAAGAACCTCATGATGAGCCAGCACTGCCCTCCCTGAGTCCACGGGAGGTGCTCTGGAGATGCATTCAACCGCTGATTCTTTTCCACATCCAACAAGCTGGAATCTAAGCTTACATTTTAGGATAACACCACTAGTCAAAGAAATACCACTTTAATCATACTTGTAAATTAGTATGTTGCTAAAGCCCTGTGTTCCTTGTGCATTATAAGCATTTCCAAATACATCACTGGCTAAAGGAAGGCAAACTAAAAATTAAAAGTCAGCTTTAACTACACACAATAAAACATTCCTGGAATCCTAACACTCTGGGAGGCTGAGCCAGGCAGGTGGTAAGTTCTAGCCCAGCTTGAGCAATTCAGCAACTTCGCCAGACGCTGCTTTAAAATTAAAAAGTTAAGAATGGCTGGGGAGCTAGATCAGTGCCAAGGCCCCTGGTTTAATCTCCTGTACTACACGCGCGCACACGCACGCAAACACACACACACACACACACACACACACACACACACACACACGCATTTGTATTCTCTCTTTAAATACAGTAAGCGCTGGGAGCCTACATCCAAGGGTAACAAAGGGTTTGCAGGAGCCTCCGGGAGGGGCTGTGCTGAGATCGGCTTTCCAGCTGCTGCGGCTCTAAGGCTGCGTGGGCGACGGGAGACTGCTAACACAGCCACGCAGAATTTAGGAGGCTCAGAGCCCTGTTTCAACCAGGTTTTCGCTTCCTCCCGGGGCCTGCGTCCTTGGTCCTTCCTGTATCAGATTCTAAATGAGCAGCTGCTGACCTCGCTCCCGGCGCACCACAGCTGTGATGCAGGCCACCCCCGCGGAGCCCCGGCCCGACCACCCCTCCCCACCCCAGTCACAGGCACATTATCCTCTGTGTGGCCACCATTTCCTACACAGACGCAGCGTTTAAACAAAAAGGCTTTCCTCAGCTCTCATGCAATCTAGGTTGCAGGCCTATTTCGTAACATTAATTCTCTCCCTCACCAACGGCCACATCAATTCAGGACTTTATAAACTATTTCAGGGATTCCATTTATCAGGGCTGACAGTGCCTCACGCTGAAATAAACAGCACTGCCTCAGCCTAGCACACTCTGTGGCTCCTATTTATCATTATTTAATTCAAGGGCCTAAAATTCTCTGACATTATTAATAGTAAGATGAATCGCTGGAAAACTACAGAATCTGTGACCAACGAGGCTGAAATAATCCATTTTGGTGAAAATGTCTGTGCGGAATTGCATTCTCTGATGGCCGGAGCTCAGTCATTAGCAGCTCCGTATGCATGGGTGGGGGGCACCGAAGCGTGAAGCCCCTTAAGAGGAGAGAGACTGGCGCTGGCAATTTACTTCCTAACAGCTCACACTGAGCTCACAGGGAGGCAGGTGTGGAGACAGGACAATATCGTCAGCTAGGGGCTCTTGTACTGGGTCTGTTGCTGGAATGTAAATGCACTAATTTAAGTCATTTTGCACTTGATTAATTTTGGGTTTGAACCTGAGTACAAGCTGAACCTGGAAATCTCCCTGTTAATTGTAAGAACTGTACTACTTAGCTGCTTAAGAGCCACGTGATCGGATGTTCAGGATGATTTTGACACCTGACTTGTGCTTTAAGGTCTCATTATTAGCATGACCCTCGTCCCCAAGTTAATCGAAAAGATATTTCCATTTCCACGTTTCCCTTTTTTTTAAAGAAACCATTAGGGGAGAGAAAGAAGAACTAAGAAAGCATTTGTTCCTCCCTTGCTCTGAGAGCCAAAGGAAACAGTGAATATTACAAGTGGATTATCTCTGGGACAAGGTTAATGGTCTTTAGCAAAGCTATGGAGTGGATATAACAATAGAGTGATCCTTCCAATAATGCTCTATTTCTTTTTTAAGCCTAGCAGGATAATTTTCGTAAAAGAAAAACCTTCTGAAGTGATTTTTAAATGTTATAATTTTATAGCTGACCCAAGCACTATCAAGTAGGATTAAAATTAAATCTTCCCAATCTTAAATATTTGATGGGAACGAATGTGCTTGACTTTTCCCAGCAAACTCGGCCACAAATATCAGAAAGGTTATTTCTTATAATTAACTTCAAGTAACTGTACAAGTGTAAGCCTGTGTTCTCAAGTCAAGTTCTGTCCTCTGAAGGAAGAAATAATGCCTGGTCAGTATGCTGCACACGATGAAGCACCCTCTTTTCTTCCTTTTCTTTTTTTTTTCCTTCCTCAAACTACTGTATACTGTGCAAGGTGGTAACGACAAGCGAAATCTTTACTCTGACATCCAAGATTCCTAATCTGGTAAATACAATCATAGAAAATATATCTTATATCTTCTAGATGGAACAGAACCAACAGCTTCACTATTTCCTCTAAGACTGTGTTCTTCAAGGTTTTAAATTTCTTTTAATTAATAAATAAAAACTATATTTGTATAATGCAATATGACACTTTGATCTATGTACACATTGTAGAAAGATGAGCTCAAGCTAATGAGTATGTTCATGACCTTACCAATGTTTTGTTCTGGGAATGTCTGAAATCTATTCTTTTAGAAATTTTGAAATATACTTTATTATTAACTACGGTCACCATGGTGTACAGTCAATCAATAAAACCTACTCCTGCGATCTGAGACCTGGTACACTATAACCAACATCTCCTTTTTCTTATTCTTCCTGCCTCCCCAGGTTTTAAGAAGCAACTTTCTGTTACGATTTTATGAGATTGAGATTTTAGACTCCACCTGTAAGAGGGCTCTTGAAGTATCTGTCTTTGGACACTGGGTTTATTTCACTTAGTGCAAGTGTGCCAGGTGCCTGTCTTTGCTTCTTCAGAGTCCCTCCTGAGGACCGCGGGAGTGCACACACACACACACACACACACACACACACACACACATACACAGCTCAGAATTATTTGAAAATGAAGTTCTCCTTACATATGGTCACATAACTTACTTACCTTCTCAAACCACCTAATTCTATGACAACAGAAGCTTTACTTAGGAAGTATAGGAGGGGAATGACAGAAAGATGGACAAAATGAATCAGCTCACACATTTATATGTATAAGCTCTATTCAATCTGGCTGCCCAATTATGTCTTTATTAGCTGCTTGCTTTTCATGGAAGGTGCTTTTTAAACCTCAAAATAATAAATTCCAACACACTGCAAAGTCAGAAAGAGAGTCAGAAAGAACTGGCATCGTGGCACAAACTGCTGCCTCCAAAAGGAGAGACAGACAGGTAGATGCAGAAAAATCACAATTTCCAAGGTAGAAATTCATTCGTGAGTAGAGCCATTATGCAGACTTGGCAGATATGTTGGACTCAGCAGAGCAGGGGATCAAAAGAAGCTACGATTCCCCTGTTAAGGGCTCTGCTAGACAAAATGAACAGCATGAGAGCAGAAAAATGGTTAATGTAAGACCAAAGATGGAAATAATAAAACAAAAAGAAATGCTATAAACTCTAAAATACCACAACACAAAGGAAGAGCATTTTTGTTAAGCTCATCAATGGAAAGGACACAGCCAAGGAAAGGAATGACCACACTGAGGATCCGTATGTCCTCATCCCCCCAGGCACTCAGAAGCCCTGGGGTTCTCCTAGTGATTTTCCTCATGGCCTGAGACTTCATGTGAGGAAGACTGAGTTACTATGAGAGCCCTCCGTGTTGCCAAGTAGGCTGAGGTATCCAACTAAGAGAGGGAATGGGTATCTTGTCAACATTTTAGGTCTTTCTAAAGACTAAAAAGTATTTTTCCTTTTACATATTGTCATTTGATTCCACATATGTATAAATATTAGGAAGATTCAGTCACTCCAGCAAAGTAAACAATCTGATTTAACTGTAAGAATTCAACGAAATACTTCATAAGCAGAAAATACGACACAATTAAGAACTTGAGCTAAGGAGATAGCTTAGTAGCAGACCACTTCCCTTGCTTGTGCAAGGCTCTGATTCAATCCCAGCATCACACAAACAAACTAAATGGAAACTTTCTTTTATTAAAAACTTCCACAATTTTCTCTATTAGAATTACATCATTAATTTATTGGGGGGAAACATGCTTTGCAGAATTTTATTACTGAATTATGTGAGGGTAGACCCAAAAAGAGTCTGTTCTTTTGGATCACTGGAAAGTGATGTCAGCCAGCTATCTCCTCGAAATTTTATTTTATTTTATTTTATTTTATTTTATTTTATTTTATTTTATTTTATGGTGGAACCAGGGATTGAACTCAGGCCCTTGTGCTTGCCAGGCAAGTGCTTATTCCACTGAGCCATCTCCCCGGCCCCTCCTCAAAATTTTATATTAGAGATCTGTAATAAGATTCCCTAACTATGGGAGCGTGCTTAGATTTTGATCATCAGCTGGCAACCATGAAGTCATTGTTCCCTATTAGAAGAACTGCTGTGTTTTGATAGTTTTACCTCTACACTCTTCATCCCATGAAGACTCACTTTACCCAAAAGCAAGCTTGCACATGTCATTAACATATCTCCAAACTCTACTACAGGCCACGGTTAGTGCAATTTAAGCCCAACCCATGGCTTAGCTCACTTTTCCTGTGGCTTCTGACCTATATGCCCAACCCTACGTGGGCAAAAAACTTCCAGAGAACACATTAGCCTTTGGCCCTGCCTGAGCCCAGCTTGAGCATAAACAAAAATGTGCATTTTGATTATATCTTATGAAGCAGAATTATCATCAGAATCACAAAAGCAAGAATTAAATGGAGTTAGATAAACCTTCAGCTACATGCCAGTAGTTGAACTCTCAGATATTCTCTTACATGCCACCCAGTGTGTTTTCTTTCCTTCACCTAAATGAGACCCAAGTCCCATCAATGTGGCATTCTGCCAAACTTCCCAACTCTTTGCCCTTCCTCATTTTGTCACTCTCTGCCATGCAGTTGCATACCGTCTTCCGATGTGGTCAGGGATAGATTAGCACGTGCAGTTCAACAGGGATAGGAGATTAGCACATGCAGTTCAAGTACGGTCTTGGCAAAGCCCTTTTGAATTTCCACTGCTACTCCCATGCTCTGGCATTGCCATCAGAGCAGCCCTCATGGTCTCCAGTGGCCTATCAATGTGCAACTAAGTGTTCTGAGTTAAATAAGGGCCTCTAGTTTTGTTTTGGGTTTTTTTTTTAATGTATTTGGTACAGGGTCTCACTATACAGATCGGACTCTTATTGATCCTCCTGTTTTCAGCCTCCCAGTGCTGGGATTACAGGCATGTGCCACCACTTCACAGCTTGGTGGCCAGCTCACCACACCTGGGGGCAAGGCCAGCATGGCATATGGTGCTCGAATCGAGCTGCACTCCCTGCACTTGCCTAAGCAGGCGCTTAGTCTGCTGAGATATCTTGCCAGTCTAGGCCTCTGGTTTTAAGAACTGAGTTTACCATGGTTTGTTTCATAGCATTTCTGTGGCAATAGAGACCTGAGATGCTTGGGTTGATTGCCTAGTTACATTCTCTCTGTTACTAACTTTACCTAATATGATGTTTTTTCATATTCCCTTTAGTGTATGTATCAGTTACACATATTTGTTGTGTCACAAACAGCCTCCACATTCCAGAGGTTCACAACAACCAATATTTGCTTCTTATATTAATTAATATTAGTGGAGGTTCTGTTCCAGGCTATGTATCTAATATAGAGTGGTTTTATCACGAAACCTGATAATCCTAAGACTCACAGTGAAAGTGCAGTGTCTTCAAGAGTAAGTGGAAGGACAGTCCTATGACATTTTTTTCTTGTATCTTGTTTTTATTTATAACCCTTTTTTAAAAATGAACACTTACTTGAGAGATAGTATAGCAGTAATTGATGTGATGTTAGAAGCAGTACGTATTTAGAAGTTATTTTTTGTTTTTATTTTTTGCTTTTTTCTTCACATTCTGTAGAGATTTAAAGTTAAGCATATCAATACTTGATGAATATGCTAAACTTTAATGAAAAATACCTGTTCCCTGCTTTAAACTTTCATGGAAAATATCTATTCCATGCTATGTCTAGGATGTTTGATATTCAGACAGATAGTGAGGTTAAGCTTAACTGCCTAGGTTGTAGGGTAATAATATCATTAACCTTCTCTTCTGCAGGGTTAACAACTTAAGTTTGAAGACCAAAAATTAGTAAAAAGAAGGGCTGCAAGGACAGCCAACATTTTGGCCCTAGCCTTTCAAGGTCAGTGAGGACTCAGAACATAAACAAACCTGTAGTGTAACATCCTGTAACTCGGTGGTGTCCCAAATTTTCTGATCGAGGAGATTATGGGGCCAAAGAGGAAAGTGATCAATGATGTAGAGTGTGCCTAAGGAGAGTCACATGGAAAGAAAACATTCTCTCAGGCTTTCACAGAGCAAATTGGTCAAGCAATGGCCGTGACTCATCCACATGGCTGACACTGACAAAAGATCTACAAACTGCAGTAACAGGGTTTCAGGGTACATCCTGAGGAGATTTGACTGACCTTGTCAGATACAGAAGTTATATTTCTTGCTATACAGGTTATAGCAAGGTTATAGCAATTTCTTGCTTTATCTTGATCTTAACCATTCAGCAGAAAAGTATAAAAATGAAGTATAAAAAGTAAAGCCAAATTAATATGCTGAGCTGTAAAAGGCTCAAGTCAACAACTTCTGACATTGCCAGTGCTACAGATAACCCACTACTATTATGGACTACTGGTCTATATTGGAATATTTTGCTGAATTCACACACCTACAATATTTAAAGGACAATGGAATATCCATCTCTGACAAAACTAAACAAATAAAAGGGATACAAATGGGCCATTTTGTATCTGTATATACAAAATAGTCAGGATAGATATTCAGCTACTTTCTCTTAGTTCATTGAGAAGAAAGATTTGTACTAACAGTGTTGGGACAGGATATCATGTCTATATCTTGTATTATGAATAACTACTACGAAGACAACAATAGGCAATGTATTAATTATTATAACTGTCCTACTAGCTTGTTTTGAAACTGTCTCATTGCTATTTGTTTCTCAATAAAATTAATTTTTAAAGAAAGAGAGAAAGTGAAAGTACAAGAGACTTAGCCTAACCTTGAAATCTCATTTAAAACTCCTGTTCACATGGGCATATCTTTCAGTGCTCAAAGCAAATCGCATAGTCTTGCCTACCTTTGGAGTGGACAAGGATCTGCTCCCCTTATAGGCAGCAGGGCAAGGCTTATAGGTGATCCAGGGAGAGATCCAAATATGTGGACAATGGTCAAGTCCAACAGCTTATTTTAGCTGAATTTGACAATACATATTTCCCAAGCAGTAAAAAGAGTCTTTCGGTTTTCTCTGAAAACCTAAAGGGCATAGTACTATGGTTTCACTTAAGTTGGAATATACGCAGTAAATAATGAGTCATTAGGGAAATAGTAGGGGACAATACACCATTGTACCTTCTCCCTGACCTCTATGACACACAAAAAGTACCCTCACAGGACACACGTACCTCACAGAGACCTCAGCTGTGGAAAACCTTACTTGTGAAAACATGTGCTATGTAGGCTTGAGTTCAGGTGTGAGTTACAGCACTACTGCTGTGCAAGTCCGATGTTAATGAATCCAAACTACTTATTAAATAGCGTGTTTCAACAGAAACAGAGAAAAAATAAAATTATGTACTGATAAAAATGGAAACAGAGGTGTTCAGGAACTGTATTTCCTCTGCGAGGAGTGGCTCAGTACTCGTACAAGAATTCAGTATTTTTATGGTAACCTTATAGAACATAATTATCAAAAACAACCAAAATCATCTGCACATCAAATTTTTTTCTGAGAAAAGTACAGATATTCACACAATTGAAGAAACAGAGATTTTAAATAGCCTTATACTGGTGTAGGTCAGGTTTTGCTATTAATTTATTTCAGGTTAAATCAAATGCTGCTATCCAATGAGTTTAGACAAAATATTTTTGTCTTCCAGTGTTCTTGGTTTTGGAACTACCAATGAGATTGTGATAGGCAATTAGATGCCCTGAGTGCCTGTATTGTATAGGTAGTGCTATTGCATGATTAATGCATTCAGTGTGTATCTATATAGAAATCTATATAGAAGTGTTTTCTGTTCTCAATTTTTAATTAATGATATAAATAATCTTACAATTATTTATATTTTATTATTTAACAAAGCATTTTTAAAATCATCTGAAAATAAACTTCCTCTATATACTCTTATTGCAGGTTCTGAAACAGTGAACTGTAAGACATTTACCAAAGCAAACTTCTGTTTTCTTGTGTTAATGGGGTACTAGCAAAGCACAGATAAGTAAAATCTACAGGCCCATGTAAATCTCACCTAAATTAATAGCTACAACTTCCCTTTCCCTCGGATCTTTTATCAGAGCATCTAATGAGTAAGCAGCAAACTGGTTGATTTGAGTTGTACTTCCTGTCTCTCTCCTGGCTCTCCCTAGAGGACAACACTAATGAGAAGTGACATAACAAAGCCTGGTGGCAGAACTGGGGAAAATCTGGATCAGTCCAGCCTTTGGATACCTGTGCTCTTAGTAATTAAGCAAATGTCTATAAAATAGAAGGAAAAATGGAATATATATACACATAAAATATATGAAAAATAATATATATGCTTTCCTATTTCTTTCAAATCAATTTACTTCATCAATACATATGTGAATATTTTCAAGTTAAAAGTATTAACAGAAGCTTATGCAAATAAACATTTATTTGAAAACTAAAATATAACATCCCATATATGAAAGGAATAAAATATGCTTTTCTATATTTATCTTTTAAGTATATTTAAGATCATACACACAAGATAGATAGATAGATAGATAGATAGATAGATAGATAGATATCTTCATGTAAATTTAAAATGTTGCAACATCTTTAGCTACTTGAGATTATAGCCAGGGAGATGTCTCAGTAGAATAAGCGCTTGCCTGGCAAGCACAAGGGCCTGAGTTCAAACCCAGGTTCTGCCAAACAAACAAACAAACAAAGCCCTTGTATTTGTCTGATTACTATTTGTTTCACAATAAAATTAATAAAAAAGAAAAAAAAAAGAGATTATAGTTTAGAGAGATTAATAATTTTTTTCCTTTTGATTAATTGTATTAATTCTAGCTACTATGGCAATTAGAACTATATAATAAGTTAATTTAAATAGTTTTATTCTTTGAAATTTTAAATGCATATGCTTTTAAATATACCTCTAATTTTCTGAACATCTTTAATAATTAATATGATCACTTAAGATCCATGCCTATATCCATGAAGGAATAACTAGAATTTAGTTGTTACATGAGTTGACAAATAAAAGAGCTGTTACATAAGCATTATTATATGTGTGTGAAATAAATATATGTTTGTGTGTATATATGGATTTATCAATATATGTGTACATGTGCATACACAAATGCACCTGTGTATATTTACATAACTTACTGTGCACTTTTTATTTAGAGAAAGCAGTATGACTATCAATAATATATAAGATAACAACTTTGATTTTAAACACAAGTCAGTAACTGTTCAAAACTCTAATGGGTAAAAGCCAAGTTGTCATAGATGATGTAGTAAACAAGCCAAGAAGAATAGGAGGGGGAAAGGATATAAGTCTTGTCATTATGTATCTAAGAACCATCCCTGCTTCCTTAATGTAGGAGAGAAAGTTTCTAAATATAAGAATGGCCTTCTTGTACATGATGCCACCGTAAATCTCTGGTTCCCCGTGGCAACAGTGGCAGTGACACTGATGCACCTGCTCTTGCCTCACTTTTATAACAGTGTCTGCACCCGACAAGACCTCAGGTGAAAAAGGAGGGTGTTAGCACTTTCATGTGCCATGGTTACTGCTGCTTACATAAAAGCTCTTTTATGGTCCATACCTCTCACTCAGTTTCCGTAACATATAGGCAATAGGAATTATATTTCTCAGACTTTAGAAAACAATACTACTTTCAAGTAGCCAGTAGCCAACAGCAGAAGAGAAAGAGGCTGGGTCCAAGTTCCAGGCTGCAGATGACATAGTCTCTGTGAGTCTACACCAGAGGTTCCCACTAATATTAAAGAAGAATTCAGTATATCAAAGAGAACATCAAGTGATTACCACCTACTAAGTAGGGGCTGCAAAAAAAAAAAAGAGTTTTACATGGCAAGTGAGGCTTTAAGTCAGGAAGCTACACTGACATGAATAAGAGTGAAGCAAAAGAGAATGAGAGAAAAAAATCTATAGCCACCTGCGGATGGGGGTATGTGGCTGCTGAGCTACTATAGCTTACTTTCTTTATGCAAACCTCTTCTATTAAAAGAAGTTTATCTGCCTTGACTATAAACCACTCGGGTAAGTTTCCTTCTAGAGCGAATGATTTGCATGTTAACCCAGACACCTGAAAGCCACAGGTATTCATATTCTAGTCAGTCATCAGCCCTACAGTTCTCTGTGCCACCTACAGCAGTTTTATGAGTATGTGTGACACATGTTTCATACTTGTTTCAGCACTCTGTTACTGGCTTCTTGGAATCTTTAATAATTTTCAGCAAGGGAACTGCTCCTGTCTGAATGGTTATGTCCACCCAAATTCATATGTGAAAATCCTAACTCCCAAGGTCGTGGTATCAGGAGGTAGGGTAGGTGATTTGGTCATAGAAATAAAGACTTCATGAAAGACATTAGTGCCTTTATAAAAGAATTGATTTGCTTACCAAAAGAGAGACTTCATGAAAGACATTCTATGCTTTCACAAAAAGGATACAAGAGAGCTTTCCACCACGTGAAGACACAGAGAAGAAGCCATCCAAGACACTCGAAAGCCAACACTCTGCAGTCACTGAAGGACCAGTGACTTCATCTTGGATTTCCAAAATTTTCAGAAATAAAGTAACACTGTTTATAAGTCACTCAGTTACAGTATTGTAAGAGAAGGCTAAATAAAATTAGGACCCCATAGCTTCATTTTGCACGGAGCCCAAGGAATTATGAAGCCCATTCAGGTATTAATTCTATGCCAGTGAGTCTCAATTTATATCTCCAACCTAACCCCGACCTCTCCCAAAGTTTGTCCCAGCTTGATCTTTCCACTAGCCCAGTTAATAGTTTCCTTAAGCTTACCACGATCAAATGCACTCCTGATTCACTGACAGTGGACTCTTCCCAATAAAAGAGCAACTCTCATAAGTCCAAATGCTCAGACCAAAATGTAGGAGTTCTCATGGACTCCTTTGCTTTCACGCATACCACGCATTTTGTTTGAGCATCTTATTGTCTCTGCCCAAGAACACAACCAGTGTCTGGCTTCACATCACACTCCATATGAGAGCCCTAATTGGATTCTCTGGTACAGCCTGGTCTATGTGGAAGTTCATTTTCTACAGAGAAACCATAATGATATATTAAATGAAAGCTATACCCAGTTACTCTCCTGCTTAAAATCTACCATTGTTCTCAGAGTAAAACTCCAAGTCTTTACTCTGTCCCACACACTACTACACTGTCCTTTTCCAACTCTCCAGTGGCAATGCCAGGGATTCTCCCTTTACATCTGGCACAATTATTAAACACTTCCTCTCTACTCTCATCCAATGGCTTTCCAGCCAGAACTATTACATCTGGATGAAAAATTCTAATCTCTGACCTCTACATTGCAGACTTGCTCATTTATGATCGCAACCATGTGCTTTTTTGGAGGCTCACAAGGTCTCGCTGAGCAGCTCAGACTCATAGTGATCCTCCTGTCTCAGCCTCCCCAGTGCTTGAAATACAGATGTGCACTAGTACACCTGGTTTGGGGGTTGGCAATGCACACCCAGGCATGCAGTACTGGGGCTCAAATTTGGGTCCTTGCACTTGCCAGGTCCTTGCACTCCCCAAGATATCTCCCCACCCCTGACTTTTCATTTGTCTTTTCCCTTACTTTTTTGAGAGAAATTTTGTGAACAACCAATATCCATAGCCCCACAGTCATATTCTCGCAAACACACTTCAGATATCTCATTGCTTGTTTACTTTTATAATTATTTATTGTCAGTCTCTTGCCACTAAGAATTGAATTTGTTGAAAGTAAGGATTTAGACTGACCTGTTTGCCACTGGGCATATGGGTTCAGAATAATGTGAAAAGCATCATAAGTTTTCAATAAAATTGTGTTTGTTGATGAAATAGTCCCTTCCTGTGTAAGATGAAGTTGATAAACACACATTAACCATATAGCTGCAATTACCAGAAAATTTCCTTTTTCAGTTTTGTTAATGTTGTATTCCCTGACACTGCAGGTTACCAAACACAATCAGCATCAATTTTGGGTACTTGAATCTTCAAAACTTCTGGACTATTACCTCAAAAGTGACAGAAACGTCCCCTTGTCTATTCTGCTCCATTCTTCTGTTGCTTCACTTCAGACCTTATCAAAATACATCCTTTGGGAGGGTAAAGGAAGTAGAGGTGGCTAGGGAAAAATGAAGCAGGATGTGTTATGCGCAGGTACGAATTCCCTAGGATGAATATCACTCTATATATCTAAAATGTATCAATAAATTTTTAAAACACACAGAAAAAAATATTCACTAGATGCCCAGACTGACCCCAGGAACAGTTCACTCCACTCAAAAGTTTTCCAGGTGTTAAATCGCCATCACAGTAGGTAGAACATGGATTCTGTGCAGTAATTGTAGTGCTATGAGCAAAAAAAAAAAAAAAAATGTTTTATACACTATAGCAAAATACTTTACCTCATGCTATAATTTTTTAAATCATAAGCATTGGGCCTTTCTCAGAGAACAGTGTGGCCTCAAACAGCGGCATCTACATCTTCTATATTCTGTATTTCTCAGCAATGCTGAGAACAGTCGCCAAGGGCAGGACCCTGGAGCCCGGCCATTCTGTCTGAATCCAGGAGAGACTCTGACAAGATTCTGCTGAAGTTAGCCTACAATACAAATAGGTCTCTCTCATTCTTCCCCATCTCTCTTCCCCTCTCTCCCCCAACCCTCTTTTTCTCTCGCATTGGAAGTAAAAATAAAGAAAATGAAAAAATAGACACAAAAAATCCTCATATTGAGTCAAGCAATCAATAAAATGCCTATACTCAGTGTATCCAATGACTTAAATAATTAATAATTTCACTTGATTTCTGGTAGCCATGCTTGTAGGTTAAATGTTAATTTAAGTTAATATTGTTCTTCATTAAAGGAATTTAAAAAAATATTTTAAGTGAAGATATAAAGTCTCTTTCAAATTTTTAATGCAAGCATAATGTTTTATTAATTTTTATTTTTATTGGCATATGTTTGCAGAACATAAGGGTTACCTTCCTCATGCTGACTTGGAACCTGTGCATAACACATATGAACTTCTTTCTTCATCCCCTGCCCCTCCTCCTGCCATCTCTTTGTTCCTTCCCTTTTTGAAAAAGCTCTAGCTCCCTGTTTTCTGTCATCTTTCATTTTCCACTTTATTTAATATTTTAAGGATTTATTTATTTATTTATTTATTTGGTACAGGGTCTCACTATGCAGCTCAGACTCATAGTGATCCTCCTGTCTCAGCGTCCCCAGTGCTGGGATTACAGGCATGCACCACCATGCCAGGTTTCAGTGGCCAGCATAGCACAGGGCCAGTGCAGCATATGGTATTGGAGATCCAACCCGGGTCTCAGTGCTTGCCAGGCAGGGGCTTAGACTGCTGAGCTAGCTCCCAGGTGCATGTATTTTTATTTTTAGGTTTGTTTTATTTTTTGTCCTGGGAATCGAACTCAGGACCTTGTATTTGCCAGGCAAGCACTTAAGCCACTGAGCTATCTCCCCAGCCTCATTTTCCAATTTAAGTTATTATATTTTGAGCTTCTTATATAAGAGAGACAATGGGATATTTAAAATTTTGCTTCTGTTTTGCTTTAGTTAACACTATGTCTCAGAGTGTGTCCATTTTCATGATCATACTAACATGACATGCTCCATATATAATGCTTACATGATAGACTTTATATATAACTTTGTTTCATTTTTAAAGAATGTTATAACACCAGCATTCAACCTGAAGTTATAGAAAACTTAGAAGTATGAGAGCGCCAAATCCTAACCACTAGATCACCAAAGAAGTTGAAAACTTAGAAGTAAATGGGAGGCATATGCAAGAAAATGCCAGAAAACCTCAGCTTTTGCAGATGTGTCTTGAAAAACATCTAGATACTCTTAATTTTTCAAAAATTCATCCATCCCAGCAGAATCTTTTCCATTTCTTATCAAGTTGGACCCCTCGCTTCTCCCTGTCAGACTTCCCATCAGCCCCGTGATACTGTGGCACTCTTGGCCTTCACCACTCTTCTTACAGTAGCCAGATATGGCTTACCTTGCTTCTCTTTTCTAAACTTCAGTGGTCAGTGATGCTTTATGTTGTTGAGCTGGTCTTCCACTAAAGCCATGATTAAAAATAGGACTTAGGTAGCAATTAACATCATCAAAGCTGTGCAATATTTCCTACAGACACCACTTAAAGGAGGTTCACAGCTTATAGAAGTCTTAGTGAGCATTTGTCTGGTTCCAAAGTGAGGCAGCATAGCAGCAGGTTGTGGCGGGTGATTGCTCATGGCATAACTCCTCTCCCTAATTTTCTTCCTCTTCTCGTTTCCCTTCTTTTTCTGACTCATATGCTAGTTCTCCCACATTCACTTTCTTCCAACTCTGCTTCTCTTATGAAACAGAGAGATCAAGGGCGGAAGAAGAAAGGTATATCCTTCTAGGCCATCCCTCCTAGAAGCTGTCCTTCTCTAACCAGGATTCTCCTCCAAATATTATACTGACTATGCACTCATCAGAAGATAAATCCACAGATGAGTATCGTGCTCCATAGTCCATCATCTCCCAAAAGCCTTACCTATAACCCTGTGAAGTTATGGGAACATCTAGATAAAAAATGCAACATTCTACCTCTAGCCCCCAAAAGACTCATGTGTACTTTAGTATCAGGGATTGCACTCAGGACCTTGCACTTACCAACCAGGTACATATGCTACTGAGTTATCTGCCAAGACCAAGAATTGCCAGAGTCTTAACAGTTTTAGTTCCACTCCAAAGCCTCCTCCAAGTTGAAACAAACTTTTGGTTGTGAGCCCTGAAAACTCAAAAGAAAATTAAACATTATCAATGTACAAAGGCACAGGTTAATTTTCAATCCAAAAGGGAGAAATAAGGGATTAGACAGAAATGGAACCAAAGAAAGATTAAAAACTAAGCAATGCAAACTTTTAGTCTTATAGTTCCTGTCCAGCACCCAGGACAAAATACACTAAGATGTAAGCTCCAAATGACTTGGGCAACCTACCCCTACAACATCATCAGTGTTTGTAACTCTCATGGCTTCTCTTGGGATGACTTTTCTCACTTTTGTGGCTTTCCTCAGATGTTTTACATTCTGACTTTTCCAACTTTCTGGGTTTTCTATTACACTCATGATTTCTCGTGAGTACATTGCCTGGCCTCCCTGGCCTCCCAGACCTTGTGGAATCTGGATGGAAGCCTCCTTGACCCCACTAATTTTGCATCCTCCATGTGCATCAAGCCAGCCCCACTATAATTGTATGAGGTTTTGGGAGAACATCTAGATATAAACCTTAACACTATCCTACAAGGATAGCAAGAAGAAGAACGTCAGCCAGTCTATCGCTAGTGGCTATCCATCAAGAATAGGATGGCCATGCATGAAGAAGCCTAAATTCCAGCCCAGATATCTTTTCTCTGCCATCACAACTCTCCAATACAACCATAACATTCCTCAGGAGTGCATTCTGCTCTGCTCCTTCATTCTCTTGCACAGATACACACTCACATGTGCATGCCCATACTCACAGGTACATGGAGACCCTTCAGATGTGTACTCTCCCTTTCCAAGTTTCACCCATCTTTGGAGTGCTCTCAGGACCTTGCATTTTCCAGCCAAGATACCCAACTCCACTTCAATAGTGCATACATCTTACTCTCTCCTTGAGTTGCGTGCCCTCTCTCCCTCTGTTTTTTTTATTTGAGCAGTTAATAATACAGTGTCACTTTTACCTAAACTGTTCCATATTCTGCATTACTCCAACTTGGCTTTAGTCTTTTCAGATTGTCTTACATTTCTTTCGTATCTCATAGCCCTTTGCATTTAGCATGGAGATATGAAAAAAGACTAATATCCCTACACAAATACATGACCATGGTCATGCATTTTTCCATTGCCAAAGATGCAGTTTTGCTAAAAGGAATTTTCTCTTTTTCTCCCCTTGCCCAAAAAGAGACCCTCCAAAAGAAGAACTCTGAATCTTCCACATTTCTTTCCCCATATTACTAAACTGAAGTCCAGAAGTTTAGAGAAACCAAATCTGCTCCTTCTCGTCAGCTATGTAAACCAGCTGCTTTTGCAAAGTATAGTTGGCTCTGCACATTATGGTTTTTAAAGGTAGACTCTACCAAGCACACTAAGCAATCAGTCACTGAAACCAATTTACGATGACTTTATGGATAATTTTCTTTTTTAATGCTCAGGTGAAATATAAAGATGCTGATTGGCTATGAAACTGCTTTATTGTGAATCTGCTTCCTTTATCTGACTCTCAGGCTTTAAATTTTGGTAGAAAAAAGAAGAGTATTGTAAATCATACCTTTTTAGACTTCGTGAGGAAAACAATCCAACCAGCTCTTTGCCCCACCTCTAGTCAACACTTCTGTTCCATGCCTTTCTAAAACCAAATTCAAAGTACAAAGCACAATAGACAGAGTGAGACTGTAGCCATACCTCACTTCCTATAAGAGGGAAGGAAATTGTCTACAACTGTTCCTGAGAGTAACAACAGATGTTCTTGAAACCCATTTGGGAAGTTCTTGGAATGCTCTAGTTAGAAATTTTCTTCCTAGGCCAAGGTTGAGGGTTCTTCAACCATCATAGCTCTCCTCTTCCTTGCAAAAAGTCCTACAGATTGGTGGGCTGTGCCTACTCCCAAGATGTAGGCCTCTGCTATCTGACAACCACTAGCTAATGCCAAATAATTTTGAAGGCAACCCAGCCATTCTGAAAATGGATCCCAATATCCTGGGGGGAAAAAGTGGAAGAATAGTTTTGCACAGCTCATTACTCTCCTGCTTGTCCAGCCTTCCAAGTATCCATGGAGATTGATACATCAGAGGGGAGGGAGTGCACAGTAATAAATTAAATAAATCACATTTGTGTATGCATCTCATTGTCTTTCTAGTGTGACAAGCTGAAATGTAAATAAGAACCAAACTGTATAGTTGATATTGTGAAATAGTATAATAATTGTTCAAAGGGAAAGTAGAATGAGGGGGTGGAAGAAAAAAGAAAAAAATTAGAAAAAAGATGATAAAGTGGAAACAAAGCTTTGTGAATAAGGAGAGGAAGAAGGGTTGAAGAGAAAGGGAATGGGAAAAAGGAGGAACTAAGATAGATCATGTACAGGTACAAATGCCCATATGAATGTGATCATTTTGCATATCTAGGGCAGAAGAGATAACTCAGAGAACTAAGTACCTGCTTTGGCAAGTGCAGGGACCAGGATTTGATCCTCAGTCTCACATGCCATGCCAGCCCTGCCCCCAGGTTGCACTAAGCCAGTGACCAAGTCCAGACAACATGGCACATGCCAGTAATTCCAGCACTGGCTAAGCTAAAAACAGGAGGATCACTATGAGTCTGATCTATGCAGGAAGACCTTGTGCAAAATCCATAAATAAAAAATAAACTTTTTAAATTTAAAAAAATATGTGTATCTAAATTGTATGGGGGCCAGGGAGATGGCTCAGTAGAATAAGTGCTTGCCTGGCAAACATAAAGGCCTGAGTTCAATCCCCAGTTCCACAAAAAAAAAAAAAAAAAAAAAAAAGTGGAATCTAAATTGTACCAATAAATTTAATTGTATAAAAAAAGAAAAACTGAGCCTTCCACAGATGGTGACACTGGTACAAGAAAAGTTCAGTAGAATTTTGACTCTGTATGTATTTTTCTCCTAAATGAGTAAATGTTTTCACTATAGTCAACAAAAGAAATCCTAGAAATGTATCTAAGAATAAGGCTGATGATTTCAAAGAAATATCACATAAGAAATTTCAAACAGAAATCAACTTTAACACTAAAAATTGGCAGCTGATTCTAGCCAGTGCCCAGGTTCAGCATGAGTTGGGCCGGCCAGGGCCCACTGGATTCTCATTTCAGCCAGTGCCTAGGCCCAGCGTGTGTATGGAACTTCCTCCATCAGACAGGCTTACTGTGGAACCCTGTAGCAGAACTGCCTGCAGAGAGGCTAGAGGCAAGACCCACCCAGCTGATCCAGGAGCAAAACATCTTGTCAGAGTGGCACGGAGGGTTCACCTCCAAGGGCTGCAGCAGGAAGAAGTGGAGCACAGCAGCCAGACCCATGCCACACCCACCTGGACTAGTTTAAACTTGGTAGATCTGACCTGGTGCTAAGGTAATAACTCTACCAAAGCTCTATACCAAAGGTCAGAAGACAGGGCTATACAAAATGACAAAGAGAAGGAACAAAATGCAGTCTCAGGACTCAAGCCCACTCAGAACAAATGCAGGAGACAATAACATAAAAGAAATTGTAAATCACACACCTGAAATCTCTGAAATAATAGCGTCTGAAGTAAAGAAACAACTGCAGAAAGTTATAGAGGAAACCTGATCAGAAATAATGTCTGAAGTGAAAAAAGAAATGATAACTATAATGAAGAAGTACTAAGTGTTTCTAAAGAAGACACTGATAAAAAAATAGAGGAGAATATTAAAATGATGGAATCCTTGCATGAGCAATATAGGAAAGAAATAGAATGCATGAAGCAGATTCAAAGTGATATACAGGAAATTAAAACTTCAATAACAAGCTGGCAAAACCATTTGAATGAAAGTGAAAAATAGACTTTCAGACCTTGAAGACACCATTGCAGCTGGTGAAAAGTTAAGAAAAGATCTCTTTAAAACAACTAGGATGCAGAAAAAAATAATTCAACATCTGCAAGACAATGCAAAAATGAACAATGTAAGACTAATAGGCATCAATGAGAAAGAAAGAGCCAACAAAAATAATATAAAAAGAATATGGGCAGAAGTAATAGCAGAAAACTCCCCAAATGTAAGGAAACAATCTGACATTCAGGTAACTGAAGCATATAGAACTCCAAACAACATCACCCAATTAAAAACACACCCAGACATATAATAATCAAGATGCCAGAAATCCAGCATAGGAACAACATACTAAAAGCTGATAGAGAAAGAAACAGATCACATTTAAAGGAAAACTCATCAGAATAAAGGTAGATTTCTCTTCACAAACCATCAGGTCAAGAAGAGCATGGAGCAAAGTACTTCAAGTCTTGGAAAAAAAAAATTCCAACTCAGACTGATATACCCTGAAAATCTCTCTTTCAAGTTTAATGGAGAAGTGAAATACTTCCATAACAAAGAACAGCTAAAGAATTTTATGATGACAAAGCCAACCCTACACAGACTACTAAAAGATATTCTAGAGAGGGACCAGAATGACCACAACTCCATGAATAAGAATGGAAAGAACCCACCAAATAGGATGAACAATTAAACACAAAAGAAAAAGATATACAGCAGAAGTCTTTCAATTATTCTTTTATATACAGAAACCAAATATTTTCATCAGCATACTCTACAAATAGACCTGTCCAGCATCCTATGGGTCATGATTCTGTCCAGGCCTATAGGGTAGATATCAAGGAAATAGCAGTAGCTTAGTCCCACAAGTGACACCTGGCCACCAGTAAGTGTCATGGAAACTATTCATGTCCACCACGTACTAAAATTTTGTGCCATATCCTATTTCCAAACTGTTAGAAGTACTGGTCATATATTTGCCATTCCAGTATTTTGTTGTTTTATTCTTAGCAATTCTTTGCTATTATGAAAACTTGTCTTAGTTAATATTTTTTATATATTAACCTATTCAAATACTGTGTGAGTACTCTGAATTGATCACAGATTCATACATTTGATACACTATATTCTGGTCTCTTAGTTGGGCTCAAAATTTGATTTCAATTTTTGAAC